>NC_080187.1:60714576-61014576 GCF_030028045.1 Hippopotamus amphibius kiboko
CCCCAATTAAACAGACGGTCTATGACCATTTAGAAAAGAAACATTTGATTACTAGGAGCCAGTTTGGGTTCACTTGAAACAAGGCACATCAGACAAATCTCACTTCCTTTTTAAAAGGGGATTTACCAACTGGTGAAACAGTGGATTTGTTTTGGTAGGGCAACTCATCCATGTATTCGGCATTTATTAATCACTTCCTGTGCCAGAGACATAAAGATGACAAAGGCCTGGTCTCAGAAGCAGCTCACATCATGGGGACCTGTGGCTGGCTGGTAATGACATTTAGCATAGTCATAGCTAGAGGAATAGCTCTGCCCGAAGCCTGCAGATTACTGGGTCAATGTCCGTTCAGAGGGAGATCTTAGATCTGCTTTGATTCATGTCCTGTTCAATATTTTGATAAAAGGCCAGGTTTGGAAGACCTAGAAGACATGCTTATCAAATGAGCTCATGGTAGAGTTGAGGACGGCTACTGGCTAGATGGTGGAATTCTGATTCAAGATGATCTTGAGAACTGTTGGAATGAGCAATGTGACCAGTAATAAAATCTAACCCAGCTCACGGGTGCACTAGGATATTAAAGACCAAGTTCCAATCAAGGGAAATAAAGCCTTAAAGCTGACTCTTGGGAGCAATAAAAATATTAAGGACATGGACGGTCTAGGGGTGGGTGAGAGGTCCAGACTCCACATGAAAAGCCTGTGAGTGGATCTGAGAAGCAGGTAGAAAAATGCCTGGCACATGGTAAATGCTCTTCACGGTTAGCATTTATATACTATTAGTGGAAGCCCCTCATCATCCGTGGGGTGAATGAGTTTACATTCCCCCGTAGGTCATTCACAGCCACGTGGATGAAGCTCTCCTACTCAGGGGTCCCAGCGGAGGAGGGGATGCTCAGTTACCTTCTCTCCAGGTGTGACCGAGATGCGCCATATGCAGTGCATGTGGGCCGAGTAGCCGTTGGGATACTCAGGGGAGGAGAAGTTGCCAGTGCTGTCTTGTAGGGTCTCTCCACAGGCTGTCAAGGAAAAGAAATGACTGGGGTGCTGGCTGCAGGTGCCCAATCCCCCCAACTATCTGGCTTCCCTGCCCTGAGTCCTGGCATCCTTTGAGGGAGAGGAGAATGGCTGAGGAGAGGAGAGAGTCTGGGATGGTCCTGTCCCTTTAAGATCTACCCCCTTCTCTCCGTTCTACCTAATGCTGCAGGATACCCTGCTGTCAAGGCAACATGGGTTCCAGAGTTAGGGTCAAGCTCCTCTGGAGGCCTCACTCCACCTCACTGCCTGAGAATTGCTCTGTGGCCCCCATTTCTACTCCTGCTTCCCCCCACTCTCACAGACCCTCAGAAGATGGGTGCCTCAACATCTCCCCACCTGAGCCAAGCCCTGGTTTGGGTCTGTAACGTGAACGCTGCCCTTCCCTGGGTGCCCCCTCCCCGAACACCAGGCAGCCTTGGCCTTTTCTAAGTCTCGCAGCTTCAGCCTTCTTGGCCCTGGGGTCTGCCCTCCACCCCACCCTGGCCTGTCCCCACCCCTGCCCTGACCTGGGCACTTGTAGAGCTTGCGGGCCTGGGCAATGTCCCCCTTGCTGAGCCGGGTCCTCTGGCCGATGGGAGGCTTCACCCCATTTACCTCGTACTTGGGAACAATGGTGTCCAGGAAGATGCCCCTGAGGAGGAGAAGCCCAGCCCGGGTGAGAGTCCAATGCAAGGAGGGGGGCTGGCCTGCGTGCACCCAAGGTCACGACCCCGCCAGAGCCCAGACATTCCTCAGCAAGGTCAGGGACGGGTGGAGACATCTCACCCTGTCATTACACTGCCCACTGACCAGCAGCCACCCTGCTCCGTGGCAGCCACACCAGAGGGCCCAGGGGAGCCCCAGGAACACTTTGGGAGGTCGGGGACATGGACCTAGGAGGCCCTGGGGACCCACGTCTGGCCCAACTCCCAGCCCCAGGAGAGCTCCAGAGCCCTAGTCAGTCATGTCTCAGCCCTGCCTGGCCCTGGTTCTGTGGGCCCCCCATGCTGATACAGCCCTGACTACACCTCTCTCAGGACTCCATGGTGCCAACACGTCGCGCTGCTGGCACGTGCTACTCCTGATAGCACCTGGGACAAGGCCAAAGGGCAGGTTCCACTGTGGCCAGACCAGACCAGACCCCGGGGACAGCCCTGCCAGCTCTCGGTCCATCAGTATCTCCTGTCCCCCCAGTTCCCGCCTGCTAGGTCCTGGGTGTTTCCATCTGGGAGGAGCAAAGCGAAGGGGAAGCAGGCAGCCCTCCACCTCCCCAGGGCCCCTGACTCACACCCAGCTGGGTGGAACTCAGCAGGAGGTGGGGTGGGATGTGGTGGGAAATGTACAGGGGCTGGTCTGTGGGTGTGGGGGCTGGGATGACCTCACCACCCTTCCTCGGTTTCTGTTCCCTCAGGTCTGGAGGCAGGAAGAGTGGTCTAGAAGGAGCAGCTGAGGAGAGGGGGAGGGCCAGTGTCTGGGAGAGCAGAGACAGAAGAGGAGGACAGAGCCAGGCATGGGAAAGGCCAGGCGGGGGTGGGGGTGGGGGTGCAGGGTGAGGGGCAGCCCGAGGAGAAGGAGAGGCCGTTTCCCACACTCTACTAAGGAGAAGCTGGGGAGGCTGGGCCACTACTTCTGAGGGTGCTGGCTGTGATTTCTGGGAACCTAGGCCCAGGATAAAGAGCAAGTGTGTATGTGCTCATGAGCTGGGGAGGGGGGCTGGTCCAGGGCGGGAGCCAGACCTTGTGCAAATCAGCCAATTACGAAGACATTCATAATCTAAAAGGCAGACCCATCAGAAAAAATATTCCCCCTTTGGCTGACAGATGAGGGAGAAGCCCAGCTCCTTTGGGCTGATACAGTTCCCGGGCCAAGGCACCCACGTGGCTGCTCAGCAGCTGGGTTTCAGCCTCCTGGGCCAGGTGTGCCCAGTCCTAGGTGAAGAACCTAGGCTCTGTGAGTTCTGGCCCTGCCACGGACCCACCGTGGAAGAGGACAGCAGGGCAGCCATCACCTATGGGTCCTCTGCTCGGGGGCCGCAGCCACCCACAGGCCCGCCTTTGTCCTCATCGATGACCTCAGCAGGGCAGGCTATTGCAAAGCCGCAGGCCTACGGAGGGCAGTGCTGGCTGCCCCAGAAGAGGCTGGGCCCCATCTCTCACCTGGAGAATGTGTTCCGGGCATAGTGCATGATACTGTCAAAATCATAGGTCTCCCCCAGGGACTCCACCTCCTGGACCTCCATCTTCAGGAAGTTATACTCCTGCCCTGCGAAGACCAGGAAAAGGGGGTGGGAGGTGGGAGGGGGCGGGCCTGTGTGAGATGTAGTGCTACCTTTTCAGGGTGGGGAAAGGGGTCCTCCCTGCACTTGAGAGGTAGCCCTCTACCTGGGGGTCCGGGCAGCCGCCAAGGGAAGCCTAGGGGAGGGGCGGGTCTCTAGAAGAGTCTGTCCAGCAGGCGGGTGGGTGGGATGAGGACTTACTGGAGGGAAGGCTCAAGGGAAGATGGGAAGGAGGCACCCATTTCTAGAACCACAGGGAGATAAGAGCAGAAGAGTGGAGGAGGCCTGGTGAGAAAGGGAGGAAGCAGGAAGGGAGGGAAGAGAGAGAGCACAGTGGGGAGAAAGGAGAGAGAAAAAAACCCTTAGAGGACAGAATAAGCAAAGAGCAGAAGATTGGGTAAAAGTGCAGAAAAAGGCTGAGGCAGCATGGGGGATGGGCCGAGCCCTCCCCACTCCCACCCTAAATGCCAGGTGGGTTCTGGCTGCTCCAGACAGGCCCTGTGTCCAGGACCTGGCCCTACCCTGGCCCCCATCTGACAACTGATTTGCAATCCCTGAACTGCTACTGACCCTGAGGAGATGCTTCAGGGGAAGGGTCTGGACGGCAGGCAGGGCTGTGATTATCCATCTGGCTGGGACTATAATGATGAATTGACCAAAGGTGACGGCTTGAGGGAGCAGCACCCACCCTGCCCAGGGGCCCTGGAGGGGCAGGTAGAGGTGTGTACCTGGCTGGATGTTCTCGCGCACGATGGAGACGTGGCGGTCTCGGTCCGGCCGTGTGTGCTCGTGCCAGAAGCCGATGACATGACCCAGCTCATGGACCACGATGCCAAACTTGTCACAGTTCTTGCCGATGGAGATGGCCTGGGGGCCCCCGCCACGGCGGCCCACGTAGGAGCAGCACCTGGAGGGCGGGGCCAGCTCAGGGGGGCGGTCCCGAGCTGGGGGAGTGCATCCACTCAGGGGCCGGGCGTGGCTGCCAGGGGGGGCCAGGGAGTGGAGGGGTGGGGGAGGAGGGACCAGAGCACAGGATGCCCGGGCTGTGTGCTAGGGTCTGAGCCACATCTGGGGCAGCTCCTGGGGAGATGTCCCCATGACGGGAGGGGACAGGTGACACAGGGCCGTGCCCAGGTGGGCCAGCCAGAATATGGGTTTGGGTGATGGCCGAGGGTGCAGTGCCCAGGGGCCCCTGCTCACCCGCAGGGTCGATAGGTGAATACAATATAGCTGTCTTCGTCTGTGCGCTCGAGGAAGGTGACGCAGGTGTGCTTTTCCCAGTGCCTCATGGCCTGTCGGAAGACTGCCCTCTGGCTGCCTGCCAGGATAAAGGAGGCCAGGCTGTCACAGTGTCCACGTGGGTACATCTCCACCCGCTGCTAGTCAGCCATTCATTGGACAGACAGGCAGAAGGTACCACTCATACCACCATGCACGACAGGGCTGCCCTGAGGCCAGGCAGGGGTGCAGCTGCTCCCCGGACCCTCCCCCCCATCCCGACATCATGCTCACCGGTGAAGTTTCCCCCAATGACAAAGGGGATGACCCCATCGGGCCACACCCGCTCTGGTCTGGACGTTGCTGCCCGTCGGCTCCGGGACCTGCTTCTCCATCTCCCGTGGCTTTTTCTCTGAGGCTGCCCACTAGTGCTCTGGAAGTTGAGGGTGGAAGAGTTTCCTGAAACTGAAAAAGGAAGGCCTTGGTAGCAAGAGAAGTGAAGGGCAGGAGGAAACAAATTACAACCGATCCTCATTCTCTGGGGATTCCGTATTTGCCTACTCACTAACATTTATCTGCAATTCCCAAATCTACACCCTCAGCTCTTTCATGGTCACTTGCTGTCATGCACAGAGCAGGAAAAACTTTGAGTCACTCAACGTGCATGATTCCAGCTGAGCCTGAACAAGGTGACAGGCTGCCTTCTTGTTTCAGCTCATGCTGTAAATAGGGATCTTTTTTCACAATCTATTTAGTGCCACATTTTGTGCATTTTTGTGCCTTTTGTTGGTGATCTCGCTGTCTAAAATGACCGTCCCCTTACCCGCCTGTAGTGCTGAAGTGCTGTTTAGTGTTCCCAAGTGCAAGAGGGCTGGGATGCACCTTATTGGAGAAAATCCCTGGGTTAGATAAGCTTCGTTCAGGCATGAGCTACAGTGCTGTTGGCCATGAGTTCAAAGTTAATAAATCAACAATACATTAAAAAGGGTCCTTAAACAGAAACACACATAAGACTGGGTTACATATTAATGAGTTGATGAAAACATTGCAACCAGAGGCTTGCAGGAACCTAACCCTATATTTCTCCTAGGAGTAATGGCTCAGAATTCACTAATTCAGTGTTCGCAGTGACTTTATGGAATAAGCATAACTCTATTCATAAGTACCACAAACAGCAAGCCAGACCACGTTCCAGAGCACTGAGAAGGCAGGACAGAACCAAAACAGTGTAGGCCCTCAACCCTCCTATTCCCTCACGCATTCACAACTGCCAGGCTGGTTAGGAGGTGCTTGGACCCAACCCTGACCTTGAAGAGCTTTGAGTCCAGCTGGGGAGAGAGACAAACAAATCATTGCAATGTGGTTCAACCTGCGAGATGCTAACAGTGTAAGCGCAGAGCAGAGAGAGCACAGCAAATGGCGGAGTGGTCAGGACCAGGTCAATCAGGGAGGATTTCACAAGAGAAGCTCTTGATATGGGCTTTAAAGGATGTGTAGAGGCTTGCAAAGTGGGAACGGCGGGGGGAAGCAGGAGGGCTTGTGATGTGGAGCAAAGAGCCTCGGATTTGGTGTGAAAAGGCTTGGGTCCCTGTCCCGGTTCTGCCACTGACTAGCTTTGGGACCTTGAACAAGTCACGTTGACTTCATGACTCTTAGTTTCTGTACAGATGGTCTCTGACTTACGATGATTCGACTTATGATTTTTTGACTTTATGATGATATGAAAGTGATACACACTCAGTAGACACCATAGTTCAAATTCTTAATTTCCTGGGCTAGTGATACGCAGTACAAGCCTCTCTTGAGATGCTGAGCTGCGACAGCTCCCTGCAGCTCCTTGCCACCCATACCATCGCAACAGGACACAACCCATATACTTACAACCATTCTGTACCCAGACCACCGATCTGTTTTTCATTTTCAGGACAGTATTCAATAATTACATGAGGGATTCATCATTTTATAATAAAATAGGCTTTGTGTTCGTTGATTTTGCCCAATAGTAGGCTAATGTAAGTGTCCTGAGCACCTTTAAGGTAGGCTGGGTAGAGCTATGCTATTCAGTAGATGTATTAAATGCATTTTCGACTTAAGATATTTTCCACTTATGATGGGTTTATCAGGATGTCACCCCATCATAAGTTAAGGAAGGTCTGTGTCTGTAAAGTGGGAGTTGTCCTGACCTACCTTTGAAGGTGGCTGGGGACAGTCAAGTTAGATAATACTTTTGCAGGACTTGGTAAACTGTAAGCAAAAAGAATGCAGGTGCTTAGCTTCTGGTTACGTCTACACTTGCCACCAGTCTGGGAAAGGGATAAAGATATTCCAAGGGAAAACAAGCCCTTATGCTGGGTTCAAGCTCATGGCCTCTGTCCTGGGAGGGCCTGGCTGGAAACAGGGAGGTTCCTTGTTTCTGGGACAGAGGAGGGCCGGCCCGTACCGAGTGTATCTGCAGCTTTGATAGAAGACCTGCGGGTTGCACGCTGTCTGAGATCCACAGCCTGCTGCACCTGGAAGGCCCTCAAATCCTCCTCGTCCAGGGCGATGTCCCCAAGGAAGGCAGCTGGAGAGAGAAAAAGCCAGAGCGCGTCAGTCCCCCTACCCAGCACCAACAGCCTGGCCCCACGGGCACAACCCCTGGCTGCCACAACAACTGTAAGCTTCAAATGCCTTCTGACAAGGGGAAGGGCAGTGGGGGGCTGGCTTTGAGGGTTTCTTGGGAGGCTCAAGCTCATTTTTCAGCTGGAACCTCAGCAAAGCTGATGCCCAGCCCCCACTAGACTGATAGCTCCTTAAAGACACGGTCAGGTCATTTATTCCATCATTCCTTAGCAAATGCTTAGTAAGCACCTACTGTGGGGGCGCAGGCTCTAGTCCAGCGATTAGCAAGACAGAAGAGGGCCCTGATTGCAGGGAGCTGACCTTCGAAGATACACAAGTAAACAAGTACAGAGCTTGAGAATTCCAGGAAGGGATGGGTGCTACCAAGAAAATAAAAGCAAGTGAGGGGTCAGAGTATCTACTTTGGGGGGGCCATAACCTTGGCATTGTGCGCGGCATATGGACCGCCCTCAACAGATACCATTTCAATTACATTGAGGGGAGCATAAGAATAAAAATGGAAGCAGATAGGCGTGTGAGCGAAGCCAGGACATCTGATGGGCTTGGAGGAAAAGGTTTAACAGTTCTCAAGTGATTCCTGTTCTGAGTCTCAGAGTCCCCTCTCTGGAGGAAGAAAAGCCTGGGGGAAAAGAGTCCCTACTAAGACATTTGACTCTGGAGCTGGCAGGAGAGGTTACCAGAGGGATGGGCTAAAGAGTCTATCTGCTTTTTGAGAAACAGAGGCCCTGGAGCTGAGTATTTTGGAAGGAGCTCAGATGCAAGCTTCATGCTGGGCTGCGGTGGGGGAGGCGGGAGGCTGAGCTGGAGGTGGAGCAGAGAGCAGCCTCCCCGCAGCTCCACCCACAGTGACATCTGCTTCTCATCCCGAGTGCTACACAGGCCTGGCGGGTAGCGTTACACAAATTGTTTTAACCTTGAGGCCTTGCACACAGGTTTCTCCTCCCCAGATGGCCCATTGGGTGGACACACACACACACACACACACCTACTCATCAACACAGAATCAGACACACGGGTCAGTGTTCCTCCAGACACATGGTGACATCCACACCCATGCCATCAAAACCAGACCTATAAAAGTCACAGAGACATTCCTGAACACCCCAGCAGCACCCATACCACCCCTTCTGGTGGGAGGCACCCAATAACTTTTGTTCAAGTGAAGTATCACATTGATATTCTTTGGGCTTGCAAACACGTGCCCACAGACCCACACTCTTCTATGGATGTGACCTGGAGCAGGATGGGCAGAACGTGGGAGTGACTTTAGCAGTTATCTAGGCCACCTTTCCATTTTACAGATGTGGAAACTGAGGCCCAGAAGGGCAGTGATTTAACCGAGACCATGTTGCTAGTCACTACAAAGGCTGGCTTTTATAACTCAGGCCTCCTGACTCCCAGTCCAGTGTTCATGGCACTAAAGTTCATCACCTTATATAGAACCTATGTTCTAAATACATACACATAAAAATACTCACTCAGACACACACATCCACCACAAAATACACACATCACAGACAGTCCTAAAACACACATACAGGAGCTCTAACACACACAGACCAACTGCGAGTTCCAAGCCCATTAAGCCAGTAATAGTAGCAATAATGACACCTTATGTAAATGTCTGTTGAAATTTACCTTGTGCTTTCCAGTTGACAAAATGCTTTCATATTAATGAATTCATTAATCCTGGCCCACCAGGGACATGCACATTAAGCCAGGCTCCACACATACACTTGCCTAGGAGTATCCTGTTACAAACTCTTGGAGAGAGAACCTAGTGGCTAGATTCAAGCTCATCTCCCTGACTTGAGAGATCAGCATACTTGGACGTGAGAAGGGAAATTACTTGGCCAAGGTCACCAGCTGGTAGGTGGACCAGAATTTCTTCCTCCATACAGGAAAGATTCTCTTATTGAAAACATCACCCTTGGCCTTGGCTCGGCAATTGATGGGACAGCAATATAAGGCGCTTCTCAGGTGACATGCAATGGTGGCCTTAGCAAGGATATGGGATGTGAGGTACAGCCCATGGAGGTAGTGGCAGGTCCTAAGTGCCAATGTTCACACCAGCATTCATATGCCACATGAATGCCCCCAGACCCCTGCTCTCTTTGCACCGTTACACAGACACTGAACGTCCAGGCTCACATAGCCACACCTGCAGGCATCACCAAGTACACATGTGGCTGGACATTTAGACTCATCTCAGGACACAGCTGCAAAGAAAAAGGTCTTTGGAGTCTGATAGTCCTGTCTTTGAATCTCAGCTTGACTACTTACTGACAAGTCATATAAACTCTTCTGAACCTCAGTTTTCTCCTACATAAAAAAGGAGCTAATAAAAGAATCTGTCTCCCGGCATTACTGCATGAAATAAGGCATGTAAATAAAGCATCTACCACAAAGACTGGAGCATAGTAAGCACCCGGGGAATGGCCACTGTTACTATTGCCCCGATAACAGCTCTGTAATCTCAAGTGCAGCCCTCTGCTTTCAAGGGCATACAGTTTTCACCCACACTGGCCTCCCAGCTGAGTGAAGCCCCTAAGTGCTCAGAAGCAGAACCTTAATTCCAAGTACAGAGGCCACAGAACTGTGCTGGCCTGTGGGACCAGGGTGGTGTGGAGGGCAGGGTGAGCAGGACAGGCCCTGGGCTAGCTTAGCAGCGGAGTTCACTGCCAGCTGCATCCTGTGGTGGGAATGTCATGACTGAAGAATGCGTGGGAACTGAGTGGGGAGAAGAGAGATGGGAGGTGGGGGGCAGGAGAGCCTGACGGCCAGGAGCTGGGCCTGAAGGCCCTGACCATTTGGGATGCCTTCCTGGGAAGTTAAGGAATCTGGATGCTGGAGAGTCCAGGATGCCCCTCCTCACCCGGAAGGAAGCCCCGGGTCAGGGTCAAGGTCAGGATAGTAGTTGTTTTCAACATGGGATCAAAAGTTTTTGTTTTGTTTTCTGGCTGTAAGACAGCCAGGAGCACTTATGGCTGCTCCACAGCCAGTTCCCCTCCCCCGCCTCCCCGCCCCCCGCCCCCCCCCCCACCAGCAGGAGAGGAAAGAAGAGGCAAAGCTGCAACCAGTGTGTGCATCCTTCAGGTTGGCCTCCTGGCTTCAGGGTCTCCTCCCCTTTTAGGGGGAGGGAGGGGAGAGCCTGGTGTGATGGAGCCCCAAAGCCATGTGTACCAGGCACACAACTTCAAGCTTCTAGCTGGCGGAGGACATGCTTAAGCTCCTGCAAGGGTTTGCACGTACTTAATCACAGGTGTACATTTACACGCAGCTGCACATTTGCACACACACTTACATGTACTCAGGAGTACTTACATGTACTCAGGAGTACTCACATGCACAGTTGAACAGAATTGCCTGTAAAGCAGGGGCAGACTCACAAATACATAAAAACATACACCTGACTACTTCCCTGTGCAAGCCCTAGTGTTTTCAAACATACAAAAAAAAAATGTACATGGGCTTCCCTGGTGGCACAGTGATTAAGAATCTGCCTGCCAACGCAGGGGACACGCGTTCGATCCCTGGTCCAGGAAGATCCCGCATGCCATGGAGCAACTAAGCCCATGTGCCACAACTACTGAGCCTGCACTCTAGAGCCCATGAGCCACAACTAATAAGCCCATGTGCAGCAACTACTGAAGCCCGTGCACCTAGAGCCCGTGCTCCACAACAAAAGAAGCCACCACAATGGGAAGCCCGCAATGCAACAAAGAGTAGCCCCCGCTCTCTGCAACTACAGAAAGCCCGCAGGCAGCAATGAAGACCCAATGCAGCCAATAAATAAAAATAAATAAGTTAATTTTAAAAATGCACGTGCACACCCCATTTCACAGGCCACACTCCCGGAAGGAGAGGGGTGGCTTTAGGAACGGAGAGGGGAGAGGAGAGAGACAGAGAGAGATTGATTCCCCTGGCTACTGTTAGGAGGTAAGCTTTAGTGGCCTGAGGAGTGGTACATTCTACTCCTTCCTCTCCTCCCCCAATATCTTCTCCCAAAATCCCTGGAGAAACCAGAATTTTTGAGAGTTGCTTCTTCCAGAGGAGTCCCATTGGTCCCTCTCCATCTGGAGCCCAGGCAGATTATAAGACTTTCCTCCTCCCTTGGGGCACCTAAAAGAGAAGGTGATTCATAGAGCAGGGCTATAGGTGGGTGGGTGAGTCATTCAGCATGTCTGGAGGGGGAATGTGGTCTGGCGAGAGAAGGAATTGCTTCTCAACCTCCGGAGCTGATAACCTCCTCCTCTGAGGACTTCTGAAGTCCAAACCTGGGCTACAAAGCCCCTGGGATGAGGATGCTGACAAGGGCTGATGAGCTACTGGCCCACCTCAGCTTCCCAAAGCAGAACTCTGAGCTGCCAGCTGAGGCTAAAGTAAGGTCCTTGCTGGCTCAGGAGAATCCCTGTGCGCTTCTCTGCCGACGGGAGCAGCTGTGTCCCAATTCCTGCCTCTAAGTTCTCTCCCAGAGCCCTGAGTCATCTGGGGCAGCCAAATGGAACTGGGAATCTTGGGGAAGGATTCCCTTGATGGGTCTGGCATCCCAACGTACAAGAAATCAGGGCTGACTTGCAATCTCCCTGGGAGAGAGAAGGGGCTTGGTGGAGCCAGCTCTGAGCACACACAGGCCAGCTTGGCTTCCTGCCCCTCGTTCTGGTCGTGCCCAGAAGATCCAGGAACCTCTCCAGGGTATCAAGGGTCTTAATTTCGTCCTTACTGCAACAGTAACCATAGCAAGAGGCAACCTCAAGTGAAGAGGCCCAGTTATCCTGAGAGATCACAGGTGAGCCAGGAAGTCAATGCGGCTTTCACTCTTGGCTCTCCAAGTACTAGGAGGAGGAGGAGGAGGAGGAAGAAGAGAGAGCTGGAGAGTGTCAAGTGGGTAGAGGCAGCAGGCACAGCCGGATGCATCCAAAGAAAGTAAAGCCAGACACGCCTGCCACCATCACCTCCAGCATCTGGAGGGCAGGGCTTAAAGGGGACAAGGGGCGAAGGCCGCCAGGAGAGGTTAACACAAACAGAGGAAAGAGCCTAGGGACCTGGGGCCTGAGGGTGTTGGTGTGGGGTGTCAGGAGTCAGGTCGGAGGGACGCAGGGCTGTACCAGTCACACCCCGGAGGAAAGCCTGGTCTGACCCTGAATCTTGGCCTTGTCAGGCCCTCCTGGCCACCCCCAGGTCTGGCCCAGCTCCCCACGAGCGTCACTTCACCCTCGTGGAGAACTTTCTCCAAAGCCCTTGTTTGAAGTTCCAGCTCAGCGAGCCCCACCCTAGCACGAAATCTGAGACTGGGATAGAGCCCTCAAACGCCTGCTGCTCTGAAAAGTGAAAAATCGCTCCAATTTCCAACTAGTAGTGAAATACATCAGATGATTGGCTTCCTACCTATTTTTTAAGGCCTTGACCAGCCCTTCTTCTCCACGAAGACCTCTCAAACCTTCCCAGCTTGCTGTGATCACTGCTTCTCTGCCACTACCACCATCAGGGCCCCACAGGGGCAAAAGGCTCCTTGAGTCTTTAGGGCTTTCCCTCCAAGGTGGCACGTGAGACATCTTGGCTTGTGCGGTTGGTTATGTCCGCGTGTGTCTTGGGCCCCTGTTGGACTGCAAGCTCCTTGAGGGCAGTGGGCATGACTTATAGTTCTCTGTATCTCCCACAACATCAAGCCCAGGGCCTGGCACCCCTCAGGCATTCAGGAAGTGTAGACCAGTTGAATGAATAAGTGACACAAGGATGGGGTTAGGGAGACACTCCCTTTTCCTGAACACCAAGCCTATGCCCTCAGGAAAAAATGAATTAAGAGCATGAGGCACAGAAAACAGGGGTTAGGCCATCAACATTTATTTAGCACTTACTGACTGTTGGACTCTAATATACATTTTATATATGTTGTCACATTTAATCCTAACCACCAACTCTAAGGAGAAACGTATTATCAGTTCCATTTTACAGGTGAGAAAAGCAAAGTTTGGAGATGATAATTACCATTCCCAAGATGCTACAGCTAATGAGTTGTGGGTCCAGGATTGAGAGCTAGGTCTGCCTGCCTCCAAAGCCCACGCTCTGTCCACTTAGCCTCATGTCCACCCCCAGCCCAGACAGAAAGATGGAGGCTAACGTCCAGTTTGCTCACAGCCCAGGTGGTGGAGGAGGAAGGGCTGAGGGATTGGCTTCTCCTCCTCGCACTAGAAGGTCTCCTATTCCTGCAGTGTGCTGTGATTCATCACCCAAAGAGGGGTCCCCGGGGTCAGAACCAGAGCGACCTGCCCCCCAACCCCTCATGCCACACACAGGCACTTCTAGAACTCTAGGCACGGTGTCACTCCCCTGACCCTGGCTATTTGGAGACTTGGAGACAGTCTGAAGTCAGAGGCAGGAAGTTGAGGAAAGGTTCCGATACGCCCTGTGTGTTCTCTTGCCCCAGGCAGCCGGTTCAGGGTCATCCGATCAGGCAAACGGCTGGAGTGCATGACCATCTGGTCACTCAGAGGGGGCGAGGAATCCCTCTGGGCCCAGCAGGAGTGAAGGGGTTACACGGGGTCTTCATGGACAAAGAACACACACACTCTGGGGCCCTGACCTGGGCTAATTGGCCTCCAGTGTCTGTGGGATGGAGAGAGCTGATATACAGTATTTGAGTTCTCTGTTTTTCCCCTTTCCACTGCCACTTGGCCTTAGTAGGGTTCTCTGGCTCACAGGGGCAGAAGCAAGTCCCTGTCCTGGGCTGACTTCTCTGACTTTGACAGCTGTCTCCGAGGTCTCAGAAAGCTGCTGCCACCGGTGGGGAACATGGGATCCCCAGGGGGCATGATCTCAGAGGATCCCTTGAAAAACTTTCTTCTTCCACTTGGGCTGGGTGGGGGCCTCAGGAGACCTGCTCCTTGGAGATGTAGGCCTCCCTGAACCCAGCGGGGACAGATGTGCAGCCCCAGGGCAGCCTAGACAGACAGGCTGGAAAACACCAGTGTGCTGGAGCCCGGGAAGGGAGAGAAGGGAAAAGTGCACACCACACACACACATACACACACACACACACACACACACACACACACACTCACTCACTCACACTCACACACACACACAGAGGAGTTTGGCCGGAAAAGTTTCCAGTAGGAGGAAAAGCCTCCTTGGCCGCAGGTTTCTCCCGGACCCGGGGAGGAATCCTCTGGGAGAGACCAGAGGCATCCACCGCAGCTCCCACCAACAGCAGCAAAACTTCAGTCCCTAAAAGTCCCCCAAACTTCCCCCTCCCTCTCTCCCTCTTTCTTTTGTTCCCCACTGCATTGCCAACCAGGCAGCTCCCGGCTTCCCACACCGGACTGTCCTCCCCCAACCCCGAACCCTCCCGCAGCCCGCGCCTCCCTGCCGGCCCCGGCCCGCCCGCGCTCGGCCCTGGAGCCCCGGGACCGGCCGGCGGGGCGGGGGTTTGCCTACCCGCCTTGCAGGGGTCTTTGTAGTCGAGGGGCTCCGCGTCGTCCTCCTCCCCCAGGTCATAGGTGTAGTCGGCCAAGTCGAGCGGCCGGCCCGGGCGCGCGAGCAGCAGCAGCCAGAGCAGCAGCGGCAGCGGCGGGCGGGCCACGCCGGGCATGCTGGCGGGCGCGGCGGCGGCGGGCGCGGTGGCGGCGGCGGCGGCGGCGGGTCGCGCCCGGACGCGGGAGCGGGCGAGAGGGGAAGCGGAGGACTGGCGGCGAGGGGAGGGCGCTCCCGGCCGCCCGCTCTCCCCCCGCGCTCTCCCTACCTCTTCGCCTTCCCTCTCCTCGCCCTCCCTCCTTCCTGTCTCCCGCCCCCTCTCCGGCCCGGCTTCTCCGCGCTCCCTTCCCTTCTTTCTGTCTCTTTCCTCCTCTGCCTCCCTCCCTCTCCCCCTCTTTAGGGAAATGAGCTCGCTGGAGGGCGGGTTTTCGCCCGGAGCTCGGCCCCCCTCGGGGCCGGGACCGTGCTCGGCCGGGCCGGGACGCGCGCCAGCCGGAGGCGGGGAGGGCGCCGAGCCGGCCGGCCGCGAGGGGGGCTTGGGCGGCGCGGGGCGGCGGGGCCGGGGAGGGGGCGCCGGGCCCCGGGGTGTCCGGCCCGGCGCCCCCTCCCGGGCCGCGGGACACGCCGTCGGGTCGAAGGCGCGCTGCCTCCGCCTCGCTTGGTTGCCCGGTCTCGGGCCGTGTTTCCCCGCCTGCGGCTCTCGCTGCCTCCCTTTCTCGGACCCTCGCTCTCTCCCTTCTCCGTCCCTGTCCCTCGAGTTCTGTCCTTCTGTCCCTCGCTGTCTCCGTCTCGCTCCCTCCCTCGGGAGACGCCACTGGAGGGCGCCGGAAGCCCGCGGATTGCTCCCCAGCCCCCTCGGCCGCATCACCCTGGGACCCGGGGAGAAGGGGAGAGCACGCGCGGCGCTCCCGCGGCCCTAACCTTCCCCTGGCCGGCCACCGCCAACAACGGGACTGAGGGCGTGTGAGAGGACAGACGAGGTACACCCTTCAGTTTTCAGTCAGGCTGCTTTAATCTTTGGTAGTAGGAGCCCCCTTGGGCCCCAGGAGCCGCTTCTCCTCTGCCCATCTCTCCCACAGCTCCCCTTTCTCCAGGGCCAGTCCCGGTGGTGTTGGCAGGAGCGGCTTCCTGCCTGTCTGCACAAGACCCTTTGCTCCTGGACCTTTGCTGGCCCTCTGGGGCTTCCTGAGTCCCTGCAAAGCAAAGGAACAGTTTATTATGTGAGGGAGAGGGATGGGGGGGGGGGGGGGGGAGTGTCCTGTGAACCTTCCCTCCCCTGAGCTCTGTAGGTGACTCCGCCCCAGGGGTCCCCCAATGCCTGATCTCCTGACATGACAAGGTGGCCCAAACCGTCCTGGGCCACTGCTGCTCCAGTGTCCTGGAGGTCCCACCTGCTCACCTGATGGGTCCTAGATGTAGTAGAGGGGCACCTCGCCACATAGGGTGCTCACGGTGCTGCCCAGGAAGGTCGGGTCCCCGGAGGATGCCAAGCTGGCGTCACCGCCTTCCTCCTGGCCCAGCTTAGAGGTAGGCACTGAGGGCTTGGCCTGGAAAGAGCATCTGATTTGGAGCCTGGGAACTGAGTTTCTGTCTCACCTGCGGCCCTTATTGTGGGACGTCAGGTGTGTCAGGCAATCTCTCTGAGTAAAGAAGGGGCTGTGCTGGAGCTGGAAGCCCCCAGGGGGTGCGTGGGCTCAGCTGAGGCCGGAAGCTTGGCTGTGGGGTGGGGATGGGAAACAGGTAGGAAAGCTTTGGTGGAGGTGAATCTTGGGAGGGCATTCACCTGACAGTCCAAGAGGAGCAGCACTTTACAGGTGACAAAGAACCATCATCTTAAATGTTCCTCCCAGCATCCCTGGGAGGGAGACAGCCCACTTCTTCTTACCCACACACCCACCTGGACGTTCTGGAACTTTCTAGTGAGAGCCTCAAGACTTGGGATGCTCTGCGGAGCCATCTTCATGATGTAGCAGCAGGTTCCCGGGGCTGGCTTGTAGGCAATCAGGAGCTGGGCACAGGAACCCCAGAGCTGGTTCTGGAAGGTGCTGCCTAGCTCACTCCCTAACCTGGTCCTTGGCCATCTCCCTCTAGGTTGGGGACTGGAGGGAGTCATATGGAATCTGGGGCTTCGGCAAGAGTGCTGGGGGGTGGGGAGAGGTGGACGTGTACAGAGTCCCCAGCTGGATAGGTCTAGCACAGTCTTGTCCTTGGTCCCCTAGCCCCAGCATCAAGAGGTCCAGGCATACCCACCCGCTGGTAGTCATACACCACAATGCCAGTGGAGCCAATGGAGAAGGTGGCAGTGGTTCCCACACGCTCACTCAGGGCCAGGCGTTGCTGGGCTTCCGGCCCCGCGATGCTCATCTCTAGGACCTAGGGGAAGGCATAGTGCTGCCTGGCATTCCTCTTTCCCCACTCATCCCTTCAGCTCATGCCCACCTTCAGTCCTCTTTACTCAACTAGAATTCTTTCTTCCCTGGAGTTCAGAGGGGCCAAGTGGAACCAGGTGCTGGAGGGAACAAGCCCTCCCACCGCGGGGCAGGGGCCTGGTGAAAAAGCCCAGGCCAGGTTTGCCACCCTGTTCCCACCTCTGTCCTTCCCTGAGGTGTCACTTGCCTCTTCCCCTCATTCCCCTGGGCAATTTGCTATCTGCCCACCGTCTCCCAGGGCCCCTGTCTAGCCTGACCTGTACCCACTGCCCACCCCATCCCAGGCCTGCTCACCATCTCAGTATGTTTCTGGCTCATGTGAAGACCCATGAGCAGGGCCCCTACAATCACCACGACGACAAGGACCACCACCACAACCACGATGAGAAGGCGTTTGATGTTCACAGGACAGCAGGGGATGCGCAGCCAGCCCCCAGGGACTGCTGAGTAGTCCTGACATGGTGGGGCAGGCAGAGAGACAGCTAGGTTATGAGGATACTCCTTCTTCTCCCTGCACAACCTGGACACCCTCCCACACTCTCCTGAGGCTGAACAATCAATGTTACGGACGTGCAGAGGAGGGCTGAGGAGACCAAAGAAGGCTTCCTGGAGGAGGGGGACTGGATTCCAACAAACCTATAGATGCTTAGAAGTGAGGTCCAGCTTGGAGAGACCCAAGAGAACCAGTCTCATCTCCCGCTGTTTCCCCCAAACCTCTGGCATCCCAACCATGCCCAGTCCCTCTGTTCCCCTCCCCAAATCCCTGCGCTTAAGCATGCTATCCCTTCCTCCTGCAGTACCTTCCTCCCTCTTAACCTGGTGAGCTCCGACTTATTCCTCTGGAGACAGCTCAAATGTTATTTTCTCTGCGAAGCTTCCTGTGACCTCCCAAGTAGTGGCTCCTTACCCAGTGCTCTCTTCAATCTTTTCCACTGACCCCTGTGGTGGCTCACAGCCCCTCGTATGGGAATTAGTGGCTGCCAAGTCTGTCTCTCCAAGGGTCTCTGTCTTAGTGGTTGGTGTCCCTATCTTAATTTAGCACAGTGCTAGGTGGGTTGAGTGAATGAATTTGGATGAGGAAACAGGTCCAGAGGTCGGAGAGGCAGGGCCCACCATACACAGATACACTCCCACACACATGCACACACACATGATCGAACTCACCGGCGGGCTCTCCATCAAGACCTCTTTGCTGCCCACATCCATCTTGCTGTAGACACCTTCCCCTCCTCATCTCCACATGTGACCAGGGTCTTATATGTGCCAGGAGGGAGAGGGGACAGAAGTGAAAAGACTCGACCCCTGTCTGCCAGCCAAGCCCTCAGCTTTGAAGCCTGTTTGTTCCTGGCCCTCCAGGGCTGAGGCCCCCATAAGCCAGCTGCAAGTGCGCTTAAGGGCCCTTGGCCCTGGCACATGAGTCCTCGTGGCCCCAGTGAGAGCAAAGCTGGGTGAACTGAGCAAACTTGCCCTTGGGCAATCTACACCTCTCACCGTGGGTGTCTTCCTGGCATGCCTGCCTTTCTTGCTGGCGCCTGCCCCTCCTGTGGCGTTTCCTGTCCTTCTGCCAGGCTGCACCTCTTAGGGAACCAAGGGTCTGACCCAAAAGGTCCACCACATTTCCCAACAGAATTTCCCCCAAGCATAAGGCTGAGCTCCAGGAAGTGGAGCCCCTGTGGACCTGCAGGGCCAGTACTAAAGGCACAGGGTGCTTTGGCATCAGTGTGGGGGTTCATAAATGGTTCATAAATTCTCTGGGAGCGTCAGATTTTCACTTCAAGTACCTGCCTCACCTCCTCCCACATATCTCGTATCTAACCTCAGACATGCCCCTGGTCATTCTTTCCTAAATTCTGAAAACTGTCCCCTCTAGTTATAAATTCTTTCTAATACATGGTTTTCTTTCTTTGCTATGGGCTTGTTTGGTTATAAATTCTTACTAGCACACAGTTTTTCTTTCTTTGTTATGGGCTTGTTTGGTTATAAATTCTTACTAGCACACAGTTTTTCTTTCTTTGTTATGGGCTTGTTTGTCAGCTGAAGGCTTTTTTTTTTAACCTACTTTTACTTTTTTTTTTTTTTTGGCTGCATGTGGGCTTTCTTTAGTTGTGCAGAGCGGGGGCTACTCTTTGTTGTGGTGTGTGGGCTTCTCAGCGCGGTGGCTTCTCTTATTGCAGAGCATGGGCTCTAGGCATGCAGGCTTCAATAGTTGTGGCATATGGGCTCAGTAGTTCTGGCACACAGGCTTAGTTTTTCTGCGGCATGTGCAGTCTTCCCGGGCCAGGGATGGAACCTGGGTCCCCTGCATTGGCGGGCAGATTCTTAACCACTGTGCCCCCAGGGAAGTCCCCACTTTTACTTTTATTTGCATTTATTTTATGCTGAATTTATTTCCAGACCATACATTTTTGTTTCTTGTTTCTTCTGGGGCAGCTTTCTCTTCTGTGCAACCTCGGGTTGAGGAAAAATCTGCTCTTTTTTTCAGTGAGGATCATCTACACATGGCACGGGGAGTCCTGTAAGGTTTTTGTTTTTGTTTTTAAATGTTTATTTATTTATTTGCCTGCGCTGGGTCTTAGTTGTGGCACCCAGGATCTTCATTGCAGCTTGCAGGATCTAGTTCCCTGACCAGGAATCAAACCTGAGCCCCCTGCATTGGAAGCACGGAGTCTTAACCACTGGACCACCAGGAAAGTCCCTCCTGTAGGGGTTAATCTGACCATGAGTTCTGTAAAGTTCTGTGCTGCATCTTGAGGGCTTGTTCACCCGAATGTGCTTGATGACCAGAGAATCCACACCTAAACCCTTCAGTTCAACATCACTCTGGATTTTTAAGCATTTGCAGCAAAATTTCAGCACTCTTTTTGGACCGCCCACCCTATGTCCAGCCCCACTGTTTGACCTGAGCACACCTACCAGCTTCACAATTGTAACAATGGAACAGCGCACATTGCTTCTGTAAAGTGACATCCTTCAAATACTTGGTGGGCCTTTGGATATGCTTACCCTTGAGAGCCTGGGCAGTTTCACAAATGTCCCTAAAGTGAGCATGAAGGTTTGAACTTCTGGATTTGCATGATTCTGTGGAGTTTTCTGTTGTCAAGTGAAGAGCGAGCCATTTTCAGGGATCAAGCTGGAGACTTATGGTAGCGGTTCCATACCTGACACTTCTTCCTGGTGCCTAGACAGCCCACGGGGCTGGGGGTAGTGAATGATGGGGTCCCCATCTCCTCATCCTTGAATCAGCCCACCTGCTCAGTGCTGCCTCGCACCCTACCCTCTTGACACTCTTCTTTTTATATCCTCTGATCCTACCTTGCCTTGAGAATTCTACTCACCCAGCTGTGAACCACTTTCTGGATCTTCTTCTCCTCTCTACCTCTTTCCCTAAAGGCAACTCTGTTGCTTTGTTGTACTAAACCACATCAAACAATGGCCACATCCTTTCTCTTGGGCTCCCTCCACTTGCTGGGCAAGTGGTCCCTACAGCACCACCACCTCTAAACTTTCACATGAATGTAAGTCAGAGTCTCACACCTCACTCCTCTCTTGGCCTCACCCCTTGTCCTCCTTGTACTCAAACTCCAACACTTCACCCCAATTCCTGTCCCTTGCTGGGGGCCCCCTCCCACCTGCCCTTCAGTCATGAGCTGGCCCCCAACTCTCCAGCCCTGGCAATTTCCCCTGTCCCCACAAGGACCCCTTCTCCAGCTGGAGAGCCTTCAGCCTCCAGGTTGCACAATGGCACGGCATCTGAGCTGAGAGCCCCGAGAAGCTCAGGGAAGGAGAAAAGGACAGAAGTGTTTGTTCCCACCCCCCTCCTCACCCCCAACTGCCGCTTTAAATATTTGCCTAAGTCTTTAGCAGCAAGTGTCCTAGGAGGAGTGAAAGAGGGGGAAGGGAGCCAGGGAGAAGGGGGGAAGAAGCATCCTCCTCTCAACTATGTGCAGCCTCAGCTGCACGCAGGTGCCAGATGCAGGAGACAGCCCGCCTGCAGTGCCCACCCCTGCCCGCCCCAGGGCCCCCACTCCCACCCCCGGTTGTCCTGGCAACACTGCGATTGATTGGCTGACTCACGCATACTGGACCTGAGCCAGGTGGGCAGCAGGCCAGCCAGAGAACCAAGGAGAATGGCAAGCATCTCGGGGGGTCCCTGTGGGCATCTGGCGGGGCGCGCATAGTCCAGCTGTGGGGCTTGTTCTGAGCAGGCGCTGTCCCTAGGGCTTGCCATCATCACTGGCTGCTGGGAAAGGGATCTCTTTCTTGGAAAGAAACCTCTGCTCTCTTGGGTCCTCAGTCTCCCCTGCAGACTACCCTTCGGCTGTGTTTCTTACAACTTTGTTTTTTTCTTTCTTTTTTCTTTTTTTAACTCACTTCTGCCTATTTGGAGGTTGGGGAAGGAAGGGTGCTCTCAAGTTTCATAAGGGAAGTTCAGATGCTGGCACTGACCTGGTGGAGGTCCTGGGAGTCTTGTCTTCCTTCTTAGGAAGTGGGGAGGGACCTTCAGCTGGGCATGCACAGCTGTCACTTTGCCCCCCAACCAGCCCTCGGCTGCAGGCTTTTCACTTTTTAGCCTTTATGTAGGCCGTTTCTCCTTCCTGGAAAGTGTCCCTTCAATGCCTCTTCACCTCTCTGAATACCACCCACCCTAAAAGGCAAGGCAAGAGCCAACACACCCCCTCTGTGCTCATCGTCCCAGCCCATGGTGCCCCCTCACTCCTCCAAGATCTCCTGGCTCCCTGCTGAACTTTCACCAGCCACTTAACAGGCACTGCTGTCTCCATCAGCTATGCGGGTGGTTTTTGTTGCCTTTCTTTTTATTATTATTATTATTATTATTATTATTATTATTATTAGCCACACTGCATGGCATGTGATATCTTAGTTCCCCACCAGGGATCTAACCCATGCCCCCTTCAGTGGAAGCGCAGAGTCCTAACCACTGGACTGCCAGGGAAGTCCCTGTTGCCTTTCTTTCCAACCAGTCTGCCAGCCCTGGTACTAGCCCTGAGACTATGCTTTCCTAAGGCTTCACTCAGGGCAAGGGCATGCACGCAACCAACACGTAACTCTATTCAATAATAATGACTGTCACCAAACATGAGGGGGCTCCTGGCCAGGGGTCAGTAGTTTACTCCTTCAGTATGTGGAGGCCTCAGTGCTTCACTGGCCAGCTCAGCTCTGGGACCCTGAATGAGTCATTCTGCCTTTCTTGGCTTCAGTGTCTTCATCTGTGAAATGGGACTAATACAGCCTGTCCAGTCCCCCTCTCCAAGGATCCAAAGATGTCATGATATGAAAGTCTAGTCGTCATGACTATAATCATCTATTTTGCAGCCAGGGCACCTCTTCTCATTAGCTAAGAATAGAACCCAGATGGGGGTTTCCCTGGTGGTTCAGTGGCTAAGAATCTGCCTTCCAATGCAGGGCACATGGGTTCTATCCCTGGCTGGGGAACTAAGACCCCACATGCCCTGCCTGCATGCTGCAACTGAGCCCCTGCATCAACAAAAGATTCTGCATGCTGCCAAATAAATAAATATTTTTTTTAAATGGTCAGAAATTGGAAGCAAAATTTGTGGAGCTTTAGGGCTGGAGAGTATTCTTTAAAAAAAAAAAAGAATAGGACCCTGACTTCCCCTTTCTGTCTGTCTCTAAGTTAAACCCCTCTGAGAACATGAGTGATGGAGAATCCCATGGTAGCCCCTCCTGTGTGTGCCTTCCCTTTTCTTCCTTCCAGCCCCTCAGCTGCAGGGGATGGACAAGATTCACTCTGCCCTTTGTGTGCTGGGCAAAGCCGTGCCAGGGACGGGTGGGGATGGTTGCCCAGCTGCCCCAGCCACCCTCCCCACCCCCACTGCTTGTCTTCCCACAAGCTGGCATGGGGAGGGCAGCACAGGCAGTTGGACGGGCAGTAGCAAGTGAGCATCCAAGGGCAGGGGCATCCCTGGCTAGGAGAACGTGGACTTAAGCTCAGATTAGAGAATCCCCTGCTGGCAGAGGCGGGGGACAGCTGGGGAAGCATTTTATACCCAGCAATCTCGGTTTCCTGGACTGACGGAAGAGCACTAGACTGGGAGCCCAGCCACCTGACTGTACCTGTGAGCTCTTGGGACAATCACCCCCCATACACACACATACATACCCCTGGGAAATAACATAGTATAGAGCAGTGGTCCTCAAATTTTTGGTTTCAGGACCCCTTAACACTCTTAAAAAGTAGTGAGGGACTTCCTAGGTGGTGCAGTGGTTAAGAATCCACCTGCCAATGCAAGGGACACAGGTTCAAGCCCTGCTCTGGGAAGATTCCACATGCCATGGAGCAACTAAGCCTGTGCACCACAACTATTGAGCCTGTGCTCCGCAACAAGAGAAGCCACTACAATGAGGAGCCCGTGCACCACAGTGAAGAGTAGCCCCCACTCTCAGCAACTAGAGAAAGCCCGTGTGCAGCAATGAAGACCCAATGCAGCCAATAAATAAATAAATTTAATAAAAAAAAAAGTAGTGAGGACCCCAAAGAGCTTTTTTATCTATGTGGGTTGTATCTATCAATATTTACCATATTGATATTTACTGAGAAATTTTAAAATATTAATTTGGGCTGGGGAAATATGAATTAATTTAATTAAAATAGCAATAATAAACTCATATAACATACATCACATAAATTTTTAATGAAATTAACTATGTTACAAAGCAAAAAATTAGGGAGCAGAGTGTCATTGTTTTACATTTTTGCAAATTTCTTTAACTTTGGTAATTTAATTTAATAGAAGATACATCACGTAGCCTCTGGAAAATTCCAGGGTACTTCTATAAGAGCATGAAAGTGAAAAGGGCAAATAATGTCTAAACATTATGAGGAAAATTGTTTTGACCTCGAAGACTCCCTGGAAGTTTCTCAAGGACCCCTGGGCTCCCTGGACCAGACTCTGAAAACTCCTGGTGTAGAAGAACCGCTGTGGACTTTGGAGTCGGGGAGTGCGGATTTAAATCCCTACTCTGTCACTTTCTTCTTCCGTACTACAGCCTCACTTTTCTTATCTGTAAAAGTGGATTCGTATCAAAGACCTCAAAAGGTTGAGGTGATTAAGTACGCAGAGTACACAGGGTGTAGTAGATGTGATATCAATCTTGGCTGCTTTCCTCTTGATTTGGGCTTCAGTTTCCTCGTTTGTTAAACAAAGGGCTGGACTGGAAACGTCCAAGGCTGTTCCCAGCTCCAACAGGCTGTGGTTATGCAGTGAGGAATGTTCTGGAATTCCACACATTCCCATCCCAACTCCAGTGATATTTCCCCTTTCAGCTCCCACAGACACAAAGGCACATTCTGTTTACTAGCCTGTGGGGACGCGAACACAGATACACACATGTCACTGATGACACATGACATGCCCATGAACTCTGCTTAGAGGCCGCTGAGGGCCAAGACATACGCGCAGGTACATAGAGGCTCATAGATCCGAAGCGCAGAAAAGCCTGCCCCGGGCGGGGGGGAGGGGGGGAGTATGTGCCTGTGCCCGCGCACAGACAGGTGTGCACGCGTGCAGGATGCACAAGGAGACCACGCACACACGCGCTCACGCACAGCCGCTCTGGGTGTGCACGCGAGCAGATGGTTCCAGAGACCGCCCGCAGGGCGTGCAGCGACCAGGGCCGCAACCACTCCTTTGCGTGGCTACTCCCCGCCCGGGACTCCCCCCTCCGCCTGCGCGCCCCCGTCGCCCGCCGCAGTCCGCGTCCTCCCAGCCGGTCAGCCTCGGCTCGGCCCCGGGCTCCGCGCATCTCTGCATCTTTCCGAGTGCTCGGCTCGCGGGAGCGAGCAGAGGAGCGGACGGCAGCCGGTGCCCGAGGGCCCGAGGAGTCGCTCTCCGCAGCGGGCAGCCGCGGTCCTCGCTGCGGCGGCAGCTGCCGGCGGCGCCCGCTTGCGGTGGCCGAGAGCGGCGGGGCGGGGGCCGCGGCCGGTGGCCGGAGCTCGCAGGCAGCATGGCGGGGCTGTGGGCCAGGCGGGGCTCGGGGCTCGGGCTGGTGGCGCTGTCCACGCTCGGCCTCTGCCTAATGCTGCAGGTGGGCGCCAAGAGACCCCCCAAGACGCCCCCCTGCCCCCCCAGCTGCTCCTGCACCAGGGACACCGCCTTCTGCGTGGACTCTAAGGCGGTGCCCAGGAACTTGCCCTCCGAGGTCATCTCTCTGTGAGTGCTCTGGTTTAGGGTGGGGTGGGGGAGCTGGAGAGGAGAGGAAGACAAAAACTGCTCTGGGCCTGGGTGGGGAGAACCCTTGCTCCCCCTCTACAGAGTGAGGGGACCAGGAGGGTTCCAGGGGTCCTCAGGACTGGAGATTCAAGGCATTAGCCCTGGCTGGGAGTTCTGCCGTCATGCAAGCTCAGCAGCCGTGGCTGGGAAAGCAGGTGTTTATGGCCAGGAATGAATCATCACCACTATCAGAATCAATGAGACCTACTGTGTGCAGGGCTCTGGACTCAGAGGCAGGGAGTTGTTTACATGAGCATGGGGGCCCCTGCCTGTGATGTCACACCAAGGACAGAAGGCTTCTTGTGGGGGGAGGGGAGAGGCAGGGGGAGGGGTGGAAGTGAGATACACTCCTACAGTGCCCTGGCACGGGCAGATGCCTGCCACTGCTCTTGCCAGCCACTCTGCACAGGGCCAGCCAGCCTGTCACTTGCAGCAGGCAGCCTCAGGGACTAGATAGGCTGTGTGGTCCTTGAGAGCAAGATCCTAATCCACCACACCCATCCCAGTGCCCCATCCCTTAACAGAACCCACCACACTGTGGGTGTGTGGATGATGGAGAAGGTGTGTAATGGAACCTTCCTTGGGCTGAGGTCCTTGGTGCTCAGGGAGGCAGTAGGAGAGGAGGGTGATGCAGGCAGGCAGTAAGCTTGTGCGAAGGGAAAAACAGCCTCAGGTTGGGGGGGTGGGGCAAGCCAGGTGACGTGGGGAGTTTCCAGAGCGAGTATATACAGAAGCCATTGCCCTGTCCACCTCACGTCACCCCAGCACAGTCCTTGTATACTCTCCTCGGTACTGACTCAGGTGTCCCCTGCAGGACGCTGGTGAATGCTGCCTTCTCAGAGATCCACGATGGAGCGTTTTCCCACCTGCCACTGCTGCAGTTCCTGTATGGACAGGGCCTTGCTAAAGGGCTGGGGCGGGCAGGGGAAGGGGACAGGTCCTGGACGGGGGAGAAGGGAGAGGAGAGCGGTTGTGAGTAGCCTTTGGCGGTTAAGATGCAGGTGTCCCTTACTTTTGGGCCAATGGGAGGGCCACAAACGGTGAAGCAGCGGGGAGTCAGAAGGGGTGCAGGGAAAAGCAGTTTTGGAGAAGGAGGATGGGTGTTGCCGCAAAAGCAAAGCGGGTATTTGGGGCGCAGTTAGGAATGAACTTGCCTCCTCTGGAGACTCCAGAGAATTGGATGCAATAATTTGGGCTGGTGCCAGAGGGTGGACACTGCAGGGGAGAGAGGTCATCTTAGAGATAAGTGACCCCAGGGCTCAGGGTTTGAAGAAAGAGCTGGGGGCTGAAAAGGAGGGAAGACAGGAGGGTGTGGAATTCTAAAAGGGGCTGTTTATGTTTGAAGCCCCAGTCACAGGAGAGAATATATGTGGTTATCCTCAAACTTGCCATCAGTCCTAGAGAGACTGGAGCAAGCTGGGGTAAGGGTGGGAGACAGAGCAGTGGGGAAGGACCCAGCTTGACAGGAGGGATCTGCCCTGACTGTACTTGGGACCCTAGGAGCTTCTGGGACCAGAGCAGATTCCTACCTGGACCTGACATCCAGGCTGCTCTGGGGCTGTCCGCTGGGGTGTCGAGGGTGGGAGTCATGGCCTGGGGGTGAGGCAGCCAGCTGGAGGCTGGAACAGGTGTGCCCTCGGAAGCTCTAATTCACCTTTGTCTCTGCAGGTTACTCAATTCCAACAAGTTTACACTGATTGGAGACAATGCCTTCACAGGACTGTCGCACTTGCAGTACCTGTGCGTGGGAAGGAAGGGGGCATTAGGAAGTGGAAGGGAGGAGGGCCGAGGGGGAAGGTGGGAGTGAGGAGGGCTGGGGGAGGTGGGGGGGGGTGAGAGCCCCTGAATCATCTGACTGCAGGACCCGAACAGAAGGTCATTTCATCCATCCCTCTGTCTAAACCGTCCTGCCTGGCTGCCCTGTTATCACAGGCTTAATGTCGCCAGATTCAGAATGGAAGCCTGTCTTAGGGTCATGGGCTGGAATCTAGGCGGGGCATAGGGAAGTCGCTGGTCAAGGGTCTGGGATCCTGAGTGGTGGCTGAGACAAGTTCTCATTTTCTCCAGCTTCATTGAGAACAATGACATCTGGGCACTATCCAAGTTTACCTTCAGAGGACTCAAGTCTTTGACACACCTGTGAGTACATCACACACAGACACAAGATCAAAGCCCCTTGTCTCCTGTGGTCTTTGGCCTTGGTCCTCACCTTCAGGTGACCCAGAGGTCTCTCTTGCAGCTCACTGGCCAACAATAACCTGCAGACACTGCCTAGAGACATCTTTCGGCCCCTGGACATCCTGAGTGACTTGTAAGGCCCGAGTCCTACCTCGTTTGACAATGGCACGGAGGGACACTTCCCTGGAGGGAGCTGTGTGGGAGCCAGAATTGGGAAAATCATAAGGTCCTGACAGGCTGGGAGGGCTTAGATTTGGATTTGGGGGTGGAGGGCAAGAAGGCCAGGTTGAGTTATATATATATATATATATATATATATATATATATATATATATATATATATATATATGTAGCTTTTCAAATTGGGTTTCTCCAAGGCATCTGTGGGCCCTCTTAAAATGCACATGAGACATTATGTGTATATGTTTTTTAAAACATGCACTTTTTTAAATGTATGTTTGATTTGAATCTACAGTAAAGTCTGACAGCATAGCCACAGTCATTGATCAGTATTTCTATAAGAAAACAAAAGCCCTGGACTGTGGAGGGTTTGGAGGAACTGGCATGTGACAGATAGTTACAGGTCATACACTGCAAAAGGCACCTGGCCAAGGAGGCAAGTAGGGGATGAAACTCAGCCCCCACTCTGCTGGCCAAGCACGTGTCCACGGGGCTGCACCCACTCCGAGGGAAACTTTTCCTAACTGGCACAGAGATGCCATGTGAGCAACCAGCAGCCTTGACAATATCTAATTCTGAAAACCTAGAGGGCCTGGGTGGGCAGAGCAGCTGGGAGCCTGTCCCTCTCTGTGTCCCCTCCGTCACCCTCATGATCCAGGGACCTGCGGGGCAACTCTCTCAACTGTGACTGCAAGGTGAAGTGGCTGGTGGAGTGGCTGGCACACACCAACACCACGGTGGCACCCATCTACTGCGCCAGCCCACCCCGCTTCCAAGAGCACAAGGTGCAGGATCTGCCGCTGCGGGAGTTTGACTGCATCACCACAGGTAGGAAGAAGGCGCCCCACCTCGGGCGGCAGGCTGAGCCTCCCCAGGGAAGCTCCCAGCACCCTGCCTCGCCAGTCGAGTAACCCTTACCACCCGGAAAGCTCTTACGCTTCTCCCTAACCCCACCCCCATGCCTGCAGATTTCGTGCTGTACCAGACCCTGTCCTTCCCAGCGGTGTCAGCCGAGCCCTTCCTTTACTCCAGCGACCTCTATTTGGCTCTTGCCCAGCCAGGAGCCAGCACGTGCACCATCCTCAAGTGGGACTATGTTGAAAGGCAGCTTCGAGACTATGATAGAATCCCAGGTATCTGCACCTGGACTGGTTGTGGTGGTGGTCCTTATGGTGGGGTGGGCTCCATTGTTCCTCTTCACTGAGTTCCTGTAGGTAGAAGGATAGATGAGACATGGTCTCTGCCCATAAGAACTTTCTAGTCTTTGGGGGAAGGTTGATATATACACAGATATCATCCCCATAATATGTAGGTGCAAGGAGGGAGATATGCTCGCGATGCTCTGGGAGCACAAAGAAGAGGCCTACCTTGGGCAATCAAGGAAGGCTTCCTGGTGGAGGGGATGCCTAAGCTGAGTCTTGAAGGATGAGGGAGAGGACGGAGTGATGCCCAGGATCCTAGCTTAAGTAACTGGGTGGTGCCAGAGAACTAAGGAAGATATAGGAGTGGCTGGTGAGCTCAGTTTGGGACCCCCTGAGTTTAAGCTGAGTCTGGAAGGCTGAGGGAGACTTAGCTAGGAGAAAAAATGTGGGAAGTGTGTTCTGGCAGAGGGAACAGCATGAGCAAAGTCAAGAAGGTGTGCAACAGCTTAGCATGTGAAAACATGCACGTGTAAACAATTAGCAACTCACAGGATGGCAGCATAAGGTTCAAGGTGGAGAGTGGCAGATGAGAAACCTGAGAGATGAGGACCAGGCCATTGACAGGTTCTGAGTGGAGTGCATGAACCAGTCCAATCTGTATTTTGGAAAATGCCCTCTGTGAGCATCATGGGGAGTGCTGGGCACAGCGCAAGACATGTGTTCAGGGGTTCAGCTGGAGCCTGCACTGGGGCAGCAGCTGTGCGGATGGAGAGATAGAAAGGAGGATTGAACCGACGCAAGAGGACACAGGAAATTTAAATTGCCCTGTATCTATGAAAAAACTTGAAGTCGTTACATAAAAAAACCCTTCTCCCAAAGAAGACTCCAGGGCCAGATGGTGAATTCCATCAAACGTTTAAGGAAGACATAATACCAATCTTACACAAACTGTATTAGAAAGCAGAAAGGAGGGCTGACAGGGCTTAGGGACTGGTCGGCAGTGGCTGAGGGAGAGGGCGGCACTGGGGGTGGCTCCCAGGATTCTGGGTGGGGTGATGGGGTGGAGCCACAACTTGAAATCAAGAACACAGGTTTGGGGGTAGATGTGGAGCTCCGTCTTGGCCAGCCGGAGTCTGAGGTGCTTGTGGGTGTGCTGGCAAGGAGGGTCTGAGCTGCAGCTAGGGAGTGCAGGGATTCGTCAGCGTCTGGGCGCACAGACCAAGACTGTGGAAGGGATTCAGGGCGGTGACTGCCAGAGCCTGAGGCTCAGCACGGGCTTCCCTTGGGAAGAGGTGGGGTCGTGAGGAGGAGGAGGATGGTGAAGCAGGAGAGGAGAGGTGATGGCTGGAGGCACCAGGACCGGGGAGGAGTGAGGCCATACATGACTCCGGTGCCTGAGAAGGGGTCAGAGCAATCTGGTTGTGATGCAGAGGTTTTCGTACGTAAAAGCCCTTTCAAAAGTGGGGGCTCTTGGGAGAATGTGTTTTCATACACAAGGATCCAAGGCTCTGTTTACCTAGGCTTTGTCACCGGCTGTGGCTGCGTTCAAACTCTTCCTCCTTCCCCTGCCTGGACATTTGCCAGTGGGGTAGCTTTGGGCAAGTCACTAAGAGTCTGAGCCTGGGTTACTTTCTGTGTGAAATTGCAAAATGATAGGGTATATTTCAGTGTGATTCATTGAGGCAGTGTGTTCACACTTAGCAGTGACTGTACACAATAAAAATTCAATAATTGACATGACAGTTTGTAGAATCAGTTGATAGCTAGAGACACCTATTTTGTGCTCAGTGTCGGCTTATACTTGAACCCTGGGGTCAAGGGCGAACGAAGGCAGGGGGATGCTGAGATTGATTATTAGCTGTGAGACAGTTAGAGAGCACTGAGCACCCAGAGGATATTCAGCGGGGAGAGAACACTGTAGCAGAGAGCCTTAGTCCTGGCCCAGGGTCAGAAGGGACTGACCCACTTTCCTGAGGGTGTGGCATGGGACAGGGGCTTGCCCTGACGCCACTTCCCTCCATCCTGCAGCCCCTTCTGCAGTGCACTGCAAGCCGATGGTGGTGGACAGCCAGCTGTACGTGGTGGTGGCCCAGTTGTTTGGTGGCTCTTACATTTACCACTGGGACCCCAACACCACACGCTTCACCAAGCTGCAGGACATCGACCCTCAGCGCGTGCGCAAGCCCAACGACCTCGAGGCCTTCCGCATCGACGGCGACTGGTACTTTGCTGTGGCCGACAGCTCCAAGGCAGGCGCCACCAGCCTTTACCGCTGGCACCAGAACGGCTTCTACTCCCACCAGGCCCTGCACCCCTGGCATCGAGACACTGACCTGGAATTCGTGGACGGCGAGGGCAAGCCGCGCCTGATTGTGTCCAGCAGCTCCCAGGCCCCCGTCCTCTACCAGTGGAGTCGCACCCAGAAGCAGTTTGTGGCCCAGGGCGAGGTGACCCAGGTGCCTGACGCCCAGGCTGTGAAACACTTCCGCGCGGGTCGCGACAGCTACCTGTGCCTCAGCCGCTACATCGGTGACTCCAAGATCCTGCGCTGGGAGGGCACCCGCTTCTCCGAGGTGCAGGCCCTGCCCTCCCGGGGCTCACTGGCCCTGCAGCCCTTCCTGGTGGGTGGCCGCCGCTACCTGGCGCTGGGCAGCGACTTCTCCTTCACTCAGATCTACCAGTGGGATGAGGGGCGGCAGAAGTTCGTGCGGTTCCAGGAGCTGGCGGTGCAGGCCCCTCGGGCCTTCTGCTACGTGCCTGCTGGGGATGCCCAGCTGCTCCTGGCCCCCAGCTTCAAGGGACAGACGCTTGTGTACCGACACGTGGTGGTGGATCTCAGTGCCTAGGGAGGGGTTGAGGCCTCTGGGCTCCTCAGGCAGCGCTGGAGGCTGGGTGGGAGCCTCTGGGCGAGCAGCACGCGTGCCCATGTGAAGACACATGTAGCCAATCCGCATACGTGCCCTCACGTACACACCCCCCACCCCCCCACCCCCGGTGAGCATGGCCTGCACCGTGGACTCTAGCCCAGGGATGCCACTTCATCTTCACTGTAATCAGCATGAAGACTTGTATACACACCTGGCAACCCAGCGCCTGGTGCCCTCCCATATGTGGACGCCGGTCACCCCACACCCCATCCGCAGCCTCCCTCGCTGTGCTGCCTTCCACACGCTCTGGCCCAGGGAGGGGTCCTGCGAGGGAGGGAGGCTAAACTGCTCCCCACTGCTCTTCGGCTTATCTTTCTGACTCTCTGGTCTTTCCTGTTGGTGCTCCAGGTGTCTGTTTACCTGTTCATGCCCCGCATTGCAGCCCACGGCCACATCCTCCACACTGCCGGGTGCACTCACCCATGCTACACCCCTTCTGCACACACACACGAACACGGATGGTCTCCCTCAGTTCCACGCACGTACACCTGTCTACACTCCCATCTCCATGTGCACACAAGCAGCTTCAGTGCTGCCTAAAGGGGGTCCCCTCTCTTCTTGGAGCGGCACATAGTACTCGTCCTCCTCTGCTCACCCCTGGTGTGCCTACCCTGCGGCTGAAAATGACTGGAATGATGGTGCCATCTTCTGGGCACCAGCTTGACCTCCTGGGGGCAAAGCCCCTCTGCCTGAAGCAATAACAGCAACAGCCCCAGCAGACCCTGACTGCTTCCCAGAGCTGTCTCTGTTCTCACTGGAGCTTCCTTCTCTGACCCTGAATCGCGCTCACTGGTGGACAGGAGACCACCCAGATGAAAGCCTTCCTGCTTTTCTTTCCCGCAGCTGCCCCAGCCGCAGACCACCCCATGGTTCAGCCCCACCTTTGGAATATGGGCCCTGTGCTGTGTTGGCTCCTTTGGGTGCATTTAAGGCCTGGCCAAGCCAGGGATGCTGCAAGCACCTGAGGCATCTGGGCTGGTGCCAGGGCTGGAGCTGGGCTGGAGAGCATCCTGGGGGCCCTGGCACCCCTCCAAACCACAGAGGCACACCCCAGGAGCACTGCCTTTCAGTGCAAGCTGAGTGCTGGAAGGGAGAGGAAGTGAGGGTCCTGTGGGAGCAGCACCTGGCAGCCAAGCTTCTGCTGCCCTCTGCTGTACGCTGGGAATAGAGGGCTCTGAGATGCAAGGCTGGTGGGGGAGGCGCGGTGGGGAGGCTCTTCCCTGTGCCCATACTGTGTGCGGGCCTCCCGGTAGCAGGATGCCCAGGGGCACTTGCAGGCAATGCTCTGTTTCACTTGCTTCAAATAAGAAGTTCCCACCCCATTGACGGCTCTCAGGTGTTCAACAGTGACGGTCAGCAGCACCTGTTTCCTTAAGAACAGGGCTGTATTGTCTGTCCCTGCTGCTTGCAGGGGGCCAGCATCAGCTGTCAGACACCCTTCCTCTGAGGAGCGAGTAGGCACCCCACGGTCAGCCGGCGCTGGGATCAGAAGTTCATGGTGATGACACTCAGGTGCTGGGCAAGTGTGACTAGTCTCCATCACCTGGGGCTGACTCACAGCCAAGTGTTCCTTCCTGGAGATCACAGTCTTGGAGGCCAGCTGAGACTGGAGGCTGTCCCTTGATCAGGTCAAATCCAGCCAACAAGGCCAAGGACAAGCTCAGCAGTCTGTCTCCTCTCCACCTCCCTCTGCTGGACAAATATGCATCGTTGCTGCCACCCTCGGCACTCGGTGTGAGATTTCAAGCAAGTGGACTGATTTCCCCAAGCTGAGCATCTCCTTCTGTAAAGTAGATAATGAAACCTACTTTGTCCAATGCTGATTCTGCCACTTACTAGCTGGGAGGTCTCAACCATGTTCCTTCACCTATTTATCTCAATTTCCTCATTTGAAAAGTGTGGATAATCATGCTACCTACCTGACAGGGTTAACATGAGATTTGAATGCATTAGATTTATAATATGTCAATATATGTAAGACCCTTAGAATTGTGTGTCTGGCCCAGAACTAAGATTTTTTTGGTTGGTGGACTCTGTGAGATCATAGAGAGGCTCAGAGAAGGCTGCTTTGTGGGTGAGGAGAAGGCTGATCTTTGGGGAGACCTGCTGTCTGTGGATGAGGGTTCCTGACCCATCTTCAGTTTCAGAGCCTCGGTACCTACATCTTACCTTTAGCCTCAGATGCCCACTCCTCACAACAGGGAATCTCATAGGTGATGCGTGTGGGTTTCCACCTCCTAAAACCACATTCATGTGCTCTTGGTTTAGCAGGTGCCAGGTACCTTAGCAGGTACCAGGCTCTTGGCTTAACGGGTCCCCCCGCCATACTGTCCTGCTTTTTCAAATGGGGAATGGGCCCTCATGCTGTGTCAGGGAGAGGTTGCCAGGGAAAGTAGGTTGTCTCCCAGACATGTTGGCACTCCCAGTAGAAAGATAAATATCACTCTGACTGTCGCTCCCCCAGGGTGCCTCCCAGGGTTGGGAGACCCTTCTCCCCCTGAATGCCCCGCTTTCTGCAGAGGGGGAATATCTGCCTGGTCACCTTCCAGGGGCGGGTCATCTGTATGTCCAGAGAGCTGCTTAGCAACCCAGTGTAACTGGGTGACTATGTCAACAGCTCAGGACCAAAGGGCGTGAGAGGCAGAGTCCACTTACTCTGCCAAAGCCCAGGAGGTGACCCCCTCAGCTGTCAGCCTCCCGCCCCTCTGTGCTCTCTGCAGCAGACCTCTGACATCTTGTCCCTTAGATTTTCTAAGCACAGTCGTCAGGACCAAGAGTCTCCATGTGAGAGACAGTCCCAGCTGGGTTGGCTTAGAGTGGGCACAGAGGAGCTCCTCTCCAGCGGTGGGGATAAAGTAAGGCCTGTGATGCTGAGGTCAGATGACTATGGAAGGCATCGAGGGTAGGGGGAAGAAAGGCAGTTCTGCAGCAGGTACCAAAGGCCCGAGGCTCACATGCACACAGTCAGTCCAGGCACCATAACTTCCAGAGGGATGGATGTCCCTTCCCTTTTCTGTACCACCCCCTCCCACCGCCAGCTCCTCCTGAGCTGTCCAGAGGGTCAGTCATATCCTTCTGCTCCAAGGAGACAAGGTTACTTTTCACCTTCATTACAATGTCTGTGTCCAGAGATGGATGGTGGCCTGGACCTTCCTGAGGGGATCTTAGCCCTGGGTGATTCTTATTCCTCCAGTCTAGGGTGGGAGCTACGGCCAGTGTGAGAAAGTGGTTAGGCGGAGAGAGGGAGGCATCAGGGCCTTGGGCGAGTTTCTCTTTCGGGCTAGTTTCACTGCTAGTTCTCCCACTCAGCAACACCAATAAAATTGATGATAATAATTGTGACTATATAATCACTGAGTGTTTATTTATTCCCAAGAACGCTTCTTTCCCGGCCTCCATCATTAGCTACCCCATCCTTTTGATAGATGGTGAGTGTTAACTGTGGCTCTAATAAAAAGTAATAACTGCCCAAGTTTTCCGCCCCCACAGCTCTAGGCAGCTCTGCTGTCACCCTCACTTCAGCCCTGGGAGGCAGAGGGGTGGCTGTGCAGGGTGGGGGGTGAAGTGCTCCCCATTTTCAGAGAGAGGAAGGAGGCATCTAGCAGAAAAGATACAAAGAATGTGACCCCACGTGCCAAGTTGTAGAAGCAGCAAAGTTTGCCTTCTCTTTTTTAAATTAATTTTTTTTTTTTGGGCACACGGGCTTAGTTGCTCCACGGCATGTGGGATCTTCCTGGAGCTGGGATCGAACCCATGACCTCTGCATTGGCAGGCGGATTCTTAACCACTGCGCCACCTAGGAAGCCCCCTAAATTAATTTTTATTGGAGTGTAGTTGATTTACAATATTGTGAGCCGTCGCTTTTGAGTCTCCCGCCTTCTTCTAGATACACACCTTCTTCCTAGGGAGCTTTTCTGTTCCCTGTCTCCTCCCAGGGCTGCCCTCAGAAGACTGATCAAGCCAAGTATTTATTTATCATCCACCATGAAACACCATCAGGCGCCGTCTCGCACGTTACTTTCCACCATTGAGCCTATTTCCTAAATGGTAAGAAAAGGTCTTTGTAAAGATCAAGTGTCTGTGCTCAAAAATGCACTACAAAATGGCAATTGTTGATGCTATTAAGCTCTCAGGGATATCTGTGCTTGTGACTCACAGAAATAGGCGGAATTTCAAACTTCTGGGGAAGAAGGGATGGGGGCTGGGGACTCCACCCAGAATCTCTCAAATCAGCCTGCCTGGGGATGTGCGCTCTGGAAAGGTATCCCAGAGAGAACTCAACTCCTGAAGCCCACTTTTCAGGGTGAGTGGGATGGGGATGAGGAGTTCCTCGGGTTCCCTCTCCTCCACCTCCTCCCCGCTTTCCCTCTAGGTCACCTCAGCATCTTTGAGGCGCTCACCAATCTGCTGACCTAGTGCTATAAGACCCGGATTTGCTGGCGTTCAGCCAAACCTCCTTCCAGTTTTCACCTTAGCTTCTAATGGGGGACTTCCACCCATCTCACGCCCAGTCCCATTTTACAGAGAGGGGAAAACGAGGCAAAAGAGGGGAGCTAGTGAAGAGCGGCGAAAACTCTGGACTCCAAATTTCCTTCGTTTCTTCCTTCTCCCGCTCCACTTTTTTGTTTCCGCGTCCCACCCCCAAATCTTTCCCATTTGGAGGGCTACTTAACCTACCGGCCCCACCCGTGAGTCGGAGGAGCATCGCCACTTTAAGGGGCAGGCCTCTCACCTCCCTGACCTCGCCCCGCCCCCTCCGGGGCCGCACTGCGCCTGCGCCGCACGCCGGAGACCTGGGGTTGGGCAGAGCCCAGTGCCGTGCAACTTTCAAGTGAGCTGCAAACTCCTCCCCGGGGCTGGTGCCTGAGGCCCGGCGCGCCAGGGCCGCGGATACTCGCTCGAGCGCAGGCTGTGACCCGCCACCCCTGGCCCGGGACCCACAGCGCCCCCAGCAAGGGCCGAACGCCTGGTTCTCCGGGGCAGGAAGTGCGGGTCGGAGCCGTAACTGCCAGAGCGGCGCGGCGGGGCGGAAGAGCGTGCCGGCCGCTACCGGCTCCCACGTGCCTGCCGTGGCCTGCCCCGGCCCGCTGGTCTCCCAGTTCTTCAGGCTCCGGTACGGCGGAGTTAGTGGGCAGCGGGCTCCGCCTCCACCAAGGGGCCGCCCGAGCGCCCCTGTGGTTCCCACACCTCCACTGTTAATCCCACCCCAGCCTCGGCGTGAGCGTCCCCCTGGGCGTCTTCCTGGAGGGTTCTCCCTTCGCTCCCAGGGCTGCAGGATGGTGTCCTGGATGATCTGTCGCCTGGTCGTGTGAGTATGGCCGCTCTAATACCCCCTCTACTCCTGGGGTCAGCCTGCCCCTGGGGTGGAAACTGGGAATATCTGGTGGAAAAGGGGGCTTTCTGAGCTCCGTCACACCTTTCCCCTCCCGCCAACATTCACCGCAAGGGTTAGTGGACCTACGGGCCTGCACAAGGCATCCGGGCGCCGCGTGCTTGTCCCCCAGCCCCCAAGCCTACTTGGCTGATGGCGACCCTTTGCAGTCACACACACACTGCGGGCAGGTGCGTGGGACGGAGGACCACAGGCTGGCCCCGCAGCCCCTTGCCAAACACAGGATGTGGTACGTTGTGGGTGGAGAATCCAGGTGCCTGCTTCCCATCTGTGTAGTCAGTCACATGACTCACCACCCTGGCCTCAGCCTCCCCACTCTGTCCTACTCCTCACCTTTCAGTACTCCCGCACCTGGCTGGAATAGTCCTGTCTGCAGCCTGGCATTGCCAGGTCCGGTGGCCCTGGGCCTGATTGCACGTCCAGGGGAGGGGACAGCCTGGTGCTCTCACGGCTCAGAAGCCTGCCTCCCACCCACCTTTTGGAGTGGCTGTGTGTGCTCTCGCTGCAGCATGCACCCATGGCCACTCGTGCAGGCCTGGGCAGGCTGGGGGTGTTTGTAAACAGCAGGGTGGGGAGGCGGCCTCCAGGACACTGACTCAGACACAGGTTGTGCAAGCCAAGCGGGAAGCACAGGGCAGGCGCTGCCACCTCCGACCTGGGGTGGGGAGATGGCCACGGGGCGGGGGGGTGAGGAGTGGTGCCCCTCACCCTCCCCCTCTGCTCTGGGGGCTGCTCTTCAGGCTGGTGTTTGGGATGCTGTACCCAGCTTATGCTTCCTACAAGGCTGTGAAGACCAAGAACATTCGCGATTACGTGAGTGTGAGGGTGGGCAGGAGGGGGCTCGGCTCAGGTGGGGGACCATAGCCTTGGGGGCGTGGTAGGATTTGGTGAGGTTGGGGGGAGGGTCTGAGCAGGCCCCCCTCTCCTCCAGGGGTGTTATCTGGTGGTGTATCCTGGAGCAGAGTGGGTATGGATGGAGGATGGGCTATTGCGGTTCTTTTGCAGGATCTTGTGGGTGAAGCACGTTGGGGGTGGGTACAGGAATGAGTGGCAGTTTCTCAGAGGCAATTCTCTAAGGCCAGCCAGGTGCCAGGGGAATGCAGTGGGACGGGCTTTCTGGAATCTCTGGGCTGGGTCAGCCTGGGACAGGGGAGTTGGCACTACAGGCTCAGCTGCTGGCCTCTGACCTCTCTGCACCCCCATCCAGGTCCGGTGGATGATGTACTGGATCGTCTTTGCACTCTTCATGGCGGTGGAGACCTTCACAGACATCTTTGTTTCCTGGTATGGGTACCAGGGTTCTGTGGGCTGCAGGGAGAGAATGGCCCTCCCTGGCTCGGCTTCCTGGTAGACCTTGCCTCCTCTGCTCTGACAGGTTCCCTTTCTACTACGAGATCAAGATGGCATTTGTGCTGTGGCTGCTTTCGCCTTACACCAAGGGGGCCAGCCTGCTTTACCGAAAGTTTGTCCACCCATCCTTGTCTCGCCATGAGAAGGTACCCTAGGAGGAAGCAGGGCGGGGCTCAGGACACTGGAGGACACCTGGGCTGTCATCCCTGTCCTGCTGCTATTTAGCTGTAGGCTTTTGACTGAGCCTCGCCTTCCTCCTCTTCTGAGATAATCAAATAGGGGCACATGTGAATAATCAAATAGGGGCACGTGTGAATGACCTTTGGAGGGTGTGAAAAAACACCAGCTGGAAGTTGGTTTGGGGATAGTGAGGGGAGGCTGGAGCGTGGATGATCATTGAGATGCAGGAGCGGGTGAGTGGGTGGGGAGCCCTGTGCTCTGTGGGTGGGGTGGGCCGGGAGGCGTGGCACCCAGCGCCTTCTCTGGGGCTGTAGAGGAGTGACTCCAGGCTCCCCACCTGAGCTTTCCTCGCCTTTGTCCGCAGGAGATCGACACCTACATTGTGCAGGCCAAGGAGCGCAGCTACGAGACAGTGCTCAGCTTTGGGAAGCGGGGCCTCAACATTGCCGCCTCGGCCGCTGTGCAGGCTGCCACTAAGGTGCCCTGGGCCCCAGCCCTCCACCAGCCCCACTCCCACCACCAGGGCCTTTTGAGCAAGTCCAGCTCTCTGTCAGGGAGCCAAGAGATAGCAGCTATCCGTGCCAGGAAATGGGGGGAGAGGTGACAGGTGGGGTGTTGGCAGGCGCATAGAGCTGGAAGTTCATACTTCCTTGGCTCTGACACTAACCGTGAGCGGCTGCTCCTGTGCTCTGGGCCCTAGCTTCCTGTTGGCGCCACAGAGGCACAGGGCTAGAAGGTTGCCGTGTTTCTTTCAGTTCTGAGGCCTGTGCCCCAGGGATTGCTTGCAAATCAAGGTCAGCCTTGATTTCCCTGGGCAGCTCCCCTAGCTGAGGCCCCTTCCTGCCAGGAGCCCTGCCCCCTCCACCAGGTGGTGTAGCAGCTCCCACTCCCTTGCAGAGTCAGGGTGCCCTGGCTGGAAGGCTGCGGAGCTTCTCCATGCAGGACCTGCGCACCATTCCCGACACCCCTGCCCCCAACTACCAGGATCCCCTCTACCTGGAGGACCAGGTGCCCCGCCACAGGCCACCCATCGGTGAGTGGGCAGAGGCTGTCCTGAGAGGGGTGGCTTCCCTGGCAAGCTATGGCTCCCCCCAGGGCTGGAGGAAAGCCTGGCTCAGCCGGCCCCAGGCCTTCAGACTGTGTCAGTGCCCAGCTTTGCCTCCTGGCCTCCCTCTCCACAACAGGGTACCGAGCAGGGGGCCTGCGGGACAGTGACAGCGAAGATGAGTGCTGGTCAGATACAGAAGCGGTCCCCCAGCCGTCAGCGCGGCCCCGAGAGAAGCCTCTGGGCCGCAGCCAGAGCCTGCGTGTGGTCAAGAGGAAGCCGCTGGTGCGGAAGGTCGGTGGTGAGGAAGGCTCGAGGCGGGTGGGCTGCCCTGGTGGTCACCTCAGCCCGGACCTCTCATAGTGTGCCTGCTCTCTCTCCCTGCAGGGCACCTCGCGCTCCCTGAAGGTTCGGACGAGGAAAAAGACGGTGCCCTCAGACATGGACAGCTAGGGGCTGTGGATCCTGGCCTAGTCTTACCTTGTGCCCTGCAGGGCACTGGGGCTGTTTGGAGGGGACCTCTGGCTGCGCGTCTGGCCTGCCTGCACCAGCTGCCTGGGTGCTGCCCTCCCGGCTCTTGCTGTCGGCTACGGGCCGTGTACGGGGCTGAACCCATGATGGCCCAGAGCAGGCTAGGCTTACGGTTCTATTTATTGCCTTTCTCGCCCCTCTGTATTCCCAGGTGTGGGACCAGAGCCCTCCCCAGACCCCTGCAAAATGAAACTCGAAGCCCACCCAACTGTGTTCATTCCTTCTTGTCCTTCAAAGTACTTGACAGCCTTCTCCAAGGCCGTGTGTGTGTCCTGGTTGTACGGTTTGTGTTGGTGAATGAGGCCAGGTTTGTGGAAGTTTTGATAAATAAATGCGTAAAAGTGCTCTGTCTCTTCTGGTTTGTAGTTCCAGTCCCCACAGCACACGTTATTAAACAGCCTGCCACAGGCCAGTGTGGGCCTAGGACCAGTGCTGAAAGGACAGACAGGCTGCCAGAGGGGCCCAGTGTTCTGGGGCAGATAGCCATTGACAAATAGTTATGATGTGGCAAGTGCTGTCACGGAAAGCTCTTGGGGATCTCTGAGAACACAGATGGGAGAGTGGGGGGACAGCCCTGAGAGGGGACAACATCTAAGAATGCAGTCAGAAGGAGATGGGATCGGCCCTTGATGGCAAGTAGAAACCAGCGGGAGCAAAGCTGTGGAGGGACCTCTGGCAGGAAGATAATCTCATGGGGATTAGCTAGAGCTGTGCGCAGATGAGGCCTGGGGAGGCTGATTTCCTCCAAGGGCCTGGCCAGACTTCTAGGCAGCTCCAGGGGCGTCAAGTTCTGTAAACACAGGTTGACAGTAGGAGTTTTGCACCTCTGCAGAGTGGCCGCGAGAGGGCAGCAGCTGCCAGGGTCTGGGCTGCCCCCAGCTTCCAGGTCAAGGAGGGCGGGGCTTGGAGGCCGGTCAGAGCCTTGCCCTGCAGGGGCCTGGCCGCTGGCTGACTGGAAGGATGATACAGAACTCTGGCCCAGCCTCCAAAGGCCCTCCCTGCTGCCCATGGTCATTGGTCCTCAGCCTGTCCCATCCACGAATCTCCTCTGTTCTCCTGAGACCCAGGCTGTTTGCTGGCTCCATTCCATCCCCTACTCTAATCCCTGGGGCAGCCAGTGCCCAGCCCTGCCCTCTCCTGACCCTGGATGCTGGTTTTACTGTAGTGTCCCAGGGCAGTTCTCCTCTCCGACCCACATGGCTGCTCTTCTGCTTTCGATTAAGTGCAGAGATGGGTGAGAGTCTCGGGTGGAAAGAGGGGAGATGGGGTGGTCACCTGGGGCGACCTGAGGAGTATGGATTAACTCTTGGTGTGGGGATTATCCGGTTTATTTGGGGGAAGTACTTAATCTGCTGGGTGGTTTAACTCCTCACGGATTGGTGTTCAATGACGTCCTATCTTGGTGTCCCCTTGCATCATGGGGTTGCTCTATCTCTTCATTTATTCATTCAAAAAATCTTTGTTGAGCATCTCCCAGGCGCCAGGCATGTTTCGAGAAACTAGGGGTGCAAAGTCTAGTGAGGGCTAGCACCTGGAATGTGGCTGCCCAGCAGGGCTGCTCTGAGCTCCTGATACACATTAACTTAACCCTCACAAGAATCTCATGAGGTACGTGCTATTCTTATAATCTGCATTTCACAAATGAGAAAATAGGCACCCAGAGGGCAAGCAATTTGCCTGAGGTCACACAGCTGATAAGTGGCAGAGTTGGTCTTGGAAACCAGGCAGTCTGGCTCCAGAGTCAGTGTACTTCACCACTGTGCAGAACGAGAGTAAATGACAAAATTTCTCGCCTGGGAGGCAAGAAGGAAACTACAGTTATCAGACATTGACTGTGTCTGACTTTGTGCCAGGCATTTTAAAGAGATGATTTGCTTCAATTCTCCCAACAAGGCTTTCTGGTCGGGGTTATAGCCATTTTACAGATGGAAAAACTGAGACTTGGAGAGCGGAAGCAGCTTGTCCACGATTGTGCTGCCTGTGGATCAGGGCCCTGTCTCTTGATGCAAAGCTACCCAGAAGCTGCCTTGGTAGGGGTAGAATGGCAGGATCCACACCCCTGAACTGAGAGAACAAAACAGAGGAGCATGTGATAAATGGGCAAAATGAAATAAAAACTCAAAAGTGGGGAGCAGCGTGGGGAGGCCTGAAGGTGCAGGGTGGTGAGGGAGCTTTCCTGGGAGCTGGGTCTTCGTCTGCCGTCATTCCTCAGATGGGGACTTTGAGTGGCAGGGTCACTTGGGCCCTGGGACTGAATTAGAGATGGTCCCTGATGGCCACCTTAGCGCCAGCCTCCTCGCTAGCCTGGCTGCTCCCTCTGCTCCTATTTCTGTCTCTGGAACACATCACTTTCATCCCGGCATCAACCTCCAGGCCTTTGCTCCACTGTATGAATCCTCTGTGCTCCCAACAGTCTTCCTTCTAGGCCATCATGGCCTTCCTTCATGAACTGCTTTCTCCAAGAAGCCTTCTCTGATTCCAGGCCCTCCTGAGGCTCCTAATCTCTGGCCTGCTCACCCTGTCCTGCGCACACGATGTCATGGGCTGTGCTTGTGTGCCCATTGCCCACTCTGCTCCCTACCCAACCAGACTCTCCTAGACCCCAATTGCGTCTCGTTCCTCACCTCATCAGTCTGGACTCTCTCATGTCTCCATACTCTTCCCCTGTCCCCCAAAAGCTCTGTCCTATTCCTTTTTGCCCTTTGAACCCCACTTGGACATCACCTCCTCCAGGAAGCCCTCTGTGAGCCTTCCCTTGGCCCCCTTGGGATCAGTGGCTCATCCAGACCATGCCGTCTCTGTTCTTGCAGACTTCTGTTTTTGCCTTGAGCACATCATACCCCCCCTCCCCCACGCACTGCATCGTGACTTCATAATGAACAGATTTGTATCTTACACACTTTTATATCCCAGCCTGGAGCAAACGGTGGTTTAGACCAAGTGAAATATTGTAGTAAGTGGTGAAGTGCGTATTCTCTCCCTTCTGAGCTAAGCATCGCCCCCTCTGTGACGCTGCCCTGACTTTCCCAGACGGGGACGGGAAGCACTTGCCACCATTTGTTATGCCCGACTCCAGTCGTTCCCTGCAGTGCCCAGCACAAGGCCTGACACCTAAGAGGCTTCAGCGAATGCTTGCTGGTAAAAGAACATGGACCAAGTGAGCAGAAGCTCCTCGAGACCGGTAATGACCTTGTACGTTCATCTTTGTACCCTGCATCTCCCTGGTACCCATCATAGACACTTGAAAATGCCCGGGTTTTTGTACCACATGTTTGGCGAATATCTGCTGCCGTTCTATGGGTTCCAAGACCTCCTGGGGCCAGAGGGGGAGGGGCAAGGAGAATTCCAAGTTCTGGACAAGCGCATGTGATCCCAAGACTGGGGCATCGGGTGTAGGCTGGGCTTCCCTCAGAGCCTGCCCTGTCCCTCCAAGAATCACTGAGACATCTGCCCAGCACTGTCTCCCTCTGCACCCAGCCCGCACCCTCTCTGGCCTGGCCCCCAGGGAAAGGTTAGGCTGTGCTCTGACCTGCCCACAGCCCTCCACCTTCTATTACCCACCCGTGTGCCCACTGCCTCCCCAGGCAGAATCAGGGCTGGGCCTCCGATTCCCACGGGCCTGGAGCACGGATGCCCCACGCTGGGCACTGGTAGGGAGATGAAGAGCCTTGGCCAGTCCCCTTGGAAGCACACACCTCTGGCTGGCCCAGGTACCAGTCTGCTCAGTTTGTGCTCACTCTGGCCCTCCCATCCACCTTGCCTGCTTCTGAGAGAGGACCGCATTGCCTCCAAGTCCCAGGGGCAGGTAGTTCTTCATTCCCAGCCCTCCCTTCTCCCTCCTCCCCACAGCCCTGCTACTGGCCCTTGGACTTTCCAGATGGCTCCTCTCTCTCTCTGCCTCTTCGGCCCCTCCTGGTCCTGGTTCCCCTTCCCTGCCTCTGGCTTCCAGGTGCACTGGCCCCACTGCTGCATTTTTCGCTGCCACCCTGGGCAGCGGCAGCGTGGTTAGTCTCTTGTTTCAACACAGCCCTGGCCCAGGCTGAGTTAGGGAGTCCTGGCTGGCACTGCCCCACCCTTGAGAGGGTTGAGGAGATGAGCACTCAGGCTCTAGCCCCTTGTGCCCCATGCAGCATCAGGGACTGGGATGGCCCACAGCTGGGCAGGAAGATGATGCCTGCTGCTCGGGAAATCCCGGGGGCCAGAGCTGGGTTGCTAGGCAGAAGGTCCTGAGCCCGGGGCAGGATGAGGTAGCTTTCTCTACCGGGGTGGCTAGATTGCAGGGGAGGGAAGGTTGGGGGGAAGGGGGTGGGGCACTGGGGAGGTGCAGACTGAGAAGAGGAATTAGGTCAGAGATGTGGGTGGGTGGGTGAGAGGAGAGGGGGCATCTGCCGAGGCGCTTCCTCCTGGCTCCAGAAGCATCTCCACACTTCCCTTCCTCTGCCCTTCCCCCCACGTCCTGGGAGAATTCTGCCCGGCATTCCCCCTCCCCCATGCCCCCGCCCCAGGCGTTGCCACAAGGGTGGGGGGGTGGGGGGGGGTTGGGGGGAGGCCAGCCTCAGCTGTCTGAAGGATGGAGGGGCTGGGGAAGTAGGGCTAGGTGCCCAGACGGCCGCGTGTGTGGGAGGGGATGTCCTCAGATGCCCTCCACCCGGCAGTCCCCGCTCTGACGTGGGTGCCCCCCCTCTCCCCGCCCGGATTAGTGGCAGCTTGGCCTGACTCTCCGGGGCTCCTTCCCCCGCCCCCGCCTTCTGCCCTCCCCTGGGCAGGGGGCTGCTCCGCCCGAGGGGCACTTGTGCTTGCCCAGGTAAGGGGCTCTGGGGACAGCGTGAGGTCAGCTGGCTTGTGTGTGCTGCTGCGCGTGTCAGCCGGAACGTGTGTATCAGCGTGTGTGTGTCAGTGCTCTCAAGGGGTCGGTGCGGGGCCGGAGCGGGCCCACGCGCGTCTGGGGGTGCCGGTCAGCTTGCCTTTGTCCACGGGTCCGACATTGTGTCCACACGTTGCATGGTTTTCCTTCTGTGTTTGTGTCTTTGTGTGTCTCCCCGGATCTGCTCTGTGCTCAGGCACAGCCGGCTACGAGGGCTCTGTGGGCCTGTGGCACGGGCTGTGGGGCAGGATGGGGAGCCGGGTGAGGGTGGAAGGGGGCTCCTCCCCCGACCCCAATCCCCCCCACGACCCCCTGAGCATTTTAGGAGCCTGTCCTGAGAGTCCTGATCTCGTCCAGAGACAGTGACCTGACAAAGCAGACTTGGCAAATGGGGTGGGGGGTTGTGTCTGTCCCACTGCCCCGGCACAGTCCCCATCCCCTTTGGGGATGACAGTCCAGGTTCCCACCCTGCTCTGCCCAGCCTCTTCTAGGCCTCAAGCCGCAGGAATCTCCCCCGGACTCTCCCACAAGCTTCGGTGGCCAGAGGACACGGATGGGGGACCACGGGCGCACCCCAGCCTAGGAGCGGGAGGCTGGGGTTGGGGGCCTTGGGGCTGCCGTCTGGGTGAGACCCTCCAGGATCACTTCCCCTGGCACACTCAGGTCCGGGCCGCCCCTCAGGGGAGCTGGGGGAGGAGGGGAGCGTTCATAACTCAGTCATGTAAACAACCCCTACCAGCCTGCCCTGGGGGGGGCGAAGGGGCCGGGAGAACCTATGCCAACATGATCTAAGTCCTGCCGGCCCCTTCAGGCCTCCTCTCCTCAGGACCCCTGCTCTTCTCCTCAACTGGTGAAAGGAGCCCGGCCTCCCCTGCAGTCTCTTGGGAGGAAGGCTCCCTCCAGGCCCTCATGGCTTCCTGCTCCAGGGATGGTGGTTGAGACCTGGGACAAGGCTAGAGGCATCTGAGAACTCATCCCTTCTATGGAATGGGGGTGGGTGGGGTGGCACTACCTCTGTCCTGGGCTGGGTGAAGGTAGGCCAAGATTGCCTTCCACAGGGAGGCAGGGGAGTCGCGGGGTGGGAGGTGGATGCCCGAGGGGAAGGGAAGCGCCCGTTGGGCGTGTGGGTTTCTGTGTGTGTCTGAATCTGTCTGTGTGTGTTTGAATCTGTCTGTTTGTGTCTGTGCTCTGGAACCACCCCCGCAGAGGAGCCGGGTTGCTTCCTCGGGTGGAGGGTGCCCTGCTTTCCCATTTCCTCTCCTCCTCTCTGCTCCCTCCCAGGAGCCACTCCCATGGGCTCCTCTCCAGCGCTGAGCCTGGAAGCACTAGGAGCACAGGATGGGGCAGACCCCCAGAACACGGGGCTGGAGCAGGTGGTGGAGCGCAACTCATCCCACTTCCTCTCTGGACAGCCAGTGAAACCAAGACCCTTAGACCAGGAAGACTAGAACCTAGACCCTTCCAGAACAGAAAGGCAGAACACTGTGCCCTGGGAGGGGGCTTGAGTCTGGAACGGTGAAGAGCAGCTTAGCTAGATGCGGACCAGGCAGGGAAGACCTGGGCCAGCGGGTGTGCCCATGTGCCAGAGCTGGGGAGGCCCAGGAGCCAGTGGTCCAGCAGGCACAGGGTGGCTGGCGTGGATCAGAGCGCCCATCACTGACCCGTGAGAACTTGACTGCCCCTGCCAGCTCTGGCACTGACCCCTCCCAGCCGCCCTGCCTTGGCACCCCTGGGGGCACCTCGCCCAATCATGGCCTGGTCCGGCCCCTCCCGCCCTTTGCTCCAGTTCCCGGGCTTGGCACCTATAGTGGGGGTGCTGCCCGCCTGCCAGGCTCCGGGGCCGGGCCCACGGGAGGGTGGGGCAGCTGGGAAGCTGGCACGCTGCCCCGGGGGAGCCTCTCTCGGCAGGCGCCCGGGTGCCGCGGGGGGGAGGGGGGAACAAAGGGCTCATTCTCCCCGTGCGCAGCCGGTGGCATCGCCGGGGCGTTGGCGGAAGCCCCCGGGGCCCGGGCGGGGGCAGGCCCAGGCGGGGCCGCCGAATCACCGGCTCCTGTTTCCCGCAGGGTGCTGGAGGAGGAAACCGGCGGAGCAGCTTCCCCACTCTCAGTTGCGCGTCTGGCGATGGCGATCAGAGGTCCCGCTGCGCTCTCCGCCGGGCTCTCCCTCCATTAGCCGCGCTGCGTCCTCGCTGGTGCCTCTCTCCCGGGTCGCGGGATCGACCCCCCATCCAGGCACGACCCCCTCCCCCGGCCCCTCGGCCTTTCCCCCACTCCGCCATCTCCGACCCGGGGCGCGCGTTCCCCCCGGCCCGGCTCCCTCTCTCCCTCCGGGGGCACCCGCTCCCTAGCCCCGGCCCGGCCCTCCCCGCGGCGCAGCACGGAGTCTCGGCGTCCCATGGCGCAACCCACGGCCTCGGCCCAGAAGCTGGTGCGGCCGATCCGCGCCGTGTGCCGCATCCTGCAGATCCCGGAGTCCGACCCCTCCAACCTGCGGCCCTAGAGCGCCCCCGCCGCCCCGGGGGAAAGAGAGCGCAAGCGCGCTGAGCAGAGAGCGGGAGAACGAGTCCTCGCCCGCCGGCCGGGAGGCCCCGGAGCCGGCCCATGGGGAGAGGGCGCCCGGCGTCGGCCACCACGACCGCCGCCGCCCGCGCCGCGCCGGGCCCGTGAAGCCCAGGTAAGCGCCGAGAGGGAGTCCAGGCGCGGGACCCAACGCAGGGCATTTCTGAGCCGAGCCTGCGTCGCACGCAGGGAGTGAGCTCCCCTTGCTCCTCTGGGCTGGGCCACACCTCTGAAAGTTAGGACGCCCGACGGGCTGGACCGCGTCAGAGCGGTGGCCCCAGAAAACCCGAGCGCCCTCTGTCACGGCTCCCTGGGCTCCCTCGCCTTCTTCCTGGGGCTTCCCCCAGTGGGCCGATGTGGCCGTGCTGGGAGACCGCTGCGGCTCTGGTGCCACCTGTCATCCTGGTCCTTTGCACGCACGTTCAATTTTCCCTCCTTTGCCTCTCTCTGGGGCCCAGCCCGCTTTCCCCGCCTCCTTCCCTCCCCTCGGCTAGGCTGCAGTTACCAGCGTCCACCGGCCGCCCTAGCACGGCCGGCAGGACTGGGGCATCTTGACCCATCCCTGCTAAGGCCTCTAACCCCGCTCCCCTGCGTGGGCTCACTCCTTCCTTTGCGGGCAGAGGTGGAGACCCCAGCTCCCAGCAGTTGTCCTGGGCTCTGCCTCAGAAGACAAGAAACTGCACAGCACCGGGAAGAGGCAGACTGGGGCCAGGTGTAGGGGGAGATTCCAGACAGCAGCCCTCCCCCCCACCCAGCACCCCCCTGCCTGACCTGCCTGCACTTCCCACCCAAACAAGCCTGGCACCGCTGAGGGCTGGGGGTGGAGAAGCAGCACCCCCAGAACCACAGACGGCAGTGCTGAGATGAGGCTTCCGAGACTGCCCATTTCCCAGCCCTATTTTACACAAGGCCCAGAGGAGTGATGTGACTTACCCAAGGTCACACAGCAGGTGATGGGATCAGGGCCAGGATCCAGTCTTCTTGTCTCCCAGTGCAGTGTTTTCCACAGAGCTCATCTTTTGGGTTCTTGCCCTCTGTCCTTCCCATGGCTCATGACCAGTTCCAGGCTCAGTGAGGCCAGGACGTGTCATCCTAGAGATGGCAGACTCTGGTGAGGGGCTCTGGCCCAGGTGGGCTGTCAAGTTCCAAGCGTTTGGGGGAAGGGGTGACCTCCCCACACTGGAGCATCCCACCCAGGTTAGCCCTTCAAGTCTCATGTGGGCAGGCAGAATGGAGCCCAGCTGTAGGCTGACACTTGCCTTACTGGTTTGGGGTGCCTTGGTGCTGCCAGGGCGGTACCCGTTCTGTACGAGGTAGTAGGCTGCTTGAGACCTGTGCCTAAGCAGTTCATGCCTTGGTGGTTATGCTCCAGGGACACCCTCTGGGAGAGCCCCATGAGGGCAGGAGAGTGATGGAGAGTACGCCCAGCTTCCTGAAAGACAGCCCAGCCTGGGAGAAGACAGCCCCTGAGAACGGCATCGTGGGACCAGAGCCGGATACCCCACCACAAGATGGCCTGCACCCTGCAGCACTGTGCCTGGGAGAGCCTGCTCCTTTCTGGAGGGGTGTCCTGAGCACCCCAGGCTCCTGGCTGCCCCCTGGCTTTCCCCAGAGCCCCAAGGACACGCTCCCACTGGTGGAGGGCGAAGGCCCCCGAAATGGGGAGAGGAAGGCTAGCTGGCCGGGTGGCAAGGAGGGGCTGCGCTGGAAGGAAGCGATGCTTACCCATCCGCTGGGATTCTGTGGGTCAGCGTGCCCACCTTGCTACGGCCCCCTGATTCCTCAGCATGACGGTGGACCTCCCAAGAATGACCCTGTGGCCTTCCGGCCCTTGCACTGTCCCTTCCTTCTGGAGACCAAGATTCTGGAGCGAGCTCCCTTCTGGGTGCCCCCCTGCTTGCCACCCTACCTAGTCTCCAGCCTGCCCTCAGAGCGTGCATGTGACTGGCCCCTGGCCCCACGCCCCTGGGTGTACTCCGGGGGCCAGCCCAAAGTACCCTCTGCCTTCAGCTTAGGCAGTAAGGTGAGTGTTGGAGCAGAGAGGGTACCTGGGGCTCAGGCCATGCAAGGGGACTCAGTGGCCCCCAAGCAACCCTGCCTGGGCCAAACCACTCTGCCCTTCCATTTTGATGAAAAGATAAGGTGGTACCCAGGCAGAGGAAGAGTCTCTCAGCTCAGATGTGGTCAACCCCAAGCAATTCCTCTTCTGAGCAAACTCGTCTCATTGGGCCTCATCTGCCTTTGGGCCATTTCAGGAATTGACTCACCCATTGTTCACTCAGAACAAGGCCCTGGGAACTAGGGCCTCACAATGTGTGGTCTTGGCCTGGGGGAGGGGCAGACAAGGCCCTCTATCTGGGAGGGGGATGTGCAGGTGGCCCCATGGCCTGTACCTATGGCACCTCCCGCACAAGGGACCCCCAGGGTCTTCTCAGGAATGAGATGTAAAATATTTTGAATCCAGTATGGTACAGGGCATCACACAATCTGAATAGATCCTAGAGGCCCTTTGACTGTACCAGGCATTAACCCTTTAGTTGCTGGATGATGGGGAGATCTGAGAAATCCTGGGAATAACCAGGGCTGTGGGGGGTTGGGGGGGCAGCTAGGAGACCAGTGCCTATTAACCAGTATGTTCTTCAGTATTTTCACAACCCTTAAAGCCACACAGACGCACACCTGCTGGTTGTCAGTTCTGCTCCTTTTAAGCACTGGGAAGCAAATTCAGCACGAGCTTAATCCCTTCTCCTCTCTTTAGGGCTTTTACCACAAGGATCCAAGCATTCTCAGGCTGGCAAAGGAGCCATTGGCAACTGTGGAACCTGGGTTGTTGGGCTCAGCCCCTGGTGGGCATCTCCAGAGAACTGGGGAGGTGGAACGCCCTTCACTGCACCAGAGGGATGGAGAGACAGGCGTGGGCAGACATCAGAATCTTTGCCCCCTTCTCCTGGGGCCTCCAGACAGTATTCCTCAGACCCCATGGCCCACCTGTTCTCCTGGCCTGGTTCATACTCTTGACAATATCTGGGCTGTACCAGGAGGTGGGAGCCTTGGGTACCAGCTGGGGACGTCAGCCACATCAAGGTGCCCCTCTCTTGGGCCTCCTACCAGCCAGATGGGCTGTTCCTCATCTCACCCACCAGCTAGAGATGGAGGTCTTGGCCCTTGTGGGAAGTGCCAGGAGGACCTGGAGGGGGGCACCAGTGGGCCCAGCGAATCCAGCGAGGAAGCACACAAGGACCCTGGTCCCAGGGCCTGCCCGCCCAGCCATCACACCAAGCTGAAGAAGACGTGGCTCACACGACACTCTGAGCAGTTTGGGTGCCCAGACAGCTGCTCTGGGGAGGAGGAGAGCCCAGTGGCCCAGCTGCGGGCCCTTAAGAGGGCAAGCAGCCCCGAGGTCCAGGGAGCTGTGGGCAGCCCAGCTGCCAAGCGCCCGTCCGGCCCTTTCCTGGGCAGTGTGGGGCAGGGGGCCAGAGGCTGGCAGGAGGTGCTGGACTCATCACTTGGGGACAAGGCAGAGGCAGAACAGCATGATGACCACAGAGGTAAGGGGGCAGGGAAGGGGTTGCAGGGGGCCTACTTGGGAGGGCGCAGCCAGGACTGGGGCTTTGCAGGAAGGTGGGGTCAGTAGTCCTTCATCACACCCAGCTGTCCGACTGCGCACCTGGATGGGACAGCGCTCTGGGAGTTCTTTAACATCTACAGGCCAGACCCTTCCAGCAAGTGGCCCTTATTTTCATGTGCCTCCTCCCAAGCCATGGCGTGTTGGTGACAGTGTAATGACAGGGTTCAGAGCATGGACTTCAGAGTCAGAGTACCTGGGTCCTGACTTTGCTGATCGGTGCTGTGTGACCTTGGGCTAGTTACTTCACCTCTCTGGGCATCAGTTTCTCCATCTATAAAATGGGGATAAAGACAGCACCTACCTCATAAAGACTGCTGCAAAGATTAAACAGCATCATTCACATAAAGGACACTTAGTAAGCACTCAATGAACAGTCACCTTTGTGATTATTTGTGCCACAAATGCCCCGTTGGAGGGATTGCCTCTCCTGAAGGACCCCTTGTCCGGCCTCAGGAGCAAACAACTACTCTCTTGGCCAGCTGGATCATGGAAACTCAGTTTGGACTCTGCCAGTGTTAGGACTCGGGCACATCTTGGACCCCTCTGTCACGCTGTGCCCTTCGCGGAGGGTTCTGGCAATGCCAGCCCCAGCCTTGGTTCTTCTGGATCACCTCAGTTTCTTGGCCTCCTGGACTGCTGGGCCTGGATCAGGACTCTTTCACTGGCCTTGCACCCCGGCACCTGGCATGGGTCTGTCCACACTCTCCCAGGCCTCTGCCTGGGCTGGGAAGCTGTTGGCGCCTCCACCTTCTTGGGTTACTGCACCTGTGGCCTGTGTTGAAACTCTCTGGCCTTCTCACCTTCCAGCGCCCTCTGTCCACGTCGGGATTGTCTCCTCACGCTGTCATGCAGCCAGCGGTGTCACTGAGCCCGAGACAGAGCTATCCCAAGTCCACACGGACCGGCTCATGCGCCCCAGCTACCCCAGCCTCGGGCCCAGCACAGCACAGCCCCCTCCTGGCTCACCAGCCTGTGTCAGGGCTCAGCCTTGTTGAGGTTTCTGTTTGCCTGGTTCCCTCTTTCCGAATCAGGCCTCTTAGGCCTGGGCCTAGGGGCTGCGCCGGCTCTGTGTGGGGACAGACTGGGTGCTAAGGCAGGGCCTGGGGTTCACAGAAGCCCAGGAAGCCCAGACTCCTGACCAGTAGCCTTGTCCCCTCAGGACCCCGAGACGGCAGCGCCAGCCACCAGGACCCGGGGCTCCAGGATACACCTTGTGCGGCTCCCCCGGCAGGCGTGACTCAGTGCCAAAGCTGTGCCCAGGCAGCTGGTGAGGCGGGAGTGCCGGCCTGCCACTCCCAGCCAGTGTCCAGGTGAGCCTGTTGCCCCTGACTGCCCCCAGCATCCTCGCGGAGGGGCTCCTAGCTCACCTTCCTCTGCCCTGCCTCCAGATTGCCCCTGGGAGGGGAGCCGCAGCAGGAGGAAGACTCTGCAGCCAGCTCCGAGGAGGGAGGAGGGTCTGGCCCAGAGGCTGGGCTCAGCGTGGGCCTCGCCAAGCACCTGCTAAGTGCTCTGGGAGACAGACTGTGCCGTGTGCTGCGGAGAGAGCGGGAGGCCTTGGCCTGGGCCCAGCGGGAAGGTGAGCGGGCCCCACCGGGCATTCAGGACCCCGGGATGGCCGGGCCCTGTGGTCAGCGCTTTCACAAGGAGCGTGGGGCCTCCCTCCCCCAGCACTGCCTGGGGGTCCTGCCGCCAGGCCAGCTCGGGGAGAACTCTGCCCGGCTGTGCCCTTATTCCCAGCTCAGGCTCTGAGTCAACTTGTATTCTGAAGTTTCTGGCCTGGGCGGGGGATGTTGGGAAGGTGTAAAACCTGGTCTGGCCCAACCCTCTCAGAGCTTTGGGTTTGCTGGGGAAACAGGACTGCATGCCAGGTGTCTGCAAGAGCACTGGGAAGCGGGGGAGCTCCCTGCTGCTTTGCACGGGAAGGAAGGCCTCCGGGGTGTCAGGCTGTTGGGCCCCTGAAAGCCGGCAGGATTGGAGCTGAGGTTAGAGATGGGAGGAGCACGAGGCAGTCAGCTAGACCCTTCTGCATCCCTTCCACGGGATGCCGGAAAACACACCTGCTGTTTTGTCCCTCCCTGGATGAAGCCCACTGGTGGCTCCCTTTTGTCCAGGGAAGTCCAGCCCCTTCCGCTTTCACAGCCCTCCCCTGTCCACCCTGCCACTCCCTTCACCCAGATTCCCGGCACACCGCATCACTGCCCAGCCCTCTCGGCTCACCCAAGCTTACCCGCCCCCTCGGGCCTTGGCACCCTCTGTTCCCTCTGTCTGGAAATCCCTTCTTCTCCCTTCCTACCTGGTGCATGAAAACTCACTCATCGCTCAGGGACCATTTGTGCAGCTGTCCCCACCCTCCTCCTTCCATCCCACTCGCACTCTGGCACCCCACCCCATGATGCCAAGAGCATTGCCATGGTTCTGGGCCCATCTCCCCCCTGGGAGGCGAGTGCTGGGAGCACAAGCGCCAGGTCCTGACCAGCTCTGAATCCCCAGCACCCAGCACCCAGCCCCGGACAGGACAAGTACGTGTCCGATGAGTGTATGAGCGTGGGCTCACTGGCCAACCTCCCACCTACCAATAAGGGCTTAGTCTGAAACTCTGGGTGAGGGAAGGCGCAGCCTCCTAAGGTTTCCTCTTGAGATACAGAGGAGTCCCCTGAGGAAACACCACTGTGTTGGGAGGCGGGGGTCAAGGACCGTGTTGGGAGTCGTGTGGCTGAAGAAGCCCCGGGACAGGTACTGGGGAGGCACACCTTGCGCGGTCCTGGGAGGGCTGGCGGCAGACAGATGGTGTGGCAGGAAGGTTCTTTGCAGGGGCTGTCAACTAATCAAAGGTGACCGTACCGGGGCCTGTCTCCCTTCTGGGGAGCCCCTCCGTGGAAACGGCTCCTGTCTGTCTATCCCTGCTTAGAGGCCTCCCCCATGAGGTCCTCAAAGGGGCCACTGGCTCGAGGCCCCGCTCACCCTGTTCTCTCCTGTGGTCAGCAGGCCAGGGGCCAGCTGGGACAGAGGACAACCTGAGCATTCCACGGTCTTGTAGCCGCTGCCACCATGGACTCTTCAACACCCACTGGCGATGTCCCCGCTGCAGCCACCGGCTCTGTGTGGCCTGTGGCCGCGTGGCAGGCGCTGGGAGGGCCAGGGAGAAAGCAGGTAGGAAAGGAGGTTGGGGGGGAGGAGGGTGCTTGGAAGGGATGCTCTAGAGTTCATGGCCAGGGACTTCCCTGGTGGTCCAGTGGTTAAGACTCCGTGCTTCCACTGCGGGGGGCTCAGGTTCTATCCCTGATCAGGAAACTAAGACCCAGCATGCCTTATGGTGTGGCCAAAAAAAAAAAAAAAAGTTCATGGCCATTTCTTGGCTGTGTCTTCCTAAGAAAGTCTCCCTCCCCAGCCACCCACTGCTCAGTGCCCCTTGGAGCAGACCCTTTCCTCTCCCCAGATTAAAAGCAGTCGAGTGCCTACTCTCTGCCTCGCACTTGGCTCAGCTTGTATCTTTTTAAACCTTACAACACTGTGAGGTGGGTATCATTGCCTCCATTTTCCAGATAAGAAAAACTCAGAGAAGTTAAGTGACTTGTCCAAGATCACACAGCTAGTAAGTGTTGGGTCCAGAATTTAAAGTCAGGTCTTCGGATTCCAAGTCCTGCTATCTTCATGGTTCTCAGCTTTCTCTCCCTTGGCTCATCTCGGCCACCTCAACACTTGAAATTTCCCAGTGTTCCAGTAGACATGGCCAAAAGAGAGTGCCAGGGTCAGAAACCTTTCGGAACACCGTATTCTACATGATCATCTTGCATCTTGCAATGCACTCAGCATATTAATGGCTCTGTGTTCTGCAAGCAAAGGATCCTATGTCATTATGGAACCCAAGTTTCCCAGAAAGCCCGTGTTTTATAGACTGTCAAGATCCCCAATTTAGATATTATGCCCTTGCCCTTATTCTCTGAATGTAACCTGGAGCTACCTTGATTTCCTGACCTGCAGCATCTCCCTTCCTACCTCAACAGGCTCTCAGGAACAGTCCACAGAGAAGTGTGCCCAGGAGGCTGAACACAGTGCATGTTCCCTGATGCTCACCCAGTTTGTCTCCAGCCAGGGTGAGCCCTCTTAGAGGGGAGAGGCGTACAGAGGGCAGGTCCTGGGGGAGACCAGCTTCCTGTTTGGATGTCCCTCAGCCCGATGCCATGCTTTCCTGGTTGGTGAGGCCAAGCAGCACGGGAGTGGCCCACTGTCTGCAGTCACTGGCAAATTCCATCTCCCCTCTCTCCCTTGCAGCTTTGGCAGAATTGAGCACTGCAGTGCACCAGGTCTGGGTCAAGTTTGATATCCGGGGGCACTGCCCCTGCCAAGCTGATGCCAGGGTGTGGACCCCTGGGGATGGGAGCCAGCAGGTAAGAAGCAAGACATGGGACAGGGCACTAGACGGTGGGCCCCAGCATTAGGCCGTGTGTCTGTAGGTTCCTGAACTTGGCAGGGTTTGGTTCTTTTCTTTTGATGGGAATGGAGAGGGACATGGAAGCTGGGTGAAATCAGGTTTCTTCTCTTCTTTCCCGGGATGAGGATCCATGGAGTGAGCTCTAGCATCTGCCCCACCTCCCGCCACCCCGCCCAGTGGAAGTCCTCACTTTCTGTCTACCCAGAGCTCCCACCCTCTTTGTGCGCATTCTTGCTTTGTGTGCATTTAGCTAGAGCTGCTGGCTGGCGAGTTCCGTGTTTCCGCTCCCCAGGCACGGGCTCCTGTGGGCGGAGTGTTGGCCCACCTTCTCCCCGCACCTAACACAGAGCAGGTGCTCAGTGTGCATTTCACAAAGTTTTTATGAAGTTCATGTTTTTAGTATAAAAGTCATTTATTCAAGAAATAGTTCATTGAATGCCTTTTATGTGCCAGACACTGTACACACTCTCACTTTGGAGAATTTGGAAAATGCAGACAAGAATAAGGAAAAAAACAGCAATGGCTTATAATACCACCGTTATCATTTTGACATATTTCTTTCCAGTCATTTGCCTATATACGTATTCCAGCCTCTTGAGTATACTTTAGATTGTGCTGTAGGCATAAGTCCATGGGCATCTTTTTTCCACCTAACGTTACATCGTATGACATTTTGCTCCTTGTAAACACAAGTTTAGGATTTACAGGAGTCCACTGTTAATACTTGTGGGTTGAATTGGGTTGAGTTGCATTTGCCATTTTTAAATCTCTGGTTGGATTGGGGGTGGCGGCTGGGTTTAACAGAAGGAGCCGAAGGAGAAAACTCCGCCAACTCCACAACCTTCCTGCAACGGGGACACCAAGAGGACCAAGGACATTAAAGAGGGTGAGCAGCCCCCTGCCGCTGGCTCAGACTGTGCGGGGGAGGCTGGGGCAGCTTGGAATCCCCAGGAGAGATCGGGATTGCTTTAGCCACCCCCTCCCCCAATCACCATCTCTCTTCTCAAGTCATTCCAAAGAAAATAAATCCAAAGAAAATCTGGGACAAGCCTCCTAACCCCTCTCCAGCCAGACCCCTGCTCTGAGTCCCTCCTTTGGAGAGGTTCTGGAGAGGCTAGCAGGAAAGCTGGTGGGAGGCGAGTGCGTCCAGACCAGAGCTGAGATGGGCAGTGCCAGTGAGGACAGAGCAGACTCCACAGGGAGATGAGGGAGGAGCGTGGGCAACAGACCCTCAAGAGAAAGGTGAAGCCCCTCACCACTCTGCTCCCCCACAGAGAGCCCGGACCCCACAGAGAGCCCGGCCGAGGGCCGTGCTGGTCGAGGGCCCCTGCCTTGTCCCTCTCTCTGCGAACTGCTGGCCTCCACCGCTGTCAAACTCTGCTTGGGGCACGAACGGATACACATGGCCTTCGCCCCTGTCACTCCGGCCCTGCCCAGCGTGAGCGAGGGCACGAAGGGAGGGCCGGGGGCCTGGGACCGAAGCTGGGCTGGCCTTCCCTGCAGGATCGGGCAGGTCCTGAGCGCTCCTGCCCCTCCGCCCCGCCCTCCCCACAGGATGACCGCATCACCAACATCCTGGACAGCATCATCGCGCAGGTAGTGGAACGGAAGATCCAGGAGAAAGCCCTGGGGCCGGGGCTGCGGGCCGGGCCAGGTCTGCGCAAGGGCCTGGGCCTGCCCCTCTCACCCGTGCGGCCCCGGCTGCCTCCCCCTGGGGCTTTGCTGTGGCTGCAGGAGCCCAGGCCTCGGCAAGGCTTCCGCCTCTTCCAGGAGCACTGGAGGCAGGGCCAGGTGAGGCTCCCAGCTCTCGTGGCCTCACCTAGCCTCAGGGCCTTGATCCCGAGACCCAGGCAGACCTGATCCCTCACTCAGAGGGAGCAACAGGGTCTGTCCGCACGCTGCTCTGGTGCCCCTACGACACGCCCCGGCCTGGCCATTCTTCCTATGGCCCTTTCTTTCCCCACTACAGCCCGTGTTGGTGTCAGGGATTCAGAAGACACTGCAAGGCCACCTGTGGGGGAAAGAAGCTCTAGGAGCGCTTGGAGGCCAGGTGCAGGCACTGACCCCACGCGGGCCTCCCCAGCCCGCAAGCCTGGGCAGCACAACATTCTGGGAGGGATTCTCCCGGCCTGAGAGTGAGTATCCCTGACGTAGGGTAGAGGAACTGGGAGGCTGAGCCGGAAGGGGGGTGGGGGTGGGCAGTGACGTCCCAGAGTGGCCCTGGGGGCAGCTGGAAGCAGAGCCCGGGAGAAACTGGGCTCTGTTGCTGCCTCTGGGCCACGGAGGTTCCTCCCTGGGCCAATGGCCTTGCTGTCTCCTCCTCTAGTTCTCCCAAAGTCAGAGGAGGGCTCGGTCTTCCTGCTGCACAGACCTCTGGGGGACGAGGACACCAGCAGGTATGTGGTGCTGAGGGCTGGCCGCGCCTCCCTGCCTCTCCTCCTTGGCCCTGTGATGGTCGGGGCTCCGTGCTCGCCTCGGGGAGTTACCCTAGTCTCAGGGGCTTGGATGGGGTCTCTGGTGCCTGAATTGAGCCTGTGGGGCATGACACCCCCCTACACACAGGGTGGAGAACCTGGCTGCCAGCCTGCCACTCCCAGAGTACTGTGCCCGCCGTGGGAAACTCAACCTGGCCTCCTACCTCCCTCCCGGCCCTGTCCTGTGTCCACTGGAGCCCCAGCTGTGGGCAGCCTACGGTGAGTGTCTGTTCCTGCCCAGCCCCCACCCTCTTCCTATCATCTCCGAGAACGCGAGCGTCAGTGCCAAGGTCCCGGGGCCCATGCCCAGCTGTCCTTCCTCTACCCCCATGCAGGTGTGAGCCCACACCGTGGGCACCTGGGGACCAAGAACCTCTGCGTGGAGGTGACTGACCTGGTCAGTGTCCTGGTACGTGCTGAAGCCCCACTGCCTGCCTGGTGCCGGACACAGAAAGGTGCGTCCTTGGCTGGAAGCAGGCATGGGCACAAGCCGCAGGTGCCAGGTGCGGTCTCTGCCGGCCCTGGGCCCTCCTGAGCCGTCTTTCTCCCCCAGATCTCCTCTCTGGCCTGGACGGGGAGGGGCTCTGGTCTCCGGGCAGCCAGGTCAGCACCGTGTGGCACGTGTTCCGGGCACAGGACACCCAGCGCATCCGTTCTTTTCTCCAGATGGTGAGGAGGGGGCTGGGAGCCCTCCCCTTTCCCTCCCAGCCCCAGGAGCTCTCCCTCTGTGTGTGCCCCATGTGCTCGCTCCCTCGCCAGGTGAGCCGGACTCAGTGGGTGCAGAGAAGGGAGACTGGGCCCTTACGGGAAGTGTGCAGTGGGGCACACGGAAAGTGGGGGGCTGAGGCAGGACCTAGTGATGAAATGAAGCCAGAGCTGCCACAGGCTGGGCACTGTGCTGAGGGCCTTGGGTTCATTATCTCCGTTAATTGTCACAACCACTCCGTGCGGTAGGTAGTGCTGCTTTCCCATTTTGCAGATGAGAACACTGAGGCTGAGTGGGAAAGCTGGGACCCGAGCTTGCGGCGGTTCCCAGCCTGGGTCGCTACACTGTGTTCCCCTTGGAGGCAGGCAGCCTCCCCTCCGCAGGCTCCTGGTGGGGGCTGGCAGAAGGGCAACGGGAACCTCGCTGAGAATCTGTCTCACTGCTCCCCTCTCCAGTGTTTGCAGCTTATGAGGAGGTGCCCTTGGAGATGCTGCAGGGAAGGGCTGAGGGGGGCAGTGTGGTAGGTGGAAGGAGAGACAGGACCAGGAGAGGGGGCAGGGAAGGAGAAGAGGGGGTGAGCAGGAGGCAGGAAGCTCTGGGCAGTGGGCGAAGCCCTGTGTTTCCAAAGCTCAGCTGAGCCCTAATTGTCCTGGGGGAAGGACACCCCCCGCAAGTGCCACCCCTGCTCAGGCCCACGTGCACACACAGACACGCAGGTGTCAACATGGCTGTCCACTGCCACCCTCCTGCCCACGGGAAATGCAGACACACGGCGGGACTCACACAGGTGCTGGAACACGCAGAGGGGAGCAGACAGCAGCACACCTTCATACACAGATGGCCTTGTCTGGTGTGGGTGTGGCCGGCTGTGGGCGGTCCTGCGTGGCTGAACCCCGGATGATTCACGGGGAAGGTCTGAGGGGCACATTCTCACTGGGTGGCCTGGAAAACGCTGCTCACTTGCCGGCTGGACTTCCTTGGCAGCTGCCTGGGGTTACCCTAGGGTCCAACTTGACTCACCAGCCTTCCCTCTTCCCGTGGCCCAGTCTTGGAGGCCTGAGTGCTAAGCCCAGGGGTAATTGCTGCGGTTCTAGCTGAAGGGCAGGATGGAGCTGGTGGGCAACTGGAGCGCGATAATGGGTTCACCTCTGCAGGTGTTCCTTGGCCTCCACGAATCCCTGTCTGCCCAAGGAGCTCCCCACTCTGGTTGGGCAGGTGAGGGCCCCCAAAGCTGTGCCTGATTCAGAGGCCTCAGCATGGACAGGCACGCAGGTCCATCCACTGGGAGTCAGAACTTCCACGTGGCTGTGCCTTTTCTGGATCTGGGATCTTAGAAGAATCTGACGAATGCTTCAGAGGGTCTCCCCAGGGATGTACGGCTACCTACTCACCTACAATTTAGCTCACAGTTCAGGATGTCCACAGGACTCCACAAATTAAGAGCTCCTGGCGTAGATGGTTTATGAGTTGAGATTACACAGGATGTTTTCCTGGGTTTTGGAAAAAGGGGTACCTTTGAACGAGGGAGCAGAGGGCCCAGGGCCAGGGCCACAGAGGCTATTCAAGGTATCTAGCCTCAGGAAAAGCGGGATTTAGACCCCCAGCCTCAGAGCCCTTAATGCTTTCCTCTCAGCTCCTTCCAGCCAGATCTCTGTTCTGCCAACCTGAGCGGGCCCAGCTCCTCACCACCCGGCTCCTGTCTCTCGCAGCCCTATGTCCTCCCCTGCCTGCCCTTCGAGACTTGACCCCGCCGCTCTTTACTGCGCCGCTGGCCTTCCCGGAGCCCGCGCCCCATCTGCCCGTGGCCCCGCCCGAGTCTCCCCCCTTGCTCACTCCTCCTTCTCTTCTTTGAGGTGTGCCCAGCCGGGACGGGAAACTTGGAGCCTGGGACCCCAGGCGGCTGCTACCTGGACGCGAGGCTGCGGCGGCGCCTGCGGGAGGAGTGGGGTGTGAGCTGCTGGACCTTGCTGCAGGCCCCCGGAGAAGCCGTGCTGGTGCCCGCGGGGGCTCCCCACCAGGTGCTTCCCCAGCGTGCGCCGGCAGGGACTCTTCGGAGAGCTCAGAATATCGGGAGCACTCCCCAGCCTGCTATACCCTGGTCCCCCGCAGTTCTCCTCCAGAGCTCGGCAGAGCGGGAAGTCACACCTCCATTGTAGGGACCAGGAGAAGCCTAGTGGCCTTGAAGTCCGCAAGCCAACTGGGCTCTATGTCCTTGGGTGCCCAGGCTGCCTATGCCGTCCCTGGTATCCTCTTGGCCTGCTTTTGGCCACGCCCTTTGGGGTGCCTGGTGCTGGACGTGGGGCCTCTGCTCTCTGGGAGCTGGGTGGGGGTCATCATGGGACATAGACCTCAGGGACCGGAGGGGCAGGATGCGTCATCCTGAGTCTCCACTGACCCTCCTGCCCGCCCCTTCCCTGGCACAGGTGCAGGGCCTGGTAAGCACCGTGAGCGTCACTCAGCACTTCCTGTCCCCCGAGACCTCTGCCCTCTCTGCTCAGCTCTGCCACCAGGGGCCCAGCTTGCCCCCTGACCACCACCTGCTTTATGCCCAGGTGAGTGTGACACTGGTCGGGAGCCCAGATGTGCTGCCCAATTCCCCCCACAGCACAGCTGGGCCCAGGAAGGGCATTCTCGGCGGGGAGAGCCCAGGGGCGTGACTGTAAACTCCTTGTCCTCTCTCTTTCTCCTAGATGGACTGGGCTGTGTTCCAAGCAGTGAAGGTGGCTGTGCGAACATTGCAGGAGGCTAAATAGGGGGATCCCAGGTGTCCGGGGCGGGGGGCGGGGGCAGGCAGACCAGTGCTCAGCCCAGGCACAGCTTTGGCAGAGAATGGCACTGGGGAACTTGGGGACTTTAGGGCGGTCCCCAAAGCACCACTCTGGATACAAGCAGGGTACCCCCGTTCCCTGCCCCTGACCTGAGCCCTAACTCCAATACCCACAGTGCCACTGAAGCTCACAACTGCCCTTTGCAGGCTGGCACCTGCTCTGTCCCCGAGCCCCTCTACATGGTACCAGACCCACATTGGGGGTGACTGTCTCCCTCCAACTCCTGCCCCCAACCCAGGAGACAAACAGCCCTTCCTTGGGGGGCTTCGGGAATCATTCTGGCTTAAGCAACATGTGCTGCTGCTTCATCTGCTGTCTCACCTGTGCCTGAACTCCGCTGACACCACCTACATCCTTCCGGGCTCCTAGGCAGCCCTTCTCACTGCAGGCGTGCTGGACAAGGGGTCACCGACATCCTGCCCTCTTGCCAGAGAGCTGTGAAGTGTGGGGAGGGGCGGTATCAGGCCACTGCCCAGACTTGGCTGGAGGGGGTGATATGGGCGAGCCCCCATCCCTGCTCCCTTCACTTGCCTCCCTCCTTCCCGATTTCCATTAAAGGCTGTTGTTTTGTGAGTGCTGCCGTGTGGCTGGCCCTGCTCCTGCAGGCCACATGGACTGGGGAGGGAGGGGACACATGGGAATGGAGCAGGGTGGGAAGGGGCGGAGGCTGTGGGGACAGGGACCTCAAACACCCCTGCCTGCTCTTCTTAGGGTGGGGGGCAGGGTTCCTCCCTCCCACAGAGGAGCAGGTGGAGCCTTCCAAGTGGGCTGCCCTTGAGGATGCTCCTGACAACGGGCAAGGCGGAGGTCGGGGCCCCAGCAGCAAGCCTCTCTCCTTGTGTGGCACCAGAGATTTGGGAGCCCTAACCCTCCCTGCAAACTCCAGGCTACCCCACCTCTCCTGTCTGACCTGACCTGGAGCTCCGGGGGTCTGGCCCAGGAGAGCCCCTGATCAGCCTTCTACACTTGCTCTTAGCCAAAAGGCCGAGAAGCGATCCTGCTCAGCCTTCTGCCCTCGGTGCCCATGGCCAGCCCCACGCTCACTGGCCAGTTGCCTGAGACAGTTGACAGCCCCTCCCCACCCCCGGGGCCCTCTGGTGTGGCTCCACCCACGCCCCTGCCCTTGTGTATCTCAGCCCCAATATGCTCCGGCTCTTGTTACAATTGTTCCTGCGGTGGTTTGGGGAATGTTTTTTTACGAAATAAAATTTTTTATAATAAATTTCATATACTTTTAGAACATTTAGAAAATAAGAAAAAGAAACCTGTAAACCCACCTCCACTCACCTCTAATCCAACCACTATTAGTATTTTGGTGTATTTCCTTTAGTCTTTTCTCCAGGGATCTGCTTTACACATGGTTGAATTGGGATGCTTTGTACTGGGTTTCCTTCTGTGACACTGTATTGTGATCATTTTCTGGGTTGCTGTCTAACCTTTATTCCCTTAAGTGGCTTGGCAGTGATTTACATAATCAGCCCTCGTTTTTTAAAAAATTAGGTTTTTTCCATTGTTTGCAAAGCTAGGTTATTTTCATTTTTTTCCCAGGATAGGAAAAAAAGGAAAAAATTAAGGAACTGCTACACTTTACATTGCCAGTGTTTTAACTGATCTCATCGAATCCCTCATCATGACTTCGGGTCAATATTATTTATTTCCATTTTACAGAAGAGGAAACAGGCAGGCTGGAGTTAAGTGCGTCCCCCAAGGTCACACAGTAATTTTAGTGGCAGAATTGGGACTTGAACCAAGTTTCCTGACTGAGCCGCCTCATTTACATTACGGTCTTCGCGCTTAATGGATTTTGCAGATGGGCTTGCTGTCCCCTCTGTCCTCTTCCTTCCGGTATAGGCACTTCACAGCTGATCACATTCCAAGTGGCACGGAGTGACCATCCTTACCTACACTTCACCTTGTATAGCCATGTCCTGATGTCACCCCAGAACCCCAAACACGGGCTCCTTCCTGTATGAAGATGGGGATGGCCCTGGGATGGGCCCTCTCTTCCCTCCAGACCTCTCTGCAGCCTCCCCTTTCATGGCAGGTCACAGCACCCTTGAGGGCATATTGGGTCTGGCTGCTGGCAAACAGCAGGTGGACCAAATGTTCCAGAATCCGACCTGGGAATGAAGCCAGTCCAGGTGGGGACTGACCATGAGACAGCTTGGGGCACTTGGTGACACTCTTCCTCAAGGAGACTCAGCAGGTCAACCTCCAGTCCAGCCCTTCCCTTTGAGCCTCTGCTTCTCCCAGCATCCCACAGTGCACCTGCTCCAGCCCCCTCACTGGCCTAGACATCACAGAGGCACAGCCCTCAGAGCTGGAAGTGACCTCAGAGTGTGTATATCCAACACCGCCTTTATCTTTATTCTTATCAAGTACATTTTTTAGACCTTCTTCTTTGGCCATGCCACGTGGCTTGTGGGATCTTAGTTCCCTGACGAGGGACTGAACCCAGGCCCTAGGCAGTGAAAGAGCTGAGTCCCAAGCACTGGACAGCCCGGGAATTCCCTTTATTATTTTTTTTAAGACATTTAATTTTGAAATGATTTGAGGTTTCCAGTTGAGTCACAAAGATACTACAGAAAGTTCCCAGTTACCCTTTATCCAGCTTCCTCTCATGTGACATCTTATATAACTGTGGCACAGTGATCAAAACTAAAGGAGTTGATATTGATACAACACTATTAACTAAACAACAGACTTTATTGGGATTTCACCAGTTTTCTGTTTCAGGACCCACCCATCCACCTTACAGATGGCCTAGAGGATAGATGTGGCTCCCCCGAGGTCACCCAGCAAGCTAGTGGCAGGGCACAGACTGAAGCCAGACCACCTCCTCCCTGTACCCTGGGCTACTGTCCTCCTCATCCTTCCTACTTTGTCCAGGGCCAGGGCTGCTGCTCCCTAAATGACTCTAGCCTCATAGACACCTTGCCCCACCCTGCCTGCCTGGCCTGTTTCCGAGGTTGCCTATACTGCCTTCCTGCACATGTGTTCACACGCATATGCATGTCCACAGGCCCTAAAATGGCTGGCTCAAGCCTGGCTCCAATGGTGCTGGGAGCAGTTGTGTGGCCAACCAGTTCAGCCACTTCTGTCCACCACACTGTGTGGCCACCTACACCAGCCAGTGCCCTGCCCTCTGGGAATGCAGGACGCAGAGCAAACCTAATGGAGACCTACCTTTATTTCAGGTTCTGAACGTTTCTATCTCAGCACCCCCCTCCCTCCCTCAGCTTTCCCAGTTCTGTCTTGGGGCCTCTCCTGTCTCAGTCTGGTGTGTGCTCTCTGTCTCCCAATGCCTTGAGAAAGTCTACTTTCTGTTGCGCCCCTCAGCGTCTGCAAAGACCTGGGTACACCCCCTAGAGGGCCCTCCGCCCATGTGGGACCCTTCACAGTTTACAACTGGTTTTCAAGTTTCTCATGTGCTCCTCATCACAGAGGTGATTAAGTCCACTTAAGAGGAGAGAGGCGCTTTTCCCAGTGATCATGAGGGGAGTGGAGCTGCAGTTTGCTGCAGCCTTTGCTCTTCCAGGCAGTTAGGCCCTCTGGTGTTTATCTTAGGCTGCCTCTGAGGCTTTCAGAGCCCTGCCCAGACATGACTTCACTCTCTTCCAAATCAGCCTTGGGAGGCAGAAAGGAGTCTGGGACGAACGCTGTCCCCAGTTCACAGATGGGAAAATCAAGGTCTAAATACACACACACACACACTCGTGTGCGGTAAATACGTTGACAAGTTGCTCTGCAGTCCTGGGAGCCTGACTTCAGCCCTAAGAGTTCAGTTGTTTGGGACATGAGAGGTCTTGGACAGGGGTGGGGGCAGCAGCGTTCACCAAGTGCCTCAAAAGATTGCGGGTCCCCCAGGGGATACCTCACAACCTAATCCAGCACCCTGCCTCCAGGGACCTTGCAGTCAGTTCAGTATGTGAGAAGAGCCTAAGGAGGCTGATCTGATGTGGCTGGAATTCCTGAGAGTGAGGTCTAGTTATGGTGGGCCTGTAGGCACAGTTCATGAAAATGAGCCTTTGTGTGGCAGCAACAAGTGCTCTGGCCAGGAGGGCCCAGCCTGGAGGGTTGGTGGGCTGCCTGGTGATGGTGACCCACACTGGACAGTCCACAGAGCTCCTCTCATGACATCTCCCCTTCCCGACAGCCCTGGGATGGAAGAGCTGTTAGGAGCTTACTTGTACAGTTGAGGAAAGAGGCCCACAATTATTCAGGGCACAGAGCCAGCCAGGCAGCAGTGGCTGAGTATCCAGCTCCAAGCCCAGTGTTTTGTCTGCTCCACCAAGCTACTGTCCCCCTAAAAGTCACATGCTCAAAGCCCCCAGGAGGGAAAGAAAGGGGAGCCCTCACTGGGGCTGAGGAATTCAGACTTGGCTAGTTTCAGCTTCACTCCAGCTGGCCCTGCCTTTGTGTCCTGAGAGGAGGTTAAAGTAAGGTCTGAGGAGGAAAGGTCAGGCTGGGGGAGAAGCAGGAGCTCCCCAAATCAACCTACACCCCACTGTCAGTAGACCAGGACCCTGCTAACTGGGTGGGTTTGGAGGGGGACAACAAAGACGAAGGAGCAGGACCCGGCCCCTGCAGGGAAGAGGACCCTGACCCTGCGTGGGAAATGCGGCGAGCTGGGAGCCCGGACACTGCTGAGGGCTGGGCACCATGATTTTTGCCCCAAATCCCGCCCCTCCTCGCCAGGCACACCTTGACCATCCCAGCTCTGTTCCCTCCCTCCTCTGAGAGCCTGTAGCATCTCCTGCCCAAGTCAATCTTTTAACACTTGGCTTATAAGTCAGTTGACTTTCCATTATATGTCTATGTCCACGTCTCCAACTAGATTAGAATCTCCTCCAAGGCAGGAGTTCCCGTCCTCCTTGCCACGAGACAGCCACTACATTCTTAGTGAAGAAAGCAGGTTTTTTGGGAAGTGTCATTTCGGGCAAGGCCATAGCTTGTTTACGACAAAAGCTGGACGGTGGGTCCAAGCCGCGGGCCCGGTGACGTCATCGGGCACGTGACGTCAGCGACGCTGGCCGTGGCGGCGCTCCGCAGCCTGCGGGCAGGATGACGTCACCGTCGGAACCGGTGCAGACAAGCGCGCGCGGGAGGAATTAGCGAGGCTGGCAGCTGGAGACGCCGGGAAAGAGAGAGGAGGAACCAGTAAACTAGCAGAAGCGGGGCGGGGTCTGCCCCGTCCGGGCGGGGGGCCTAGCCCCCTTACGGACTGGCTCCGCCCCGCCGTGTCCGACGCGCGCCAGCCAATCCAGGCAGGCCGCGGTGACGCGCAGCCTATCAGCGGCCAGGGCTCGCCGGGCGCTTCCGTGTTTGCGAGCGCGTCCGGCCCTAATCCGCAGGGGGAGGGGGCGAGGGCGACGGGTCCCAGGGTCACCTACGTCCGCACCGCCCGGCTTGGCCCGCCTGCGGGGGCTCGCCTTCTCCCTGGGACCCCGATGGCCTCGGAAGGCCTGGCAGGGGCGCTGGCGGCCGTGCTGGGGGGCCGGGGTCTGCTTGTGCAGAGCTATGACTCGGGGCCGGCCGGGGAGCCGCCGGCGCCGGTGCGGCTGCGGAAGAACGTCTGCTACTTCGTGCTGGCCGTGTTCCTCAACGAGCAGGTGAGCGTCCGCCCGTCGGGCCCACCGCCCAGGCCTCCGGGGCTCGCAGGCAGTCCCGGTGGGATCAGAGGACCTGCCGGCAACAGCTACCGCTTCCTGGTGTGTGGCTCTTCCCAGTTTTGCAAAGCACTCTCACACTTACATCTGAGCCTTGTGCAGCGCAACTCTGCGATTGTCCTGATGGGCAAAGGAGGAAACTGAGGCCCAGGAACCTGTCTATCTCATCACTCTAGGCCTCAGTTCCTTGAGGGGAGGGCTGTCGTACTCCTCTTCCTTTCCCCAGAATCTAGCACAGTGCCCGCCGCGGAGTGGGCTCTCTTAAAGACCTGTCCGGTGCTTCAGAGACCTCCCCTGGGTCCCCTGGCCAGTAATGGCACAATCTGCGCTTACACTCAGGCCTTCTGACCCCCTGTGTGATGCTCTTTTTGGTGCTATAACAACAGCTAGAAGGCGCCAGAGCCATAGGTAGGAATTGTATGGGATGAGGGTTTGGGGTGTGTTTCAAAGCCTAGACTCCAGTGTGAGGACTGGCCACAAGCGGTTTATAAACCATGAGGGGAGGTGAGAGATACGCAGTGACTTATGCAGACATGAATCAGTGCAGAACACAAGGCAACCCATACTGGGAGGCCTAATCTCCAGCCCTGGGAACAGCTCCCAGGAATCTTAGCCCCTTGCTGAAATGGAAACCTGAATGCAAAGAGGGATGAATTTCAGAGATAGCTGCAGTCCCCAGACACACAAGGGCCAGTCCCCTGGAGAGCTCAACAACTTGAGGGTGTCCCCCAAAATGTGGGTACTGAGCAACTATATCTGAGATTTGATCTGGACCCAGGGCAAGCGAAGGCTGCTTGCTGTGCTGCTTCCCTGGAGCTCCCATCCCGGCTGTGGTGGGTGAGGATCCTTTCTCTCCCCTCAGGATGAGGTGCTACTGGTCCAGGAGGCCAAGAAAGAGTGTCGTGGGTCATGGTACCTTCCTGCAGGGAGGATGGAGCCTGGGGAGACCATTGTGGAAGCGCTGCAGCGGGAGGTGAAGGAGGAGGCTGGGCTGCAGTGTGAGCCTCTGACGTTGCTGTCTGTGGAGGAGCGGGGCCCCTCCTGGATCCGCTTCGTGTTCCTCACTCGCCCCACAGGTATGGCCCAGCGGGTGGCAGTGTGGGCAGAGGACAGCTTACATCATTCCTCCAGCTTGTCGTAAGGTGAGATGAGCCCCTGTTCTGGCTGGTATAAACCTGGCATTTCCAGATTCCAACCTGAGGACTTGACTCGGGGCCTCCCCCGGGTCAGAGCTAGATGCCTAGGTGGTCCTTTACTCTGCCAGGCCCAGCATCTCCCTCAATGTAGACCTTTTCCCCCACCCTGTCCCCTATATCTCCCCAGGTGGAATTCTCAAGACTCCCAAGGAGGCAGATGCAGAGTCCCTGCAGGCTGGCTGGTACCCACGAACCTCGCTGCCCACTCCGCTGCGAGCCCACGACATTCTGCATCTGGTAGAGCTAGCTGCCCAGTATCGCCAACAAGCCAGGCACCCTCTCCTTCTGCCCCAGGAGCTTCCCTGCAGTCTGGTCTGCCAGCGGCTTGTGGCTATCTTTACCAGTGTCCAGACAGTGTGGGTGTTGGTGGGCACACTGGGGATGCCTCACTTGCCCATCACTGCCTGTGGCTTCACTCCCATGGAGCAGCGGGGTGGCATCAAGATGGCTGTCCTGCGGCTGCTACAGGAGTGTCTGACCCTGCACCACTTGGCAGTGGAGATCAAGGGGTTGCTTGGACTGCAGCACCTGGGTAAAGATCAAACTGATGGTATCTGCCTGAACGTGCTGGTGACAGTGGCTTTTCGGAATCCAGGTACCCAAAATGAGCCCCCAAAGGTTCAGGGTGAGAACTTCTTTTGGTGGAAGGTGGTGGAGGAAGACTTGCAGAGCCAGCTCTTACAGAGGCTTCGGGAATCATCTGTTGTCCCAATCAACAGATAGGAGGCTGCTGTCAGTGGGCCAGGAGCTGGGCATCTGTGCTTCTGAGGCTTTGCCTCTGAGAGGGGCAGAAGGTTGGCAGTCAGAGATCTTCTTGCATGAGGAGCCAGACAGTTCTCCTGGTTCTCAGGGGAACTTCCATCTCTTGTTGCCATGGAGTACATCCCTGCACTGCACCAGAAGGGACACTGCCTTCAACTAAGCAAGGAGTCCAGAGCTCAAGGTCCCAGTTGCTCTGAGGGCACAATGAGGGCATGACTCCCTAAGGGGATGTGAGGACTTTCTGGACTTGAGGTGCCATCTCCCTGTCATTTACCATGCCTGCCTGGATAAAGGCCTCATCCAGATCCTCAGGCACTTAGAACATGGAATGGGGGGGCTTCCTAGGTGGCACAGTGGTCAAGAATCCACCTGCCAATGCAGGGGACACAGGTTCAATCTCTGCTCCAGGAAGATCCCACATGCTACGAAGCAGCTAAGCCTGTGCGCCACAACGACTGAGCCTGCGCTTTAGAGCCCATGAGCCACAACTATTGAGCCCATGTGCCACAACTGCTGAAGCCCATGCACCTAGAGCCCGTGCTCCACAAGAGAAGCCACGGCAACGATGAGCCCGTGCACCACAATGAAGAGTAACCCCCGCTTGCCGCAACTAGAGAAAGCCCGTGTGCAGCAACAAAGATGCAACGCAGCCAACAAACAAACAAATAAATAAATTTATTAAAAAAAACATAGAAGGGGTGCTGGGGGAGGTCATTCCAAGGGAGTGGGTCCCTGGCTGAGTAAATAGGTGTTGCTTACTTTGCCTTCCTGCCTAAATGTCTCTGTGGGTTGGAAGTGAGCAGGAAGTGGGGGGGGGGGGGGGGGGGGGCGGGGAGTCTGCGGTCAAGAGAAGCTCCTCTCCTCTTCCCAATGATACCACCCAGGCCTTTCCAGACAGCAGGCAACATGCAGGTGACACTGCAGATGACTGGCTGGCAGGCTTCCTTTGTCCACCACAGCCTGTCTCGGGCCCGCTGGGGCTCCTTCATCGGCCTGCCAGGTGGGATATGACCACATCCCCTCCAAGGTTTGGGCAGTGAGAAGGCCAGGGGAAGCTTCGGGTGGGCGAGGGGCTGTGAGAGCTGTCCCTCTGCCCGTCTCTTTCTCCTCGAGCTTCTCCAGTGGATCCTTCCCCGCATCGCTCTGCCCCCAGGCTCCTGCCTCTGCCTCGGTGCAACTCCAGCCCGAAGCCAGCCCCAGACCCGCTCTTCATTTCCCCTCAGCTCAGCCGAATCACGGTAGGAGTTATTTTTAAAAAGAACTTTACTAAAGTTTAAGGGAAAACTAAAGGAAATCAAGGAAACATATCATGCTCCTTACTCACTGCGGTACACTAATCACTAACGACAGGTTTGGTTCTGAGCAGAGAAATACTTGACTGGGTTTCCCTTCTGTGCTAACTCCCCTCTGACACTGAAGAGCCAGGATGACCTCAGAGGCCCCCTTCCCTGCCTCTCTGGGCTGCCATCTTGTCTTTCTGGAGCCTGGGCCTGTGGTGGGAATCCTCTTGATCCTTCTAAAGATAAACATCTTCCAAATGGCTCCCTTCTCTCAGTGTCTGCGGGACCTACGGGTCCACATCCACATTGAAGGACGGGGTCTTTACTTCCATTAAGTAGCCTATAGTAGTTTTCATCCCTGGGTGTCCATTAGAATCACCCAGAGAGCTTTAAAAACAACTGTGCGCCCACCCCCAGAGAGCTAATTAACTGGTGGAGGGTGGGACTGGGGCACTGGTATTTTTGAAAGCAACCCAAGTTACTGTAACATACCGCGAGGTGAAAGCCACGGAGCAGCCCTCACTTTGTGTCTGCGGCTTGCCTGCCCTGGAGTACTCCTGGTGAACACCCCCCACGCCCCCACTGCCCACCAGAGGATCTCCACACACATACACTTAGGGACAAGATTTTTTAAAACATCAGGCCCACTATTCACCACTAAAGCAGTCATACTGCTCATGACAGAAACACTAAAAAGGAGACTTGCACACAGACGCCTCAGGTGGCCCGTTTCCGTGCGGTGTCTCTGGGGCTGCCAGCTTTCAGCTGTAGGCCAGCAGAGCAGAAACAGTGCTGCTTGGCCAAGAGAGCCTGGTTCCTGGTTCCTGGCAGGCGCTGAGGAACATCAGGTTTGCACTGCCAGAGCCTCTCTTTACCACCACCCCCCCGCCCCAACACACACATGCACAGACACACGGCACCCCTCCATCCTGTGCTGGGAAAGGAATTTAATTCATCTCCCTTAGGGAGGAAGATGGGCCTGAGTTAGCAGTGGAGCCCTGGGCAGAAGGACGCGAAGGGCGGAGAAGAAAAGGGCGGCTGTGTCCACGCAACCACACCGTTTATTGCTGTGCTGTCTGGGGGGACACTGTGCAAATGCCCAAGTGCACTGATGGTGGGGGGAGTGTCTGACTCCCAGACACGCGAACGTTTTCTGAACCAGAAAGTCCAGACCCAATTCACCCTTTGAGCTCTGCTCCCCGTCCCACACCGATGCCCACACACGCACACACACATGCGGGCACATGCACGGTGTCCTCCAGAGCAGCAGTTAAACCTTCCCCAGCTTGGAGGAATGCAGGAGAGGTAGGGGTCACTGAGTTTCCTCCTCTTTCATGTCACCTCTTGGCAGCCTGTGGCCGGCTTCTAGAAGCGGCATGGGCAGGAAAAGGAAGCTAAAGGGGCTCCGGCCTGCTCCTCCTTGCCCAGGAGCAAAGCCAGCGACTGCAGTTTACTGTGAGGTAATGCCTGGCGCCGCCTGTGTATCCCTGCAGGTTGAGACAGATTTGGGCCGGGTGGGGTGGTAACCCCAGCCTCGGAGGGCACACAGGGCAAACACCACCACGCCTGGCTGCCTGCGTCCCCAGCCCCTTCCCACCAGGTCTTGGGGGGCTGGTGGTCTGGTGGGCATCCTCGCCTCACCTGGACCCAGAGCTTCTGGCACCCCTGGGGGAGTATTCCATGGAGAACCCCAGCAGAATGCTAAGGGCGAGGACAGGCCCCCCCCAGTCTCTGAGCCCCTCTGCCCAGGTGCTGTGGACCTGCCGAGACGGGTTAAGAAGGCGCCAGAGAGAAACCAGCTGGAGCTGGAGACTGGAGTCTGGCATCCAGCCCCCCAGCTCCCCAGGCCCTCTCCCGCCCTGGCTGCAGTTGCATCAAGCTTCTCATTAGCAGCTGCCCCCGCCTGGGTGCGGAGCATGCCTTGGGCATTTGCCATGAGGCTGTTGGGAATTTTGCAACAGTTTCCAGGAGGGCCGAGCAGGAAGAGGGGCTTCCCCTGTTATCCACTGCCCCTTCCTCAAGGGTTAAGCCAAGAAGGCAGGAGAAAAAAATGTCAAATCTCAGCAGCATCTATGGTACCTAGTGTGACAAAAAGAGGGCCATGCCCCCATTCTCTCTGGCCTGTGGTCCTGACCAGCCACAGAGCCATCAGTTCACTCCCCCTTGTGTCCCTAGAATTGAGTCTCAGGTCTTGGCTTTCGCCACAGATAGGCCATAGAGACAGGTGACAGGCACAGGACAGACACACGAGGCTCTGGATCTGAGGGCCCACCTGGCCATCACCCAGCTCCCCAGAGAAGGCTCCGAGGACCCCATGCTGTCCAAGAAGCCATCACTTTTTCTCCTTGGCCTCTGGTACCTCGGAGACCCACTCCTTGAAACACAGTCTGGTGCGGCCAACAGGCCAAGGTCATCTTGAGTGAACTTGAGAGTGGAAGCCCAGACCTCCACACAGGCGGAGGGGCCTTGGGATGTAAAAGAGATGGAACCAAGCCCCCAACCTGGGAGGACGGCGGTGGCAGCAGTGCCAGGTGGGAGGCAGCTCTTGGGCAGAGGTGCGGACGGGAGTCTCCTCTCCTGTCACGCTCCTTGCTCAGACGTGCCCTTCTGGGGGTGTGGAGAGGCGCAGGTGAGGACCGTGCGGGGGGAACTTGACGAAAGCAATGGCAGCCAGCTCCTTGCAGAACTCCTCAAGGACGACTACGCCCTGGAGGAGGGTCTGGTGGTCCAGCCTGAGGGAGACAGCACGGGGGTCACGGTTGGGAAGTGTGGGGAGTGTGTGCAGTGTGACATCCCAGTGTCTGTGCAGGATCACCCAGTGACAGCCAGCCCTGAGCGTCTATGAGGGACCACAGGCCTCAGCAACGGGCGCGCCTCTGCCCGTCCTGGCACCTCCCCCACTGGGAAGCCCTCGCCTTCCCACTCCAGGGCTCTTCCTCGGGCACCCCCTTCCCTCAGTTACTTACTGCTCCCCGGGGACCTGGCCCATCAGCTGCCTGCGCACCAGGAGCAGTTTGCCTGGGAACTGGGGCACCCTCTGAATTCTCTGCATCAAGTCTCCGATCACCTAGAGCACGAACAAGGGGACTGAGGAGGAGACCAGTGACACGGCCGCAGGGTTCCTGGCCCTGCCGAACCATGGGAGAGGGGTGGCACCAGTGCTGTCCCCTGGCGCTGGCAAGGGGGCCCATTCCTGCAGCCCCCAGCCCTCCCATCCCGTCCCCCTCCCTTCCTGCCCTCAGCACTGGCACACTTCCTCCAGCCTGGGCATCCTCACCCTGACGAGCACAGAAAACAGGCTCCGGCAGCCAGGGGCCAGGCTGATGTAGGGATCCAGGAGGTACTCATGGATGAGGGGGTGGGGGAAGAGGGCGAGCCGGGACAGGACTGAGGTCACTTGCAGGTTCAGGCTGTACGGCTGTGGGGAGCACGGTGGACAAGCGAGGGTTGGCAGGGGTGGTGAGCACTTCTGCACCCCCGCCCCCCAGCAAGGTGCCTGGCCAGTGTGAACGTGTGCAGGGGTTGGAAATGCATGTGATGTGTGTGTCATGGGTTCCCTGGGGCTGAGGGCCAGGACACGTTAGGGCGTGTGGAGCAGAGGCGAGACGGTGCTTCCCGCCTGGGGAAAGGTGGGGGTTGAGGGGGGTCGTGGCGCCGGAAAAGGGAAGATGACTGGACCCCCATGGCCGGGCTCTGTTCTCCTGAAGGACTCCAGAGGCCCTCGCCCTGTGGCTGGGGCCCAGCCCTGTCAGCTACCTGTTCTAAAATCCGGGACATGCGGTCGAACAGCATTCGGAGGAAGTGACCCTCAAAGAAAGGCCGTTCGGGCTCATGGGGGTCCAGGGGTGTGGGAGCCAGTGGCCAGCCCCAGGGCGCCACTCGGGAGCTGCACTCCTGGAACTGAAACAGGAGGGGAGAACTGAAGAGGTGGGCCCAGTGGTCAGGAGGCACCAGCAGGCAGGTGAGGCTCAGGCACTGGGCCAGAGCTGGGAGCACCCCGGGCAGGAGATCACAGAGGCAGAGTGTGTTAACCCCGCGCTCTGAGTGACAAGAACTGGGTGCTGGCAGAGGCCTCGACACTCACCAGTCCATAAGCATCGTGGACGTATGTGTCGTATCCAGTCTCCTCCAGGAAAGCCGAGGTCTTGGCTTCCTCAGGAACGAGGCAGAGGAAACTGAGAGACAGGACCCTAGGTGTGGGGGGGGGTCCCCCACCTGCACCACCCTGCTCTCCCCCACTCCATCTCCAGCCCCGAGGGAGCACTCCCTCCCGGGCTGCGCCCCATCAGGGCTGTGGCCAAAGATGGAACAGAACTCAGGTGGCTCAGACTCCTTGACCTGCTCCTACCTGTTCACAATCTCGGTCACCGCTGTTTTGCCATCGGGGTTGGTGGCAGGGGCAGGGGGAGGCTTCGTGGAAGGTTGAAAGCCGGAGTCAAGGAAGCCATCTGTGAAGTAGGGGTCTTCTTCCAGATCTCTGTGCCAGGCAGACAAGCGAGGCACCAGTGAACACAGGAACTGGTGCAGGGTGCTGGGGGCTGCGTGGTGGTCCCCAATGGCCTGAGGCCTCCCCAAGGCACTGGGTTTCACTTACAGGGTGTCCTCATAGCTCTCGGGCTCTGGCGAGCCCCGGGCCACGTAAGGGCGCCCCTCGAGGTGGCGCAGGATCAGGCTGTGGATGATCTGCTCGTGGGGCTTCTGGAGCAGCTCCTCAAACAGCCGCAGCGTGGCGATGCTGATCTGGGGCAAGAAGGGGTCAGCAGGGCACCCCTTCCCCACCCTGGCCTCTAGGGGTGCCTGGGAAGTTCCCACCCAGGTGAGAAGAGCCCCCGAGGAGGGGATCACCTCCTCCATCTGGGGGCTAAGGTGGCAGGTTTTAAGGGGAGCAGATGGGTGTTGGCCTGGGAACCAGAAGTCTGGCTGGTCCCCGTTCCATTACTAATTTGAGGTGTGGTATCAGGCAAGCCAGCTGGCTCCTCTGCACCTCAGCTTCCATGTCTGAAAAATGGAATACCGGCCTCACCTACCTCACAGAGTGGCTGTCAGCCTCAAACAAGCCAAATGAATATAAAAGCATGTTGTAAGATAAAAAGTGCCATCACAAGTATGTGATCACAGAAAATTACTGCGTGACAAAGGCAGTTTGGCTACCAATCACTGGGTCACTGGCCTTTTTCTCTTTTTTGCGGGGGGGGGGGGGGGGGCTTGTGTTTCAATGCCTCAAGGGTAGAACCACCTGGAAAGCTAATGAAAATGGGAAGAAGCTTCAGGAAATCCCTTGGGCAGGGGTTGGTGGGGCGGAGCGAACAGAGAGGAGGGCCCCAGCACCTCACCTCATCAGAGAGGTGGTCGCAGTGCCGGACGAGGTGGGCGCACAGGGTGTGGGGGCTGTCCTCGGGGGCTGCGGGCTGCGGGTCTGTGCCCAGGAGGAAGGCCACAGCCTCCCGCAGCAGCGCAGGGGAGCGGAGCTGGCGCAGAAGGGCCGTGAGCAGGGCCGTGGCGGTCAGCACGCTCTGTTCAGACCTGCAGGGAGAGCGCGCTGGGTCAGGCAGGGTGCGGGAGACCAGAGGAGCAGCAGGGAGGGAAGGCGGGTGGAGGGCCAGAGCCCTCTCCTGGCTCCCTGGCATCTTCGGCTGGTATTTCTCTGCTCATGCCCCACCCCTCCTGAGGTCCTGGAGTCCAAGGGCGGGAGGCCTCTGTTAGCCCACGTCGCTCTGAGCCACGACTGTGTCAGAAGGACAGGCGTGGCGAACGTCCACGGGCAGAGCCCACAGACTCCCGTGACTCTGGCCAAGGAGGTCCCTGGCCTCGGGCACAGGAAGGAGCTTGGTGGGGTGGGCGGTTTGCCTGGACCACGGCCACGCCCAAGGGAACTGGACAGAACTTACACGTGTAGGAGCTGGGGCTGCAGAATCTCCACAAACAACTTCTCAGCCACAGCCTTTGCCAAGGCATCCGAAACCACCTGGGCGCCAAAGAGCATGTCTTAAACACGTTTTTACGTCCAATCAACAATTTTCCACTGAGAAATAGCTGTGTCCTGCACTTCACCTAACACAACAGGTAAAGGGTCCCTGCTGGCTCCAGGCCCCACCCAGCTCCCAAAAGACCCCCTGGGTCCTCCAGGTAGAGACACGAACAGAGCAGCATGAAGTGGGCAGCACCCAAGGAGAGCCCCGTCCGCGCCCGCCCTGCTCACCGTATGTGCCTCTGTGATGAGCTGGTCGCAGTAATCAAACCAGCCCAAAAAGGCAGCCAAGGCCTCCTTGCCGGGGAAGGACGCCTCATCAGACGGGGCGGTGGGTAACCTGAGGAAGAGTGAGGGAGGTCTGTGAGGCCTGCTTCACGTACGTCCAGGAAGCTGGGCCCTTCTGCCCTCCACTCTAGAACCTCTGTTGCTGAGGGTCAGTTCTACTGGGGGCTCTCAGGGCAGAAGTCAAAGTGATGCTCTCCTGGAAGGCTAGAAGGCCCTTGAGCATGGGCTGTAACCTCAGGAAGAGGGTGGCCAGCAGAGGTCCCCATCACCCCCGGAAAACAAGAAGAGCCACTGCCAGGAAGATGACAGTCAGGGTTCTAGCCACTGAAGATGTAGCCCAGCCTTCCCTGACCAAGCGCCTACCTCCAGCTGATGCCCTCTAAAGCGGCAACGTCTGCGGGGTCCAGGAAGGCCGGCAGGGACTGGTACAGCTGGCAGAGGTGCTCGACGATGGCAGGGCAACAAGGGCTGCTCTGCACCAGGTAGGTGGCGGCTGCCTGGGAAGCCACGCTTACCAGGAGCAGCAGGTTCTCCTGGGCCTTCAGGGCCACCCGACCTTTCTAGGGGATAAGAGTACCACTTCAGGGACATGTGGCTGATCCCCCACGTGCCCTCCCAGCAACTCACCCTCCCCGGCCTGTCCCCTGTGTCTCGGCAACCGGCACCTTGCTCTTGCACAAGCCAATCAGGGAGGTGATGAGGTTGCTCTCCCCGGTCCCTCCACCTGGCTCCTCGGCCTCAGCAGGCAGCTGGGTGCTCAAGGCCTGGGCCCCACAGGCACTCCTGTCGGGAGCCCTGCTGTGGGGGCGGTCTTTGTCCTTGACGCCAGCTGCCTCTTTCGGCAGGGCCGTGGCTTCTCTGGATGCCTTCTTCCTACCGGTGGTCTTTTTACCCTGCAAGGGAGGCTGGGTGAGGCCCGGCTGTGGTGCAGGCCACTCCCCATGGTGGCCCCTTGGGGATACACAGTGGGCTGGCTGCTGGCGCCTCCGCGTGGGGCTGGAGGGGGAGCTGCCTGAGCGCCTCCCCGGTACCTGCTCCATCCTTCTGCTTCCTCAGAAGGGCCACACGGGCTTGCCCTGGGGTCTGGGCCCTCCCTCTTCTGCTCCCCAGAGGTGCTCACCTCTAGGATGTAGGTGAGCAGGGCTGGATCCTGCTGGATCTTGGAGCAGAGGACGGTGGTGAACTGCACCTCCTCCTTTTCTGTGAGGGATCCAGGAACTGTCCCACCAAGTCGGAGAAGTTTCTGGAAGGGGAGCAGGACAGTGACAGAGGGGAATGGGGTGGCAGGGAAGAGAGGGAGGAATAGGGCAGCAGAAAAAAAACAATCTGCACGGCCATGGGTTCAGACTCAAACCTGTGGCGCGGTGCCCAGGTCCTGAGGAAGAAGCTGGATGTGGGGGCATTCTTAGCGTCTCAGAGGGTGCAGTGTTTTTGCAGAGAAAGTTTTGGTGCTTTGGGACGGGCCTTGGAGCACCCCCTAGCTTTTCTTGAAAGCATCGGCCTCACCCCCAGACACCCTTTAGCCCCTCACCTGCACAGGCCTGTGGACATTGAGGTAATGCAGGAGGGGGTGCTGCACCTGGGCCAGAACTTTGCTGAAGAACTGGAGCACCTGCTGCCGCATGCCTGGCGGGTACTGCGGGTCGGGGACAAAGTGCCTGTCAGTTAGGCGGTGAGGCCACACCCCAGACCAGACCGCTCCTCCCCTCACTGCGCGGAGGGCGCCTTCTCCGTGAGCCTCCTTCCCTCACTCTTGGAAGCTGGTCTCTTCTGTGCTGCCAAGCCCGCTTCCTGATCCTTTCTTTTCCTTTTTTTTTCTTCTTCTTTTCTGGCCGCACCGTGAGGCATGCGGGATCGAACCCATGCCCCTTACATCAGGAGGGCGCGAGTCTTAACCACTGGGCCGCCAGGGAAGCCCCGCCCCCTTTGTCTGTAACCTTGTCTTTATTGAACATACTATACGTGGGCGCCTTTGATGATCCTGCCTTTCCCCGACTAGAATTTTCGCCTGTTTCAATCACTGCCAGGTCCCTAGAGCCTAGAACACAGCCCGGCACACGGCTGGTTCTCAGTACATCTTTGAAGAATGAATGGAGACTAAACAAGGAAAGGGCACACGTCCTCAACCCTGAGGACAGAGAGAACACGCCACCAAAGGAAACAAGCAAGGGCCCGAAGGCTCCGGGAGGTGGCCGGGTGTGTTCTCTGACAGCTTCAGCGCCCCCACCCCCAGCTCACCCCCCTCCCCCGGCGTCGGCACTGGGAGGACCACAGGCTCAGGTGGAAGGTTCCAGAGGCACCCGGGGTCCTGCCCACCTCAGCCTTGCCCAGCGTGCACAGGGTCTCCAGGATCTTGTGCTGCAGCAGGTACTCCAGACACGGCCCCGCCTCGCTGGTTGCCGCCTGCTGCTTCTCCTCATACACCAGGATGTCCAGCATCTGCTTCAGCCGCCAGGGAATATCTGTTTTCTTGGCCGGGGTGTTTTCATCTAATCAAGATTCAGGGAACAAGACGAATGGGATGAAGAGGGGCACTCTGGCTTGATGGGGTCAAGCCCATGGGGCCTGGGGGAGGAGGGGAGACAGAGAGCAACCTGGAGGAGGAGGCCAGGTTAATAGTTTTCTCCAGCCACCAGAGGAAAGGGAATTTTACACTTGATGCCTCTCCAGTTAAAAAGACAAAAGACCTTTTAGAAGCAGCCCAGGATACAGCCCTCTGACAGAGCATGTGTGCAGGCCCCAGCACCTTATTACAGGAAAGTAGCAGCATTTTTTCTCTGAACTCTGGGGTCTACAGAAGGACACCTGCTAGGCTTCAGGCCAGCTCTGGGCCTGAGTGAGAAGCTATGGGCTCAGGGGTCTCTGTCATATAACTGAGAAGCTGTCTTCAAACAGCTTCCTAACAGATAACCTCCTGGGGCCTGTTTATGTCTGTTTTACACTCACAGAAGGCAATACTCTATTTTTTTACAAAGAAGAAGAAGAAAAAAAAAAATCCATGCACGACCTTGGGTTCAGACTCAAACTCACTGCACAGTGCCCAGGTCCTGATGGAGAAGCTGGTTAGTGGGGTTTTCTTAGTCAGTCTCAGAGGGTAGAGGATTTTTATAAAGTTTTGGTACTTTGGGACTGGCCTTGGAGCACCCCCTAGCTTTTCTTAAAAGCATAGACTCTTGAGCAAGGCAACTCACCTCACCCACCCCTGTACCTCTGGTGCAGGGACCAGTCTGGAAATTAATGAATTGGGCCCAGGTGAACCCGAGGCAGTTCTAGATCTTTTCCTAGCCTTCTGGTAGCTTGGGGTTCCCTGTCAAGAGATCTTCAGTCTAAAAGGTGCAAACTTCCAGATGTAAAATAAGTCCTGTGCATGTAATGTACAGCATGGTGACTAGAGTTAATGATACTGTACTGTACATTTGAAAGTTTTTTGGTAACAGAGAAAATCTTAAAAGTTCTCAACACAAGAAAAAAAAACTGTAGCTATGCGTGGTGACAGATGTTAACTAGACATTGTGGTGATCATAATATATCCATATATTGAATCAATATGCTCTACGCCTGAAACTAATATAATGTTATATGTCAATTATATCTCAGTTAAAAAAAAAAGAGATCTGCAGTCTAAAACAATCGTTCTTAACTGGGGCGCTTTTGCATCCCCTCCCTGGGATACCTGGCCATGTCTGGAGAGACATGTATGGTTGTCACAATGGGGAGGGGTGCTACTGGCATCTCGTGGGTAGAGGCCAGAGTTGCTGCTAAACATACAACCACCCACAACAAAGACTGATCCAGTCAAGGTGTCACCGATGTCAAGATTCAGGAACCTGGTCTAACGGAATGCTCAGAGGGTCCCTCTGAGGGTCCAAAGGCCATTTTTAATTTCTTGGGCTGGCTCAGGCTGGAAATAAAGGCTTTAGGAAAGTTGTCAGCTGGAATCAAACCCGTCTGAACTCTTGGAAGTGGAAAGCTCGGGATGCAGGAAACGTTACCTGGCAACCAGTGCATCTCCACCAATCCCAGCATATTGGCTACCAAGCAGCCAATGAGGCTCTGCCCCCTCAGTGAGTGATCCCGATGGGCCCAGATGACCCAAGGCTTTGGCTCTCTAGAGTGTCAGCTTGGGGAGAAGGACCAGGCACGCTACATGCCTTGGTTTTTGTTCTCCTCCCACACCAGGTCTCTACAAGGGAAATGCCCTCTAAGCCGACTCAGGGAAAAGAGGAATTTACTTCATTTCTTTTCTTTAATCAGTAAGCCCTGGGCACGGGTCACAGGCACTTGGGGACTGAAGGCCTGGACACTGCCCAGCTGGAAGCCGGGGGCAAGTGGCATTCAACCTCTGGGTTGCAGAGTCAGGCCAGTGAGACTCCGTCTCCTTGTCCCCACTCCTGCCTCACACAGGTCCCCTCCCAGAAGGTCAGGGCAGGACAGTCCCCACTCTAAACTCCTGGGCAGTGGATGTCACCTTCCCCAGCACACCTGCATCTCTGAGCTGCAGGGTGACCCCACGCACACCTTCCTGCCCGCACCTTGCTCCCCGCTCCCTCCGGGGATCCATGCGTGGAAGGAGACCAGGCCCCACCTGTGCTCTCGATATAGTAGTTTGTGATGCCCTTCCAGTGTTCCACGAAGGCCTCCAGCAGGTCAATGCTGGGCTCCCGCTGTGGAGAGAGCAGACATGACCTAAGCGGCCGCCACCAGCACTCCTCAGAAAGGACATCCCACCATCTGCTAAGGGTCGGATGGGTGCTGGGCCCTGGAGGAGGCACTGTGGCCCTGGGTTCTCAAATTGAATAGCAACACGTTTTCTCCAGGACATTTGCCCATTGTCTCCATATCTGCCAACAATCTCCTGGTTCCTCTCCTCAGACCCTGCCTCCCTCCTGGAAATGCTGTGCTCCTGCTACAGGTCATGATTCTACATCCCCTGTCCCAGAGCAGCTAAGACTGTTGGCAGGGGAAAGAGACACAGAAACAGATCATTTCTATATATCATGGTTATGCTACAAAGAGGTACATAGAGGAAAACAGGAGAGCACCCCCAAAACAACAAAATCAAAATGATACAGATGGAAAAGGTGGCAAAGACAAACCTCTCAGGTCTCCCTCAGTCTGAGTCTGAAAATTCAGGTTGAAGGCCACGACAGCTCAGTTCAGCCATATGGGTAATGTTAGCGGAATATTAAGAAAGTGCCTTGCTTATAATATGCTGCATCTTTTGTCCATGGCTGCAGGTCATGCACCCCTAGCTCCTCTCAGCTCTGCTCCTGTCCACATCTCCTCTGGCTCTTTCAATCACCCTGTGGGAATTCTGATCTGCTGTGAGCAACCCCCAACCTCCCCCTTTTCCCGAAGTGCTCTCTCTATTTCCATGCCCTGGCTGGAACTAACCTTGAACTGGTAACAACCACTTCCCCTAAAAACTTCTCCAGAAAAGGGCCTTTCTTCTCTTTACTTGCAAAGTAAATGTTCACAGGAGAAAATGCATAATCCAATTGTCCCTACCTACATCCCTACCTCTTGGTCTTTTCTCCGGCCACTCCTCTGCCCAGGAGGCCCTGTATCCTCCTGCACCAGTCTAGGTCCTAGCAGTCCCCAGTGAGGTCCAGCTCAGGGCCCCCACCTCCACAAAGCCACCTCTGGGATCCCTGGACGCATCTCTAACTTCATGCTTTACTGCACCACAGGACGGGGTGTCTCCTCCTTCCATAACTCCCTCAGTAGGTATCTGCTGAGTGCCTACCGTGTACAAGACACCATGCCTGATGTTACGAGCCATACGAGGCTAAGAGCCAGTCCTCCAGAAACATGCCATGGAAGAGAAGAGAATACAAAACACACTGAATAACTCAACTACTGAAGTAGCATGAGAACACAGGAGAGGTAGAGAGTGACATTCGGGTAAAGAGGGGTCACTTCTAACAAGTGGAATGAAGAGGCTTTACTGAGGTCATGCAGGAACTAAAACCTGAAGAGCTGGGTCTGATTTCAACAATTAGAGACATTTCCTGCAGAAGGAACTTTGCAAAGTATGTTTGGGGCAAGGATGAATTGATGAGTGTGTGGGGCCTTGAATTTCTTGGCCAAACCAAGAAGTCTAATTTTTTTTTAAATTTTTTTTTAAGGCAGTCAGGTGCAGGTTAGTGACATCTTCTGAGCTGTGTGAGGAAGAGTCATCTGGCAGGTGTGTAGGAGACAGATACAGGATGAATGCTTAGCAGGCCACTGTGACAAGAGGAGAAAGCAATAACACTGAGTCAGAAGCCTTGAAATATTCCCCCTGCCTTAGCCGCCCAGGCAGTCTTATCTTCTTTCAAAGTCAGCTGTGGGGGCCACGACCCTTACGGGAGTGGAGCCTCCCACAGTCGTTCCAAACACATCATCCATATGGAGTGACTGCATCTTATCACGTTCTATGTGATGCTATCATTGTTGGGTGAGCAGTCATCTTTCCAGGAGACTGTGAGTTCCCTGAGAGCCAGGGTTCTGTGTTTCCACCTCTGCCAGCCCCTAAAGGGTTCTGCAGAGTGACCACTCACTGATATTTACTAAATATCTCAGCGAACTCCTTAAGCTCTTTCCATAGTTCCTTCTCTCTGGGAAAGCCCTCTGACCCTTGACCACACTATAGTCATCTCACAAGTCTGTGATGGGGTCTCATCTAGCCTTAAAATTCATTTATAGTCTCCTAAAGCCTTAAGCAGGACTTATACCAAAAAAGAACAACCCAGGAAGAAAAGGAGAAACAGGAGATCAAAGGTTAGCCCAAGCAGATGGTTAGAGCTAAGAAAGCAGGAGGTAATGTTGACTTGGATCTATTATTAGCTACTGTTACTGCAGACCAAAGAAACTGCACCAAATGATTTTTGAAAGATAATAGTATTTTTACAAAGAACTGTAAAGACTGCTATTGTATTTCATCAGAAGAGGGCAGGAAGGAGCGCTCTTCCTCCTTAACAAGGAGTCAAGCAACTTGCTGGGGGTTCTAACCTGGTGACCCAGCCCTGGGAAGACCTATGCTCAAGCTTGGGGGCAGCGAGGGGTCCCCACCTCTCCTGATGGTACACAGGGCATCATCTGTATCTTACATACTGAGGGGCCTAAGACCACCTGCCTAAAAATATCTCCCTTGACCACCAATACTCCTGCCGCCACTGAAACTGGAATTTCCACACAGGAAGTTAGAAACGCACTTCTCAGGGCCAGGGTCCTGTCTATCCAGTCCACCCACCTTGTGTATGGAGCTTTCCCAGAGAGATATGAAAGAATGTTAGGTTACTCCCTAAAACGACAGCTATTTGGGCTGGGGACAGGGAGGAGAGTTCATTTTGGGACGCCCTCCTGAGGCAGGATGGCCCAGGGCTCCGGAACACCAGCAAGGGCAGCGCTGGGACAGGAGGAGAGTAGAAAGAGCAGAAGCTTTTCACTTTCTTCGCACGTTTGCTTAAGGCTGAGACTGTTCTCGTCATAACAAGCTCTGATCTGGGGTGTGTGCTGGGGAGGAAGGGGATGGAACCCCAGGCTGTTTCTCCTGAGAACATCTGATACACTCAACTGATCGATGAGGGGGAGGGCTTATACTATGAGACAAAAGAACTGTTAACTTTACAAGCAGATTCTAGGCAGAGTTACTTTAACTGGAGGGCACCCTGCCTGCCCTATCTAAAGGGCACTTTTATCTTGCTGAATGAAGAGAACAGCCGCTGTGGGCGCCTCTGACCAGCCTTCAACCCGAACAGAAAATGTCAGAAACACAAACTCCTGGGCCCTGGGGGCCGCCCCAGGCCCCACCACAGCTGGCCGCTCCTGACTCAAGGTCAGTGCGGCCAGGGCTGGCCTGGTGTTGAGATAACGTTCTGGAAACTGCGCTTGTACCCTGCAGAAGACTGTTTCCTGGGCCAGCTCCCCCGCTCCCCCCCACCCCGGACTGTATCTGTACCCTTCCTGGGGACTTAGCCAGTCGGGGCCCGCACTTTCCAAGTCCAAGGTGAGAGGACAGGCTGTGCCTGAGTGAGGTCTTGGAGCCGTCCGAGAGTTCCGGAACCAAGGGGAAGGGGCAGCTATTTTTTAAGCCCAGGTGACCAGGAAGGGAGGAGCGTGGGGGAGGAGGAAGGCACCCAGGATGGGGGAGGGGACACGGGGAGAATTTTGGGAAGAAACTATTGGGTGACAAGGGAGCACTCAGCACAGAGGACTTTGGGAATTGGGAGAGACTAGGGGAGCAGGAAAAATAAACAGGAAGCAATCCGGGGAGAAGGGTTAGGGGCTGGTGCGACCTGGAGAGGAGCTGGGAACTGGGGCGATGGGGAAAGAAGCCCCTGAACGCGGGCAGCGCTGCGCGGGAGGGGCGCGGCGGGGAAGCCAGGAGGCCTGAGAAGGGGCGCCGTGGCCCAGGTGGGGGTCCCTTCCTGGAGGCGGCCCTTGCCCTCCGCCCTCCGCCCGCCTGCGCGCCCGCCGGCTCCTCCCTCGGCCTCGCGCCCGCCCTTCCGGCCCAGGCCCCGCACGCCCCGGCCCCCCCGGGCCTCACCGCCCCCACGGCCTCCTGCAGCAGCGCCCCGAGCCGGCTCAGCATGACGGCGGCCCGGTTCTCAGCTCCCGGGTCCCGGGCGGCGGCGGCGGCGGCGGTGGCGGAGCTCCCGGGCGCAGGCGGCGACCCGGAGGCGCGGCGAGGGAGGCGGGGCCCCGGCCGCCCCGCCCCGCAGCCCCCGCCCAGCGCCGCCCAGCCCGGGGTCGGAGAGGAGGCCGGCCGCCGACGTGGCCCGGCGGGGCAGGGAGGAGGGGCGCCGGCAGCCCGGGCAGCGGAGGCGCAGGGTCAGGTCCGCCGTGGGCCCTTGGGGAACCGGGAGGCAACGAACGAAAGACTTAGAGATGGGCGAGTGGGACCAGGCAGGTTTTTCCAGTGAGGGATGAGAAGGTTTGTGGGTTCTGGAAGTCTCTAGACTTCCCTCGTGGGACCCCCTAATGCCTTAGCCTCCCATCATATGATGTCAAGGGTCAGCAGAAATACATTTTGAACAGCTGACTGCCCTGTGCTCAGGAAGAACCTCTTTCCATTCCTGAGGGGATGGCGGGGGTGGGGGGTGGGGGAGATGGGGAATGGGCTTTGAACTGGCAGAGCTGACTGCTAGAAAGCACCCTCCCTAAGGTCCCATCTTTGGACATTCCAGGAGACCCTGCTCTGATTGAGGATTCTGCCTGTGTAGTTCTTGGCCGTGATTTTACCAGTGTGCCCCGCCCCCCCAACACACACGGGAGCCATCCCTGTTTCCTTGATGGGTCTAGAAGGGCAAAACGGGGCCAGCGTGACTTCTGTGCCCTAGCCCATCCAGCACAGTAGCCACTTGCCCACTTGTGGCTATGGAGCTGAAATGGACTAGTCCTAATGGACACGTGCTGAAGACTTGTCAGACAAAGGAAAGAAGGTAAAATAGTCACTAATGATGTTCTATGTTGATGACAAATTGAGATGTAACCTATTAGATAAACTGAGTTAACCAAAGTATATTATAAAAATTAATTTCACCTGTTGCTTTTAACTTTAAGTGGATACAGTGCTGGTCCAGAGGTCCTGCAGAGGAAGTCACACTGGCCCTTGTTTTGCCCTTCTACATGCACCAAGGAAAGAAACAGAAGGTGGGTCGCTGGTGTGGGGGGCACACTGGGAAAGTTACACCCAAGAGTTACACAGGCAGAACCCTCAATCAGAGAAGGGTTTCCTTGAATGTCAAAAGCTGGGACCATAGGGAGGGGGCTTTCTAGCAGCCAGCTCTGCCAGTTCAAAGCCCATTCCCCATCTCCCCCCTCCACCCCCCAGGAATGGAAAGAAATTTTTCCTGAGGATAGGGCTGACTTCTGTTGAAAATGTATTCCTGCTGGCCCCTGACACCATCTGATGAGAGGGTAAGGCACTAGGGGTCCCAGGAGGGAAGGGGCGTAGCCCCTGTCATAGATCTGAGGACCTGGAGCTGTGGGGTCCTGGGGCTTCACTGCATTGGCCCTGCCTCTGGGGACCCATTCACCAGTGGGACGAAGCCGGGAGGCAGTGCCTGCCTAGAGTGGGCCGTGTGCCGTGGAGTGGAGCCTGCAGTCCAGACCGAGTCCCAGGGAGGCCAGGGTTCAGCTGAGCCCAGGCTGAGCTAGTGTTTGGATCTCAGATGTCTGGCAGCTGCTTGGGGAAAATCGATGTTTCAAACAGTTCATCTACAATTGGTCCCTGGTGAGGAGCCTATGGGAAATGAGAGGAGGCTTTTAGGCCAAAAAGTGTAAGAACAAAGGGAAGAAACAAGCCTGTTTTGTGTCTCAAGAAGCGATCTAGGGGACTTCCCTTGCAGTCCAGTGGTTCGATCCGTTGTCGGGGAACTAAGATCCCGCATGTCTTGCGGTACGGCCAAAAAAATTTTTTTTAATTAAAAAAAAAAAAGCGCAATCTAGAGTCAATCCAATGCTGTTCTTCTTTGGATCTCCTTCCTCATAGATAAAGGAAGCAGGTTGGATGGATTAAATCCACTTTTTTTCCTTCAAGATATTTCAAGGAACTGTAGAATATAGGGGAAGTGTATAAGAAATTCATAACATTTTATTTGGTTTAACTTTTTAAATTTTATTTTAAAAGCTCTAATAAAAGTGAGTGGACACACTTGTATATGTGTTAGAGCCCACTGATGTATTTAAATTCTGCTGCCAGGTTAGCTCACTGGGGAGAAGATGTTTGAATAAACCTCTCCTCCTGTCAGCGTAAATGAAGGTAGAAGGCTGTTGCAGAATAAACAGTTTGAAAGAGCAAGTCACTAAGCCCATATTCAAAGAGACGGGACTTAGCTGCTGCCTCTGGACACGAGGAATGTGACTTCTCATTTGGGTGCATTTTTAAACCAACGCAATTTTGTATCTATCTGTGTGAATCAGAATTCTCTCCAAAGTATGCAACCAAATACAAGAATAAATTAGATCCTGTGATTGGTGAAAGGGTAGCTGTCATATATAACCCCTGACTTAAAAATTGTATATCCATTAAATAGCTTCCTTGTTCTCATTGATTGATTTCATAATAATTAACTATAAAATTCAACCTATAGGGAATTCCCTGGCAGTCCAGTGGTTAGAATTCCTTGCCTCCACTGCAGGGGACACGGGTTCAACCCCTGGTCAGGGAACTAAGATACCACATGCCACGTGGCATGGCCAAAAAATTAAATAAAATCAACTTATAAATGTATTCTAATTACTAATAGTAAGATCTAATTTTAAGAAAGATTGACTACTAAAAAGATTTGGAAACCACTGGACTAAATAATCACCAAGGTTTTATTTTAGGACAGAGCTCCACTTTGAGCTGCTCTAAATTCTCAGGAACTTCAACTCCTGTAGGACTTTGCATCCTCTGTCCCCACCACAAACATTTCCCAGTGCACTGCGATCAGACACTTCTCACAGCCCTTGGAGCTCAGCAGCCTGGGAGCTCCATGGACGGAGGGTGCTGGCCTCATCACCCCTGTTTCCCTCACGCCAGAACAGGGTAAGCCTTCCAGACGTTGACTGAACACCTAATCCTGGGTACGTGTGTGTGGGGACCATTCCTCTCTCTGCTGCCCCTGGAGAGGCAACTGTGTCTGTACTGGGAATGAGCCAGGTGAGCAGTGAAGAAACTGGGATGTGTGTCTCTAGCTGCATTCATTAGTTGGTTGTAGCTTCAAGCTTGTGAATTGTCTCTATGCCATGATTTTCTCATTCTTGGAAAGGATGAAAGCAGCCACTGCCATTGATCTCGAAAGTTTGTCGAGAGGATCAAACAATGTTGTGGATGTAACAAAACTCCTACAATTTAATCATTCACATTTGAGCGATTCTTACCCACTTTGCTTTTGTTTCAGACAAAGGGGCTAGAAACTCTTCCGAGGGCAAGAGAGTTGATTCAGGTGCGGGGTCCAGTCTTGGGCTCACACGCTGGTCCGCCTCCAACTCACTGGGTCCTCTGGACTGCATACCTCTCCAGGTGCCCAAACTCAGGTTCTGTTCCCCCCAGGTGAGCCGGCCTCACTCCCACCAGCACCCACACCCAAAGTCCTCCTTCTGATCTTCCAATCCAGTCTTCACCACCTCCACCCACTTCAGCAGGTTCGTTTCATGTCTATTCCCCCTGGGTGGTCCTGCCAAGGCAACCAAGACCAAGTTACCCCTGCTCCCTCGGCCTCCACTTGACCCTTGCTCCTGCTGGATTTCACCCGTCATTTCTCCATCCCTTAGTTTTCCCCACCTGACCCTCAACAATCAGCTCACTGCCCACTCATACACAGTTGACCTTTCCTGGGTATTTGGGCTCCCCATTGAACTGTATTACAGGCCCAGAAGGGTACAACCATGTCAGCTGTGGATGAGCTTGACTGCCAAGGGGGAGTATTTAGGGGCTCCGTGGAGGACAGAGCCTTTTCTCCCAGGTGGCTCTGTATCACGCTCCAGAGTGTGAGTTTCTGTCCCCTCGTCCATGCCACCATCACACTGACCCTGAAGGAGAGGAGGCAGACAGGACCTGCTAGACTGCCCCCGCTTTTCTGGCCCAGGGATGGGGGAGGGTAGTATGTGTGTCATCTCTCTCCTTCATCCAACTCTGTGTCCCGTCCCCCCCCCCACCATTTGAACCCTTGCTCCATGGCTTTTCTCAGCCTGGCATCACCTGTCCCTCTCATCTGGATCTGGTAGCTCATAAAGAACAAATAGATTTGGGGCCCCAATGCAACCTTTTAATTCCAAGCAGAGTCCCCCTCCCCCAGCGTTATCTCACACACACGGTGGAAAGGGATGTCAGGGTCTGGGTAGGAACAAAACCCAGACCCGGGCAAAAATATATATATATAATTATATACACGTGTATTTGGAGAGAAGAAAAGCTGGGAGCGTGATTAAGGTAGGGCAGAGAGTTAGGTGAGGAAAGCAGCTGGGGGTGCCCCAATAAATTACATTCTTTAGAGAGTGTGGTGGGGGATGCATGGGTGTGGGCAGGACCTGGTAGCCAGGACTCTCAGCCCAGCTCCTGATCCCATCCAAGGGGAGCCCGAAGGCCTGGGTTCTGCCCAGGACCTGAATGCTAGAAGGTAACATTCTAGCTGACTGCCTGGAGGCTGATGGTGGGCTGGGGGTCTGTATAGGCGACATCTCCACTCTAAGCCAAGGCTTCTGGGGAAGCCACAGATCTGGAGCAAGAGGCTTCAAAGCTTAGGGGTCGCAAGGGGAGGACAGGGTGAGTTGGAGGGCCAGGTGGCTTCCCTGCTGGAGGCTGAGAGGCAGGAGACCCAGGTGCAGGGGAACCTGTCCCAGGTGAGCTGCAGAGGGGTGCTTGGGTGCACACAGGGTCCTGGGGCGCTCTCTGCCTGCCTGGCTGCTTCCCACCCTCACGTGCCTCCTACTAGACCTGAGGGTTCTCCCCACCTACCGGTCAGAACAGCAGACACGTCTGACCACTAAGTGCCATGTTCATTTCTCATCACTCTCTTCCGGGGACCTTCGTGTGGGGGTGGGGGCAGGGAGAGGGTGCAAACATTAACTCTGTGTGTGCGGAGTCCAGACTGGGTTTGCCCTGTGCCGTGAGGACCAGAGATGAGAGAAGGAGGGCACCCTCCGCCCCCGGCTCATAAGAGGAAGAAAGTCCACGTCCCACAACCCCAACCCTGCAGAGGTTTTGCTCCCCCTCGACCTGGGCAACGGAGCCCATCCCACCTCTGCCCCACATCCCTGCTGCCCCCAGAAATGATGCTTTGGGGTCTAGGGACTCCAGCTCCCCGAAGCAGCAGGGGTGAGGGTCTGTCACGGAGCTGGTGGGGGCCATCAGAAGAGAGAGGCCTTTTTCTTGAGTTCGTTTCGCTTCCACAGAGCCAGCTTGCCAAACTCTTCAGGAGACATGGAAAAGACCCTTGAGAAGTCCTCCGCGGACAGGTGCCTCTGTACCGGGGGGGAGGGACAGGAGGCCGTTTAGGGAGAGGACGTGTGAGGTGGGGCTGGGCTACCTTCTCCCCTACCAGGCAGGGGAGGCTGCCTGCTTGCGAGCCCCTCGCCCGCCCAGCACATCCTCCCTGCATACCTCAAGCCTCATCCGATCCACACCCGGAGGCAACTTGGTTCGCCCCCTGTTGGTCACCACCAGCGTTTCGTAAGGATAGATCTGGGGGGGAGGGGAGGCGGGCAGTAAGTATTAGGCTCATAGAGGTCCCTGTCAAGGTAACCTCCTCCACCCCCAGGCCCCCTTATCAGCCCACAGGGGCCATGGGGGCTCATGCCATCTTGTCCTCCAGCTCCCCCCAACTTCCGTGCTGCCCCTGCCATCATCCGCCAGGAGGACCCCTCAGTGCATTCCCTTCTCTGGCTCCTCCCCCAACTGGCCCACACCCACTAGAGACGGTTCTGTCCCCTGCCCACCACCACCCCCTGCCTCTGCCCCTGCCCCTCACCTTCTGCTCCAGCACACAGGGCAGGGAGTTCCCCCGGTCCATCCTCCCCCTCTGGCCCTCTCCGTTCTGGGGAGACCAAAGCCGCAGTGAGCCAGAGTGGGGCAGGGAGATGTCCCCAGCCTTACCACGGGCTCCTTATGTCCTCACCAGGTGACTCCATGGCCCCACACCCCTCCCCCAACACTGCCAGTCCCCTGTCCATCCGTGGCTCCTGTGCTCCACGTGTTCCCCTCCAGAAGGCACTCACCTGCAGGCCTGCAGGAAAGAAGTCATTGTTCAGAGGCAGCTCTGAGGTCAGCAGGCCTGCTAACCTGCCAGCTCAGCCTCCCTGACCTCCAGCCACAGAGCCCTGCCCACATCGCAGACCTGGGCTGCCCCAGGGGCCTGCGTGCGCCCCCTTCCCAGCATCAGGTCAGCCTTGCCTCTCACCTGGGCTTTCAGTCTCACTTCCAGACGGGCTGAAGTCTGTGGACTGTAGCTGGGAAGGACAGGAAGGGATAAGAGGAAGCTGGAGCATCCTGCATTGTCCCCTTTCACCGTAAGGGTCTGCCCACCGGCCCCTGGGTGCCCAAGTGGCTCAGTCCCTCATGGGCCCCACAAGCACATGCTTCCCGCGAGGTCTGTGACCTCCGTCCTGGGACCTTACCCGGCTCAGGGTGCTCCTGCCGTAGGCGGGGAGGGAAGAAGACTTCGACGTTCCCGCATGCAAGGCTGGAAGAGAGCAGGAGGTCCTGGTTCAATTCCTTTGGGCGACAATCATTCCAGAGAGTCATTCCTTGGGCCCCCCAGCCAGGGGCAGGGCAGTGGAGGGGGGCACTTGGGGGAACCCAGTGGGCCTCTGTTGGCCTCCAGCTTCTGTTACCTTCAGCAAGTGGCATCGTGCTGGCAGCTCTGAACTGTCCCTAATGCCTTCCCTCTTTCTAACGGATGTGCACGAAATAGACATTTGGGCCAAATGCCCGAGTGTTCAAATTGATAGTCAGCCAATGACAGTCAGATGATGAGACCCACCAGCATAAAATGAACCTCTGAAATACGAAAATAAATCTAAAATTTAATCAAAAGAATCGAATTATTACATTTTATGTTTAGCAAGGTTAGCAATCAAATTTCAAATGCTTGATGTTATAAAACAGAAGCAGTAGTTTTCTGGGCACTGTCAGCTACTAGGTGGCACCGCAGTCACTGGACTTGACGTTCGCATGATGAGATGTCACTTTCAATTTGACATCCAATAATATCACTAAGCTTTCAAGCAATGCAGATTATAATTCAAGAAAACTGGTTTTCGGTTACAGGTTTTCCTAGAAAGAGTCTTAGTTCGGGCTAATCTCAAAATTCCTTCATCTCCGATGACTAGAAATTGCTGGCATTGTATAGCAATTGTTGGGACCAGCATTTTTGTGTGTGAAGGTTTAGCCTGGACAGACTCAAAACTATAAAGGAGAATTGTTTTCTTCAAATGTTCTTATAAAATATGTTATTTGGAAGTTTCGTGAGAACAAAATGTGTTTGGGGGATCCTCATTTTTTTTCCCTTAATGCTTCTTATTTTTGTGTAGAAAATTGTCTGCTTTCACAACACTCATTCATTATTGAAACACTTCAGTTTTGTGATAGTAAGTATTCACTTCTCCCTCAACTGACTGATAAGACTTTTTAAAAAACTTTTGGCCACGCCGCACAGCATCCCCAACTAGGAATTGAACCTGTGCCCCCTGCATTGGAAGTGGAGAGTCTTAACCACTGGACCTCCAGGGAAGTCCCTAAAGTGTGTAAGATTTTCACTCCTAATTACTCCTAGATTGCTTGTTTATGTTTGAAAGTGACCATTAATTTCAACGTTGCCATGAAGTCAGAATGACACGCCTGTTCGTAATTCTGAAATTGTTCAGGTTGATCAGCTATGAGAGTACCCTACGCAATCATATGACCGTTGATCCCTTACAAGCTCAAGGATGCCAACAGTGACACTGAGGCAGACATCTCGCTACTCAAGTTTGCAAGGCCAAATGTACATTAAAGAGCTAATTTTGCATTGCTAGCAAATCCTGGTGGAGCATGAAGACTGAATCCAACCTTCAGGGCATCTCTCTCTCTGCCTCATTCTTCAGGCCTTAACTATTTATCCCACATTCTCTAAAAAGGCCTATCAGAAACTCTTCCCACTCACACTGAAATATCATCCTGGTGAAATATCATTTCGATGACCCCATGAATGTCCCAGCCATACATGAACCTGAATGGTTCCTTGAGTCCCCCACCCTAGGGGCTTTCACCTCCACTCCACAGCAGGCAACCCCTTCCAATGGCCAGCCCCTGGATCTTGTCGTCCACAACTGCTTCGCCTTGACACTGAAGCCTGCATATCCCACTGTGCGGCTACCGCGCCCTTTTTTGTTTGCAGCTCTCTCTTGGCCACATTCCTGGCACATCTGCTGGTCAGTATCACGGGGAACCTCCGGTGTCTTGATACTCCCACTTCTCCCTGACCTTTGACACATGGGTAGATACGCAACCGCTTTCACCCACACTCAGCAGCTCGTCTGGCCACTCAGTCCCTAAGCACCTGCCTTACAAAACTCTAACCATGCATCAGCCCAGGGTTCCACTTTTGCCCCCAGGCTATGGAGATGAAGCCCACCCCAGAAGTTGTTCGGAATCTTCACCATTCTCACCAAGCCTCACCCTCCATGCACTCAGCAGACAACTTCAACTTTTTTTTTTTTGGCCATGCCACGAAGCATGTGGGATCTTAGTTCTCCCTGACCAGGGATCGATCCCATGCTCCCTGCATTGGGTGCCTGGAGTCTTAACCACTGGAACACCAGGGAAATCCCAAACCTCAACTTCTGATGTGGCCTGCTCCCAGAGTCAAGTCCCCAACCCTTTCAAGTCCAGCCTTCTGCATCCTGAGGCCAGGTCTCATTTCTGACCTCTTCCCAGCCAACCTTCCAAAGGGATTGTAGTGTGAGTGCTCTCCAAGTAACAGCCCTCAGCACCCTGCCCTTCCCTCCCCTTTCTCTCCACAATCGGATTTTTTCTCATGGTCCCACTACCACGTATAAGCTGAAGATTCTGCTTAAGCCCTGACTCATGCCTCAAGCTTCCAACTCAGTCAAACTCGCTTCCCACCTACATGCACTTAAAACCCAACCTGCCCCAAAACAGTCTCTTCATCTTTCCACTGAAACCTGCCCCTTTCATGATCTCAGCCCCAGGTCTGTCATCACCAAGTACCCAAGACAAAAAAACCCCAACTCGGCTCTCCCTCACCACCCACGTCCAATCAGCCACTAAGTCCAGTTGATTCCATCTCCTGTACAGATCTTCCTCAACCTATGATGGAGTCATACCCCGATAAGCCCTCATAAGTCAAAAATGCATTTAATACACCATACTTACCGAGCATCAGAGCTCAGCCCAGCCTAACTTAAATGTGCTCAGAATATTTATATGAGCCTCCAGCTGGGCAAAATCCTCTAAAACAAAGGCTATTTTACAATAAAGTGTTGAATTTCTTATGTAATTTATTGCATACTGTACTGAAAGTGAAAAACAGAATGGTGGTCTGGGTACAGAATGGTTGTAAGTGTGTGGATTGTTTCCCATCGTGATGGTGTGGGTAGCGGGGAGCTGGGGCTGCCACTGCCCAGCATCTCAAGAGAGCATCATGGAACTTCCCTGGTGGTCCTGTGGTTAAGACTCTGTGCTTCCACTGCAGGGGGTAGGTGTTCAATCCCTGGGGAACTAAGATCCTGTAAGCCGAGCGGTGCGGCCAAAAAAAAAAAAAAAAAAGTTACGAGAGCATCATACCACACATCTCTAGCCTGGGAAAAGATCAAAATTCAAAATTGGAGGTACAGTTTCTACTGAATGCATATTGCTTTTGCACCATCGTAAAGTTGAAAATCTGTAACTCTGGGGCTATTTCTATGCAGACTGTGTCTGTACATTTCTCAAACCCATTTCCTCTTCTCTGGACCTAAGTATATATTTAGCCCTTACCAGACAATTGGTGAGGTGCTCTGACCAGCGGAAGGCAGTGGAAGGATGCCCTGTGGCTTCCGAGGCCAGGCTCTTAGAGGCCTCGTAGCTTCCAGTTTTGGGTTCTCAGATCTGCCCCTCTCTTCTCCAGCCACCATGCTCGAAGGAAGTCCAGGTTAGCCTCAGTGATGAGCACCGTGGCAACAAAGCCCTGGCCACTGCATGGTACGCTCTGTGAGCTGTAATTCCAGGCTCCTGGGGGCCCTCTCCTCTGGCCGGATGTTTGCTGTTCCTGGCTTCTGCTCCCACACTGTCCCCGGGGTCTGTGCTGCCCTTCTCCCCCACTCACCTTATCTCATTCTTCAAGACTTAGTTTAATGCCTCCAACTCTGGGACCCAGGCCCTGTCACCATCCTCTCAAAGCACTCGAAGTATACCTCTCATCTCACCGCACCTGCTATGATGCACTGAAACCCCAGGTTCTACGTCAGTTTTCCCCGTGACCAGAAGCTACTGGAAGGCAGCACTATAGTGTTTTTATATCTCTGGGGCCAAAAACATGGTAGACACCCAATAAATGTTTGTTGAATTAAATGAAATGTGCTAATTCTGCTTTAGCCAATGCCATCTTTTATCATCGCATCTTGTCCCATGACTGGTACTCTTGCCTTAAGGAGAGCGTGAGCACCTTGGGCCAGCAACTGAATCTTCTACGTCTCTTATACCCACAGTAGCACGGTGCTGGGCGTGTGACATACAGACTCAGCAGATTACTTGATCCTGGCCCCAGGGTCTGGCCAGGTGATTCCAAGTCCCCTCAGTGACACTCACAGGTATGGAAAGGTGTCCGGTCGGGCAGAGAGCGGGTTTTCCTCCGGATAGGCAGTGACTTTTCCATCTCTTCTTTCAAGATCATCTTTCCCAAGTTGGAAGTAACCTGGGAAGGAGAAAGGAAGATGGAGTCAAGGCGTCAATACTTGTTTCTCACCTCCAAAAAGTTCAGAGTTGGTCTACTGCAGGTAGGTGTGGGGATAGATTTCCCGAGGGGCTAAGTGGTGGCCCTGAGCCCGTGCAACCTGTCCTGGTCAGAAGCTCTGCCACATTAGGTCTGGCCACCCTTGAGAGCAAGGGGTCAGAGCTGCTTGGTGTAACTCTGCCGCGGGGCCTCTGCATCCCAGGTCACGATGCCCAGAGCAGAAGCCCATGTCGCCATCAGTGGTTTTTCCATGACTCCCTACACCCTCTCTCCTCCCCTGGGGGCCAGCAGCCTGCTCTCTTCTTTCTCCTTGTCCCATGAACTACTCTGCCTGCTGAAGCCTGGCACTGGTGAGGCCACCCTTTTCTGTGCTTTTGGCCCTAACAATAAGTGGTGTCCCCTCAAAGCAACATGCAATCCTGGTGCCCCTTCAAAAACAGCATCCTGACATTCTGGCAGAGAAAGGGAGTTCCCACATGTTCTGACCAGCGTGCTCTTCAGACATGAACCCACTTAGTTCCATTCAGAATGAACTTCCGTCCCCAGCGTGACACAGGGAGGCGAGTGGGGGCAGTGAGACGCTACCTTACTGAGTTCCTCTCTCTGACGCTCTCTGAGAGCCTTCATCTCCTCCCCGGAGTCATCCTCCTCCTCCTCCTCCTCCTCCTCTGCCCCCCTCCTCGATGCCTTCCGCTTCCTCCATTCTGTCTCTGAAAAACACGGGCAAAAGCAGGCATGTCAGTCAATCAACCACGTGCTCAAGAAGCATCTGTCAGCGGCTGCTTTCTGCATGTCCTGAGGCTGCACCTTGAAGGGAACACTGCAAATTATTATTATAAAACAAAAATGTGGGGACTTCCCTGGTGGTGCAGTGGTTAAGAATCTGCCTGCCAACGCAGGGGACATGGGTTCGAGCCCTGGTCCGGGAAGATCCCACATGCCTCAGAGCAACCAAGCCGGTGCGCCACAATTACTGAGCCCGCGCTCTAAAGCCCACAAGCCACAACTACGGAGCCCACGCACCACAACTACGGAAGCTCATGCTTAGAGCCCGTGCTCTGCAACAAGAGAAGCCACCACAATGAGAAGCCCGTGCACTGCAACAGAGTAGCCCCTGCTCACCACAACTAAAGAAAGCCCACATGCAGCAACAAAGACTCGATGCAGCCAAAGATAAATAAATTAAAAATAAATAAAATAAAAGCAACATTTTCTAGCCTTGCGGTGAAGCTGGGTGGGCAACACACGCTCACATGACTTAAAAGTCACTGGGGGCCAAGACCTTGTCTCATTTCTCTTTCTCTTTCCAGAGCTCTCATCACAGAGCCTGGGACACACTAGAAATTCGACAAATGTCTGTTGAGTGCTCAAAGAGGAACCGAAAGCAGATGAATGACTAATAAGCTGGGCTGCTTATACCAAGAGCGATGGGGTTGCAGGGATGAGGGAGCAGAGAGTCTGGAGGGTTCATGCAGGTGGTAGAAGAGGGGCGGGGGTGTGTTCCTGGGGCTTCAACAGGGCCTATGAGGTGATGTCTTGGCCCCCTCTCCCTTCTCCAGCAGTTTCTCCTACCCACAACAGCCAGTGACGGGGGGCACGGCCAGTAGTCCGTCTCGATCTTGGCTGGCTGGTTGGGGTCTGGAGGCTGCGCCGCAGGGAACTTGGACGACTCGATGATGAGGTCCTCAATGAGGTGCTTGCTCTGGGGGCTGCCTCCTGTGGACTCTGTTGGGGGAGGTCAAGGTCAGCCTGGGCACACCCCGCCCTGCAGGCTGCCTCCCACCCCAGCCCCCCACTCCCTCACCTCTCCCCCTTCACACCTGGGAGATCCTGGGCGTAAAAGCTGCGCAGCAGCAAGAGCACAGCATTATAAACATCTGTCCTCCCATCTCCCTCCCCCTGCCCTCAGCGCAGCCTCCCAGCACGTGGCGGGAAAGGGGCTCTGGTCAGTCAGGGGAACCCTCACCTCTCTGCTTGTAGATGGGTGGCTTCTTGTAGATGTTGAAATCTGGGCGGGTGGTCTCTGTGGAGAGGGAGCAAGAGTGAGAAGGACGATGGGTCAGTGAAGAGCATGGAGACAGATGGATTGGGAGAAGGTAGGGAATTCATGGGTTTTTGCCAAGAGCCAAGACAGAACTGGAGATCCTGGAATTGTCCCTCAGGGGTTGAGATTTTTCTGTTCGGATGGGAGGGATAGTGCAGCAAGGCCCACCATCTCTGGGAGTTCTGCCTGGGTCCCAGCATCAGGGGTTCTGGCCAGTTCTGTGGTATGCACATACCCCAGGGAGTGGGGGACTGAGAGTAAGGGGCTTGGGTTCCAAAAGGAAAAAGGTCCTAGGGCCATGCTGACACTAAAACCTACCTGGATGGTGGAAATGGGGCAGGCTGGTCCGGGGTGTCCCAGTAGTTCTTGGGGCTGAAGCCTGAGAGATGGTTCCAGGGGACCGGCTCTCTGCCCACACCTGTAGAGCAGAAGTGCGGTTCACTGCAGCTCCCAGGTCCCCCACCCCACCCCCTCCACTATCTCCATCCTCCCACCCTAGCAGCCCACAGGCCCCCAACCCCAGGGCAGAGGAAGGCTATCCAAGGACTCGACCTGCTGATGGTGCCTGACCCAGGAGAAAGGATTAAATGAGATCCTGGGTCAGACGCAGATGGCCCCAGAGCTGGCCAATAACAAGACAAGGTCCACTGATTCATCACCCCCTAGGCTCTGCTGAACCCGGTCTGGATGTGTGTAAGGGATGGGGTTGAGCTCCATCAGAGCAGGGCTGGGCAAGTGTCAGGTGCAGGGCAGACTCACCTCTGGGGATGGTGGGGGGGATGTGGATTTGGGTGACAGCGAGCGCTGTGAATGGAGAGGAGGCTGGTCAGAGCCACAAGGGTGGGATTAAACCCTCGTCCCTAGGACCCCAGGTGGGTCACGTCACCCCCCACCCAACCGTGCAATTGCCAGGCCAATTTCTGGGCCACCTCTTCTCTCTCAGTCCTTGCCAGCTCCCAGGGCTGGCTCTCCATCCTCTCTCTCCCAAGAGAGGGTCCTAAGTCCTTCCCTAGGAACCAAGAAGAAGCAGAAGAAGCTGACGATCTTGGAGCAGTGTGCGTGTGCTCTGAGGGCCAGCTGAACGTGGCTATGGCCCTGACCTCAGGGCCAATGAGCAAGGGGAAGGGACGAGACCCACAGCATCCAGGATGGAGTCCAGACTCCTCGCCAGGCATTTAAGTCTCCCCACAGCCTGGCCCATCTCTCTGCTCAGCTGTGACACTACCCCTTTCTCCAACACAGTTTACAAAGTACCTGTCCTGCGTTATCTCGTACATTTGACTACCTGGTGAGGTGGACAGGTGAAGGTATCACCTCTATTTTATAGGAAGGGAAACTGAGACCACACCATCACACAGGTCACACTCAGCTTCCAGCCTCTGAGTTCAGTTCTCCTGAGTTCCTTCCACAAATTTGCTCGCTTTCTGCCCTTTGCTACCCCATTCCCACATGACCCGCCTCTGTGCTGCTACCATTCAAACATAGCCTCCCCTGCTCTCCACCTGGAGCTAGCATCCAGCTGTCAGCCCATCTCTGCCTGCTCTGCAAAAACACCCAGTTCACAAACCGACTGGTGATTCCTGTGCACAGGGCCCTTTCTGGTTTTGGCGTCTGGGCTCCAGGAAAGAAAGCATGAGAGGGATTCTGCCTCCCACCCAGTTTGGCTGGGGGAGCCCTTCCCCCAAGTCCTGTCCAAGAGGAACCTCCCACCCTTTACCTCCCGGCTTCTGGGCAGCTCCACATGTTCCAGCAGAGAATAGGTAAAGTGGGGCTCATAGATCATGAGGTCAGGCCTCTCGATGTCCAGGATGGCCTTGTCTTTGGGGATGGCGGCCAAGTCCTTGTAGCCCAGCACCTGATTGTCCATCTTGGCCTGAAGGGAAATGGTACACAGGGATCAGAGGTGCCAAAAGCCTCCCCTAGTATACTGGTCTTACAAGCCAGACTTGCAATTTACTAGGAAGAAGAGGGAAGCTGTTTTAGAGGTCAGCTCCTATAAGTTAATATTTCTATTATTTTCATTTTAAGGGTTTAGAGGATCACCCTAAAACAATGATAGTCCTTCACCTAGCACTTTAGGTACAACGAGACAGGACCAGACCAGCAGGCTGGGGTGTGCAGAACCTTCTCTGGATCTGGGGTTCTCTCTGTCTACCTGCCCTGGCAGGACCATGGTCATTTGAGTGAAGCTGCCCAGCAGCCAGCGTGTCCCCCACCCCTCCCTCCTCCCAGCCTGAGGATGCTGGTGGCCGAGAGGTACTCACCACGATGCTGGAGGGAGAGCCGGGAACACTGGAGTCTCGGGAGGAGCTGACGCTCCCAGGGGAGGTAAGTGGTTGCTGGGGAGAGCGAGAAGGCGGGAGGGTGGGAACGTGCGTGGGTGCCAGGGTCGGGCCTGAGGGAGGGGGCTGGGGCAGGGGTGGGCTTCCCTAGGCCTCTGGGGCCCTGGGGTGCGGCGCCGCGGGTAACCACCAGGTGGCACCCTCGACTCCCGACCTGACCCTCCGCTGGGAGCCTGGCCCCCACCGCGTGACCCCGGCACCCCACTACCCCGGCGTGGGGTGCAGCCCTGCGCACCTTCTGCAGCCGTTCCATGCAGCAGGGAGCTGGCCGGCCGGATCACTCGTAAAGCCCTGTGCGCGGGGGTGAGGAGACGACAGGGCGTCAGGCTCTGTCCGGCTTCTGGGCGCTGCGCGCTCGGGGCCGCGAGAGCAGAAAGGGCGCTCCCCCGGGCTGTGGCGTCCTCATCCCTCGGTGACTCTCCAGGCTGCTGGCCGAGTGCAGGGCCTGGAAGGGGAGGGAGAACGTGCCAGCCGGGGCTGTCGGGCCCCGCGATCTCAGAGGCCGGGGGCGAGAGCAGCCCCCTCTGGCCCGGCGTGCCTCCAGGGAGCGGGGCTCCAGGCTTTCCGTTCGCTCGGCCGCGGGGACCGCGAGCTCGTATGTGCCCCGCGGTGAGACGGGAAAGTGGACGGGGGTTGTACTTGTTTTTGAGCCATTGTTCTCTGGCTGGAAAGGAAATGACGGCAGAGGCCAGCCGTTCCCAGGGCAGCCTCCACATCCCTGCTTCGTCACACCTGCCCTGCCTGGGCTGCGGGTCAGTTTCAGGCCCAGGTTCTCACTCCCACTGGCCTCTGCCTGGCCGTTCCCTGGCTCTGTGCTGGTACCCTCGCCCCCCTCCCCCTCAATCTGCTGTCCACGGTGCCAGCCCTCTCGTAGCCCAGAAAGGCTTAACACAGAGGGACTTAGTAATACTATGGGGTGACTACCGAGGGAGGGGAGGACAGGCGACTTGTTGGGACGCTGTCAGGTCACTGGGTGGGAGCTGCTGCTCTGCCCTGGGTGGGATCCGTCCCCAGTGGAGAAGGGAGAGGGGGCTGGAGGGAGCCACATCCCCCGTGTGCCTGTCCCTGTACAGCAGGCAATCTCACCTGCAGGCATTTGGTAAAGCACCTTTGGAGCCAAGTCCACATTCTAGCTCCCCACCGTCTTCTCAGAATGCCAGTGCTGAGGCCGCCCTCTGAAGTGCTACTTTGCCGTAAGTCAGGGCCCCTGATTCAGGGGCAGGAAGGCCTCTGGGCTGGCACTGCCCTCTCTTGGTTCCTAGGGAGTTGGGTCCTGTCTGCTGCAGTAGATTAGGAGTTCCCCGGGGCCACAGCCCAGGTCTCCTTCCTCAGTAACTCCCTTAGCAATCCTGTCATCCTTCCCACACACCTCTGGACCGGACACATGGCCTGGCTGAATTTCCCATGTGATGGTGGCAGTGGAACTGTCTTCCAACTGCTGGCAGTAAGCCATAGAGTGAAGAGAGCTTCTCTGTACAGAAGGTAGAGAGAAGATGAAGCAATAATGTAGTGGTTAAGAGCAAGGATTCTGGACTGGAGTGTCTGGGAAGAGGAAGTTCTGCTACTCAGAAGCTGTGTGACCTTAGGCAAGTTACTAACCCTCTCTGTGCCTCACATTTCTCATCTGTAAAATGGAAGATAGTAATTGTATCTGTGTCATAGGGTTGTTCTGATTATTAGGTAAGTTATAACGTGAAGTGTTAAAAATATTATAAATTCTATGTAGAGTGTTAAGTATTACTGTTTCTATCTCCCCAAGGACTAGTGAACTTAGCTGGCTTTTCTGTAACCATTCTTTGCCAGAGAGGGTCATGAAAGACTGAGATCATCCTGAGATCACTGGGGTTCCCAACCTTATTATCACCTGTTACTTTGTATCAGGCCATTTTGCTCACTGTCTCTCCACCACCAGGCAGAGGCAGCCCTCACTTCCACTTCCCTGCTTTGGGGCATGCTCTTGCACTATTCTTGCCTCCCAGATCCCAGCCATCCTTTAAGGGCCATCTTAAACCCCCCTCCTCTTGGACACCTCCCCTATTATTCCAGTCCTCATTGCTAAACTCTTCTCTGAATTGCAGTGGAACTTAAAAAGAGAATTATGTAAATCAGTCCTTGATTATATGCTGCCTGACATGTTTTCTTGCTAACTAGAATGACTGCTGACTTCTAGAGGACAAAACCAACAGCAATAATAGCTATCATTTTTAAAATTTCTGTATACTAGCCTCTTAAATGGCAATGGTAAATAAATGAACAGGATATTGCAAAACAAAACAAACAGCTATCATTTTTTTGAAAGCTCATGCTGGGTACTTTGATCAGCACTTTACAAGGATTATTTTGTTTCATTTCCCCTACTGCCGCAACAACCCTATAATGTAGACCCATTTTACAGATGAGAAAACCGAGGCTCAGAGAAGTTAAAAACTTCTCCAGAGTTGTGGAGGTGAAAATGACTGTGCTTCAGCATTGGCATGATTCATAGTGCCTCCCTAGTACTATGGGGATAGACTAGCATTTGCCACATTTCTCAAGTCTTTTTGGAATTCTAGAGCCAAGGCGTCTCCAAGACAAGACTCTGGGCATCAGAGGCACACTGGGTATTGGTGCCCATGGAAAGGCTCCATTCCAGAGCTTCATCCTTCTCCTGCTTTCTTAACATTCACTTTGTAATGCTTTTAACTGGGTGTCTGAGGACCAGAATAAACTCTAGTACAGATTCAAAGAGCTGTTAGCCCTCTCTCACTTCTATTTCATCTTTACTTTGTTAAGAGACATTGTCAAACTAGCCATACACTTGGCTTAACCCTAGAGACAAACACTCATTCATCCATCCACCCATCCATCCATCCACCCATCCATCTATCCATCCATCCATCCATCCATCCATCCATTCATCCATCCACCTGCCCATCCAGTCATGTATTGTTTTATTCATCCATTCACCAAATACTTTCTGAGCACCTATTCTGCAATGACCACAGAGCATTGCTCTGTGGTAAGTCTTATGGGAAACAGAAAGTTGAGTCAAAGGAGCTAAGCTGCCCCAGCAGAAATGAGGCCATGTGTATAGATAACGCCCATGCAAAGCAGAAAATTACCTGTGCCTGATAAGATAGCAGAAAAGGCTGTGAGAGGCCACCGGAGAGAGGGATCACTACTGCTGTGGTGTCAAGAGAGGAAAATAAAAAAAAGGTTTCTTAGAGGAGGAGGTATTTGAGGCAGGCCTTGAAAGACGCCCAGTCTGAGATCATGCAAAGACTAAAAACGGGATACTTGAAAGAGGCCACAGCATGAGCAAAACTGGAGACACCGGGAAGCACCGGGTCTGTCTGGGGACAGCAAATATGGCTGAACCGTGGAGCTCATGAGGCTGAGACAGGTTTGAGGCAGGAAGTTGGGGGCCAGATTGTAGATGCCTTGAACTCAGACAAGGGGATTCCAAATGTATTCTGTGGGCAGCCAGGGCTACGGAATGCTTAGAAACGTTTTTTAAAACAAAGAAGTGACGGATCCAAGCAGCGCCTCGGGAAAATGAATCTGGCTGCAGCCTGGGAGATGGATTAGACAGGAAGAGGCCATCCACAGAGAGCCCAGCCAGGGAGTTACGGCAGTAGTTCAGGCAGGGGATCGTGAGGGTCTAGACTTGGGCCTGGGGCAGAAGATGGAAAGGGCCAAGTGAGAGAAATCCTAGAGGCAGAATGTGCAAAACAGGACTTGATCTGGAGACGCCACCCCCCCGCCCCTGCCAAGGGAGGAGCAGGTAGCAATGACAGGAGACGGGGAGGCAATGAGGTCACTTTCTGCCAGTTGAGGTTGAGGGAGGCGCAGTAGCTGGAAGTAGAGATTTGGGAGCCATTTGAGCTAGAGATGGTAGTCTGCATATGAGGTTGGCAATGGAGAAAGAAGGTCAAAAACAGCATCCTGGGAAACACTTAGGGGACTAGAAGTAAAAAGGAGCTCGAGATGACATGAAAGGGAGGGGTAGGACTAGAAGGCCAATTCCCTGAGGGGCTGGGAGTGTATCTAGTGATTCTTTGTATTTTCAGTAAAGGGCCTAAAACACAGTAAGTGTGCAATAAACATTGAAAGAAAGAGTTGGGGGAGGAAAAGGGGGGTCGCGAAAGAACGTTGTGAAGCCAAGAGTCCATTGCCCAGAGAAGGGAAGACATGCAGAAAGGAGTGACAGCTCGCCAGTTTGGATGTCAAGGCCTGGTGGCTTCTGAGAGCATCTGCAGAGGAATAGCGAGGCCTCCTTGTTAGGGATGGGGCTGGGGAGGGTTGGCCAGGATGCACAGGCTGCGGGAGGGGCACTTCTGAGAAGTGTGACAGAAGGGCAGGAGGGGGCTAGGAGAGTAACTTTGGAGGAGGTGAGCTTGACTGCAGGTTTTTCAGGAAAAGGGAGACCTGAACACAGTTGTAGGCAGTGGAGGGTGAAGAGTAGAGAAGAAGAAATTATGGCTGCAGGAGATGGGGGGCACTTGAGGGAGGAAGGTCCCAGCAGGAGACAGGGAAAGGGATTGGGTCCAGGCCAAACTGAAGGACTGCCTTTGGAAAGCAAGCAAGCACTAGCTTCCCTGAAAGAAGAGGAAAGGGAAAGTTGGGTAACGGCAATCTAGGGGCATTTAGAGGGGGCTAATCCCTCTATTTTCTCAGGAAAAGTGAGAGATAAGGTCATATGCAGACCCTCCAGGTGGGTTAGGCAGAGGCTGAAGAGAGTAGAAAGGACTGGAAGCGTCACGGTGGGGAGTGTGGACAGTTGAGCAGCCAGGAGAAAGGAGAGCCTTTACATGTGCTGGAGCCTCGGGCTGAACCTGGGGGTGGCCCAGGCGCCCTGCCCCTGAACACCAGTTGCGGCTGGGTACAGAGTGGGGCGATGGCTGCCTATCAGAGTGGCCACTGCCCAGGGAGGGAGGGGAGGGATTCAAGGTGAGCCGGGTCACAGGTTACAAGGTCTTGCGCTGAAACCCTTACTCGCCTGTGCACAGACACTGTCCCACAGGTGCAGCCACTCAGAATAACGTTGTCCCTGCTCCGTCCCTTGGCCCCTTCTTCTCCACAGCTGTCCACAGCCCCCTGCCCATCCCCTGGGCTGGGTCTCCTCGCTTTCTGCCCTGAGCCACATTCCTTCAGGAACCTGCACACCAGCGCCTGGTGTGTTAGAAAGCAAGCTGCGGAAATTGTTAATAGCTTACCCTTTCCGGGACGTGGCATTTTAACCTGGGGCTAACCTTAAGGAGTGAAGGTCTTGCTGGTGAAATATTAAGCCAGCAGGGAAAATGTTTTGCGGTGGAGTAGGAGTTGGTGGGGGGGGAAGGAGGGAGGGTTTTCTTGGCTTCTCAAATCACATCTCGCCGGCAAACGCTTACTCCACCCACGCCGGGCCCCGCCCCCAAAGCCAATTTCCTCGCGCATCCGCACCCGCTCCCTCTGCTCACACCACGCCTGCGCCAGCCCCGATTCCTTTCCCACTCGCGCACACCCCTAGTCTCTGCACGTGCGCTTCTAGGTCCCGGCCGCCTCCCATGGACAGACCGAGAGGGCAGGCTGCAGCAGGAAGGGAGGGCGCAGTGGGAGGAAAGGGAAAGAGCCGCGGAGGAAGGCCAGCCCAGGTGGCGGAAGGGCCATCTCGGCCTCCCCAGGGCTCCTCGTCCTTCCATCTCCGCCCCACCCTCCCCCAGCTGTGCAGCCGCGCCTTATCTGAGCCCCCAGTCAGGCTCCACCTCACACCACCCGCCCGTCTCCATAGCAACTAGAGCCGCTTGGCCCCCGGTGATAAGGCCCGCCCACCCATCGCTGCCGGCGCCCGCTCCTGGTAGGGCTGAGCCGGCCGTAGCTCCCAGGACTTGTTGACATGAAGGCTCTAGCCGCAGAACCGCAGCCTGAGATCCTCTTGTCCAGCTTCCTGTCCTGTTCTAAACCAACCACTACTTGCTCTGGGTCAAGGACTTTCACCCATCCACTCTAGCTTCACACAAGCTCATGTCTCCCCATTAGGAGATGAAAATGTGGCTGAGAGATTGACTTGCCAAAGCTCCCCACCCCCTCCACGCCCCCCAGAAGCCAAGCTGGAATTCCTACCCAGGTCTGTCTCAGGTCAAAGCCAATGAGTGCTCTTTTCAATGGGTCCTCAAAGACTCCACTTTAATCTGAGTTTGGGATTTGGGGTCCCGTTTGCTAACCTTATGCCGTGGAGCCACCGGAATCCTACTCACTGGACTGGCCTGTGGACAAGGAGCAGAGAGGCTGGGGCACACGGGCTCTGTGCCCTGGGGCAGGGACAAGCCAGGCTGGAGGCTGGCCTTGCAGACAGTAAACGAATTATGAAATGGGTGAGCTGTCCTCGCGGGCTGGGGTCAGGTGGGCAGGGATTCTGCCCCTCTCCTTTCTCACCAGTTTCATTCATAGTATCCCTCCCATGCCTTGCCCCCTCCGGGTCCCATCTTGCTCTTTCTGCTTTCCATTCCCTTTTTCTTTCTTTTCTTCACCTTCCTTCCCTTGGCTGTTTCCCCTTCACCCTCTTCTCTTCCCGGCCCCACCCCCGCAGTTACTGTGGCAACAACTCAATGCCAGAAATAAAGGCAGGATCCAGCTAGGTCACCAGTTCCCAAAACAGCATCCCAGGGTGGAGAGGGGAAGGGCAGGCAGGAGTAGGCCAGCCCTCCAGGGGAGGCCCTGAGGGCTGTGTCTGTGTGTGCATGGGGAGCGGGCACCCACAATCACCCCCAGAATCGCCCTGCTCTGGGCTGGGCGCTCACTGGAACATCCTTTGCCAAGCCTGTGCTTGCACCTTTTCTAAGACTATGAAGTCCCCACTCCCCTCCTCTCATTTTATCTCTCTCCCTGACCCCCATTTTTAAGCCCTGCTCTATCTGCTAGGACTGGGGTTGGGGTTCCTCTAATGCCAACCCCGAACAGCAGTCTCTTACACTCTGGTGAAGCATCAGGCAGGGGCACGTGAGCCCAGAATCTGGGTCCCAGCCTGGAAACCCACCTGCGCAAGGCCCTGCTCCCCACTTTGCGTCTCATGACAGCAGGAGCGGGCCCAGGCATCCCCTTCATTCCTTCCCCACCCCCCCAAAATATGCGTCTAGTCATCCAGTTTCTCTTAGCTCTCTTGCTTGGGTTTCTGTATCCTCTTTCTACACCCTCCTCTGAAGAGGCCCCTCTTTCTGCATCTCCCCACCAGCCCCTCAGGCTTGCTTGGTCCTCAGCTTGTTCCTGCTCTGGTCTCTATTTATAGCTGGTCCTGTTGGCGGGTTGGGGTGTCACTTATATAAGTTGGATTGATAGGGCTGGGGGAGTTGCAAGGGAGATTGCCTCCCAAAGTCAGCTTTCTGAATCCTGGGGGCATCCCTATTCTGGTCTTACACACACACACACACACACACACATATGCGCGCGCGCGCGTGCACGTGCACATGAGCTCTGAATGAGGAATTCCTCAGACTTGCACCCCCAGGTGGACAGCCTAGCCCAGGTATTGGACACGTGGCCAAGCCGGCAGCATGGAGGCCAGACTCCCCCGTGGGCACAGACACTTCACCCACACAGGCAGCCCCCGCCGAAACACAGTTGCAGAATGCATGCACTCTTTTTGCAAGATCACGCCCCCACTCTCCCAGCGAGGCCCCCACACGCTGACGCGCGGTGCCACTGACACTCACTCACACCACCCACCGATCCTCCCCTCGGCTCCCGTTCTCCACACTCACAGCCACGCGCCCCACGTGCAGACACCCTCTCCCCTCCCCAAGCCGTGCGTGTGCATGGCAAGGCACACAGCCTCCACCCATCCCATGGGCGCTTCCCGTGCCCTCCTTCCCGAAGCAAGACTGTCTGCCTTCTCCTACACTTGTCCCTGCTCCCCTGACCCTCGCACCCTGGCAACCCAGGCCCCTGGGAAGGAAACACCAGGTGTGTCTGTCCAGGAAGGGGAGCCTGGCCTGCCAGGCCGAGGGAGGGGCAGAGCCAGCAAGAGGGTACCTCCGATCCTCGGGGGCCTGCGTGTCTGCTCCGCCCCCAGCCCCTTAAAGCAATTCAACAGCCAGCACCAGGAGAGCACCGTGGTCAGGCCTGCGGCCACACCCTACTGCCCAGCCTCATTCTGCACTTGGTCCTCACCCCAGTCTGGCCAGCTAGGGGCTAGAAGGTGGCTCCTCAGGGCTCCCCGCCAACCCCCCCACCCCGCCCCGCAAGGAGCAGGCCCCACACCATCGGCATTCAGGCCCCTGAGTGAACTGGCACCTCCTCAAGAGCATCTGTGGCACGGTGGCTGGAAACTGGCAACCCCCGCCCCTCCCGTCATTCAGCAAAGACAGAACAGCTCCCCAACCTCCCCAGGTGGTGCACAACCCCCCCTCGCTTGGACTTCTGGCCAGCACAGCTAGGGGAAAGGGCACCGGGTGGCCCCACGGAACACCCCAGCCCCTCTCCCCCAGCTCAGAAGGAGGTTGGGTCAGAACAAACCCCGCTAGTCCCAGGGTGCAGCCCATTCTCCCCCTGAACAAGGGGCCATAGCCGACCCTTCCCTCGGGGATCCCCGCCACCACCCAGAGCCTCACCCCCAGGCAGGTGTTGTGGCCCAAGTGCCCACATCGGGCAAGAGAGGCGGGAGACCCTGCGACCTACCTCTTCCCAGGCAGTGCGGCCCGGATGCCCTGAGCCCCCGGGGGCCGGGGCGGGGGCAGACGCGGATCCCGGGGCTGCGGCGTTTCCTTAGAGCCCAGGTAATAGGCGGCTCTTCTAGGAACCCAGCGTGCTTTCCCGGAGCACGAGTAACAGGAAAAAAGCCGGCTTGGGGTGGGTAAGTGGGTGGGGAGCCGGCGAAGGAGGGGACCTACCCTTCGGGGCCCCCACCCCCTCGCCCGCACCCTGCTTCTCCGCAAGCCTGGCGCTGGATCACCGGGCTGGGCGTGTGCGCTGTGGGCAGGCCAGGCCGACGGCAGCGGGCGGGCGGCTCCCCCTGGCACCCTCCCCACCTCCAGCTGATAGCGTGTGGCCGCTGGCCTGCGGGTGTGGGTTTGTGTGTCTGCTCTTCCACCTCGCTTGCTGCAGCTCAGTCCATTTCAAACAAGAGGAGTATTAAGCCGGCATCATGACGAAGCAGAATCGGAAGCGGACTCGTCCAGCCGCTGGCCTTTTTCCCTTTCCCACCCCCACCCCCCAGCCCCGCAACACACGCTCACACACACAGCCCCTCAAAACAGCCAGAGTTTGAGTTAGGGGGGAGGGGACCCTACTGATGACGGAGGGGTGACAACACCTGGTTTCTCCAGGCACCTGGATCTCCCACTCATCACCTACTGGCAGCCACACAGGCCTCTGGGGTCCCTGCCTCCCTGGGGTGCTAAAAGCACATAGGTGGTGAGAGGCAGGGGTGTGGGCTAGATGCCAGAATTGCTTACCCAAGGATTAACCCTCTCTTGGGGAGGACAGAATGGGAGGATTCGAGAAACCAGGTCCTCAGCACAAGAGACCGGGTTGGCCCTTCAGTAACCCAAATCCCGGAGACAGAGCACAGCGGTGGTGAGTGGGAAGGACCCCAGTCTCTCTCCAGGACAGGGTCTTCCAAAGGGAAGTTCTTGCCAGGTGACGCCCAGGTCCCAGCACTAAACTGAGGGAGTGTCTCTGGGAGAGCCTCCACAACTCCAGGCCCCTGTCATCGGCCTTTTGGTTCCCTCGGGGCTCAGAGCTGAGCCTGGTTCATTTGTGACCCCCGGGGAACAGGGGAGGGAGCCCAGACAGCTGACCCTGGCCCCAGCCCGGCCTCCTTTCTACCTCCGCGCAAACTTGCCTACCTAGGCAGCCCTTACTGTTGCCCTGGTAACCGCTGCCCACAGCCAGTCAGCTGATGGTATCAGCTGTTGTTGGGGAAATCTAGAATCTGGGGAGGGGGCTCTGGGGTAACTGAATGAAAAAATCACAGGTGAGAGTGTGCCCCAGGACCTCTTTCTCAAAGAGAAGAGGACAGGAGAGGACAGGTAGGGACAGGAAAAGAGGGATGTGTCTGGGTTAGTGGGAGACAGAGAAGAATGAATCCTGAAGGAGAAATGAAGAAGGCAGGTAGCTGAGTGGCTGAGGAAGAGGCGAAAGAATCTGGGCTTAGCTGCTGGATGTATGGTAGCCTGGTGGTTGCGGGGGTGTGTGTGGGGGTGCTGTGGAAAGGTAAGAGGAAGCCTGGGAGTGGGGGAGAAACACAGGAGCCATCGGACCATGAATAAAAGGTCAGGAGATGATGCAGGAGGAGGTGCACCTTGGATGTGGCAGGAGTGGGCCACAGCCTTAGCAGAGGGGGACCAGGCCTTTCTGAACAACCAGCCTGGCCTCTCAGCTTTCTGTTCCTTCAAACCCACCCTTACTGGCCTGGCCCTACCCTAGTCCTGCACAGCCTCCCTCCCCCACCTCAGGAGACCAAGGGCCACCCAGGTCGCCCTTTAGAATTCCTGGTTTTTCCCACCACCTCGCTTCCTCCCCTGCTTTAATGCGCCACCCCCCCCCCCCCCACCAGACCCCATTTCAGGAGATTTGCCTTCCGTGCAAGGGTCCCCAGAGGTAGGGCAGGAGTGAGCTGTCGCCAGGAAGGACAGCTGTGGACAGGGGCCTGGAATGAGGTGGCTCAGGAGGAATGGGTGGGAGTCGCTGGGCTGGGAGGAGGGGAGCATTCTGCGGGAAAACGAGCACACTGGATAGATAGAGTCGGGGAGCCAAGGGGAACGGGGAGGGGGACGGGAGAGGGGTCTGCGGTACCTTCAAGGGCCTGGGGCGTGGGGCAGCAGCACGGCCGCTTCCTCGGTGACATACACCTCCATCCCTCCGCGCATCTCCTCTCCGCCTCCCGTTGCCAAGACAACCTGCCGGCTCAGCCGAGGAGGCAGCAGCGGCAGGGAGGGGGGAGGAGGCGGCTGTGGCTTCTACTGCCTCTTCTTCAGTGATGGAGGGAGGGGGCCTCAGTGCTGGGGTGGGGGTGGGGGAGCTTCAGGAGCCGGGGCTCCCACTGAGCCCCACCACTCTCTCCTTTCCTCTCCTTCCATAAGGCTCTGGGATTGGCTCGTGGGGTGGCCTCAGGAGAACCTTAATTCAGGGCCAGATAGCAGGCCGGTCTTGGGGAGGGACTGGGCAACGTCCCCCATTCCAGCAAGCTCAGCGTGGAGTTGGGAAGAGCGCTAGGAACAAGGGAGGGATGGCTTATGTTGACGGATCAGAGGGTGGCTTCTGGCAGGAACACAGGCCCTGGGTGTGGTTGGGATGGGCACGGCCATGGGCTCAGACGTCTCCCCACCCCCCACCTCTGCTGTCTCTGAGCACCTCCTCCTAGTCTCAAACCCTCTCACTCCCTTGACCTGGAGGAAGGTCAGAGTTCGGGACAGCGCTCTTCCAACCCCATAAGGCCATTCCCACCGCCCCTCACTCCACAGGCATGTCCCTCCAGGGGAGGGCGAGTACGTTGGGTGGAACAGTCTCTCCCCTAGAGCCAGCCCTGGAACCAAGAGGACTGCAGAGTCAGGGCTCCCTCTGTCGACCTGAGGCTTGGTAGCTGTCAAGGTCATTCCTTGCTGAGGGATTCTGGTGTGTGTGTGTGTGTGTGTGTGTGTGTGTGTGTGTGTGTGTGTGTGTGTTTGCAGGGGGTTGGGAGGGGAGAGCCATGCCAGAAGACCCTTCCCTCGCCTGCCAGGCTCTGCGTCCGCCCTCATCTCTGGCCTCACCCTATGGCCTATGGGGAGACTTACTTTGCCTCTACCCCCTCCTCCTGGGAAGGCCCCAGACTCCTCAAGGCCGGCTGAACGGTCTGGTCTTCCCCCACTGCTTGCCCACCACCCCATCAGGCTGGGAGGAGAGAGGACGCAAAAGCCTCCCTGCCAGAAGCAGGCAACACTGAACTGCAGGTGCCTGTGAGCCCAGGCCCGGGCGGGTCTCCTGCGTGCTGCCTGGCCGCACCCAACTCAGCAGGCTGCTAACAGGACGAGCGTACCTTTAGGCTCAAGAGTGCCTTCAGGCCTTCAGGATGGGTGCTTGCATCCACAGCAGGGAGCTGGGGCTCCTGCCCCTCTCAGGTGGGTGGTCCCAGGCGCAGGTACCTGGTTCTTGGCTCCTTTCCCCAGCAAGGTCACCGGTGCCAGATGTCCTGACCAGACGCTGGCCCTGCCACCTGCCCCCTCCCCAGGGCATGTGCGTAGGTTTCTCTGTCCTCTCTTGGTCTCACTCCAGTGCCCTTGCCCCGCCCCCCGCACCAACCTGCCTGCAGAGGTCTAAACATTAACTCCTGGAGAGGCTGGCTGGGCACCCAGGCACCTAAGAAGGGACAGTGACAGAGAACTGGGCCAGTGGAACAAAAGGAAGGATGAGGGCCTCCAAGTGACCCTTTCTCATCAGTTTGGAGGACACACCCCCTATCTCCAAGCACCGGACTCTCTGACTTCCGGAAACCAGAGCCTTAGCCCCAGCAGCTGCACCAGACCAGCCTCTCCCCCAAACCCCGACCCCACAATTGCATCTGGTCACTTCCCGTCTCAGGTCCCTTCACTGCTTCCTCGGTGCCACAGCATAGAGACCGAACTCTCCATAATGTGGCCCAATGCTTTCCTGCCACTTCTGGATGCAAACTTCCAGTGCTAGCAAAACCGACTGACTGCTCACCGCTCACCGCCCCCCCCCCCCGCCCCCGCAAGAAACCTCAGGTTTTCCTGCCTTGAAGCCTTTCTTCCCATGCTGTTTTCACTGTCAATATTGTCCCCTTGCAGGCCTCCTTTGCTGACTGAAATCCTGCTCATCCTTCAAGATCATGCAAACCCAGCCCTTCCCAGCGCCCCGGCCCTGGGGACATCCCAGAACCCACCATGCTGCCTGGCCTGGCCAAGGAGTGGAAAACATCCCACTTGAGGTGTTAAAGATAGGCGAGAATCTGGACTGCAGTCGTCACTGGCTGCAGCCGTGGATGAGTTAACATCTCTGTGTCTGAGCCTGCCCACACACGACTTGGGAATAATCTCACCCCGCAAAATGAGGGTTCCATGTGAGCACGCCTTGCACGCTGCCTGCCACATCTCTGAAGCTCAGTACACATCAGTGTCCTTATTTCCTCCCCTTTAACTCTTTGGGGATGTACCAAATGCTGCTTTGCTATATTGGGGTAAGAGACAGATTTCCACAAGTCCTCAAAAGAAATGCCTTTTATTGCATTTATCCCCCAGTTATCAATCTATCATCTATCAATCTATCTATCACCTATCAATCTATCATCTATCTATCTATATCTATCTATCTATCATAATCTATCATCTATCTATCATCATCTATCTATCATCATCTATCATCTGTCTATCTATCTTTTTTTTTTTTTTTGACGCAGACCATTTTTAAGGTCTTTTTTTAATTTGTTACAATATTGCTTTTGTTTTATGCTTTGGTTTTTTTGGCTGCAAGGCATATGGGATCTTAGCTCCCCGATGACCAGGGCTCGAACTCGTACCCCCTACATTGGAAGGTGAAGTCTTAACCACTCGACTGCTAGGGAAGTCCCATATCCCCAGTCATATTTCCAGTGTCTTGACAGCTTGACAGGGGATGACACCCTATCTTGTCCATCTTTTTTAGTAACTGAAGGGCTAGCACAGTGGTCATATGTTGTAGGGAATACATAAATATTTGCATTAACTGCTTAGGACCCCTCCGGTCCAAATCCTCCTCAGGATGGAGCTTGGTTGCAGGATTCTGGCTTCTCATCCTACCTCTACCTTCAGGGACCACAAGGTGCTGGGCCAACGGCCAAAGACTTCTTTCTGGGTCTTCAGTTGGATTATTTCCTTAAGAAATACTTATTTTGTGTAACATACTGTGTTGGGTACTATGGGGGAGGCAAAGACTGACTAGTTCTACATCTGAGGCTCTTGCTGTCCAGCAGAACCATGACACAAGCATAAATAAGTACAGTTCTGGATGAGCTGTGATATGTGCCCTAAGGCCAGGGCAAGTCGACTGTTGGAGGAAGCAGGGCAGCAGAGACGGCCACTACCCCTGGGAGAGGGGGCGTCGGTAGAGCTGAGCAGATGGCTGCAGTCTGGACGTGCCAGCATTCCGGTGAAGAGCATGCAAGCAGTGGGGAACTCATGAGCAAAGATGGGCCCAGTGGGAATTCCATGGTGGTCCAGTGGTTAGGACTCCATGCTTCCAATGCAGAGGGCAGGGGTTCCATCCCCGGTCAGGGAACCAAGATCCCACAAACCGCATGGCATGGCCACAAACAAAACAACAAAAAAAAAAAAGATGGGCCCAAATGCCTGCTGGGTGGCAAGGGTTGAAGTTTTGCCAGTGTTCTTGAAGGGGACCTGGAGGGACAGGGCCGGAGCGGGGCCTGGGCAGGCCTGGGTGGGGGCTTGAAAGCCATGATGAGTCTGCTAGTAGTGGCGTGACAAGGACAGAGCTGTGGTAAGGGAAGGTGAACTGAACAAACTGTGTGATGTCCTGATGGGAGCGTGTGTGTGTGTGTATGTGTGTAGGCAGAGAGACCACTTAGAAAGCTCTGCATTCATTGAGACAGATCTCAGTGAGGTCCAGCCATGGTGCAGGGTTCCAAAGTTTGGAGGAGAAAGCAGTCATGTGCAAGGGGGTGATAGCTGGGCATGCTGGTTTGCTCAGGGAGAGAAGAGAGTGGCAGAGATCTTAGGACATGTTTCTGTGAAGAGGGGCCAGGAAGGAGAAGAGTCCGAGCCAGAGAGAAGGAAAATAGGACAGCCTAGGGCAGGTGAAGGAGGAAAGAGCTTCAAGGACAGGTGGTCCTCCCAGGTGTCCAGGGCTGTGAGGCTGAGGCTGGGCGACTGAGAAGTCACAGCCAGCAGAGTCTGAGGGACAGGACTGAATAGTGATGTAAGTAGAAGCCGGCTCGTGAGGGCTAAAATGTGAGTGGATTTCCCCCCGACTTCTTGCTTCGGCTCCCCTCTGCCTCATCTGGCTGCTTGGAGGACAGGACAGAGAAGGCGCGATCAATACGTAGGCTGTTCTTAGCTGGAGTTCTTGGTAATCCTAAACAGGCACAGGCTTTGAGGCACGCTGCTGCTATGGAGCTCCACCTGCCACACCCTCCCTGAAGCGGATGTGTTCATCTCACCCTAAGTCTTCCCCCACTGTGTCCATTCCTGCCCGCACACCTGCTTGCAGGCTTAGGGCGCCCAGGATCAACAAGGGTTGCTGTAGCTGTCCGAGGTCCATGGGACACCTCCTTCCCGCCACAGGCACAGACACTTTAAATCCCAGAGGCCCCATTATCGAGACCCATTCCTTTGCCTTCTCCCTTTCAGCATCTTCGAAATCACCACCAGCTAGGAGGGAATGAACTGAACAGACTTCCCCAGAGCATGAAGAGGCACCCTGGGTATGGAGCCTGCACTCAGCAGAGGCACCCAAAGGTGGGGTGAGACAGCTCAGAGGGCCAAGCGGGGGACCCAAGGCCACAAGCGGGCGTCAGCCCTGCCAGGCTCCGGCTGGCCCTGGGCAAGGGCACTGTCTGAGATGGCACGGGCCTCCAGAGCGGCCTTCTTCTCTCACCCTTCCCCGTTCTCTGTCCCTCCCTGCCAGGTCTCACCTCAAAAAGCAAGAAAGGAAACAGTGAGGGCTTTCTGGAGCCGGCCCCCAGAGGCCTGTCTGTGCGGGGGAGGTCAAAGAGAGGCAGGGAGGGGCCGGAGAAAGGCCGAGAAGAACGCAGAGGCGAGACAAAGGGCCCCGGCCACCTTTGAAGCTGTCTCTAACCCGAGCCGGGGGTGGGGTGGGGGTGGGCCTGAGAGCCTGGCTGGGGGGAGGTGGTCTAGAGTTTTAAAGAATGTCTCAAATTCCTGCGGAAATCAGAGGGATTGTAAGAATTCTCCCTCCCCAGCACACCTCCTTCCCGGCCCCTTCCTCCAGCCCCCCAAGTCCGGTCCTCCACACCTGGGGGCCCCAACCCTTTGTCCTCAGGTAATTGCTGGGCGTTGCCCCTGCGTTGAAAATCCCATTGAACTCACCAGTTATCAGCTGTGGCTCCAGACCACCCTCCCTACACTCCCCCCAGAAAACGACCCCCAACACGTTTCCCGCAGTCTTCACCAGGATTAAGATTCTTTGTGATTTGGGGGGAGAAGAAAAAGCAACCTGGTGAAAAGCAATTATGACAGGCTGGAGGGAGAATGGCCTGGGGCCTGGGGACCTCCCTCTTGGCTTGCAGCCGCTTAAATTGTACGGACTTGGGGGTGTCAGCCTGGGCTCCAGTCCTCACCCAGGGAGAGGTGAGTGACCTCCCCCCGCCATCAACTTGGACTACTCGCCACTCACCTCCCCTTTTGACTAAACTAGGCCCCCCCACAACTTCCCACTCTTGCCTTATTTTTAGGCCACTGTTGGGAGACGTGGGGAGAAAGGGATGTCTTTCATTCTCTTTCTTCTCTCTCCAAAATCCCCCTCCCCAACATTTGCTGGGAAAGAGGAGGGAGGGGAAACTGAGGCTAGGGGTCCATCCGCAGAAGAGAGGGCCCCGGGAGTTGTTCCCCGTGAAGAGCAGAGGAGGGGGCGCTGCTCTGAAGGGCCTCCCCGCTTGGCAAGATTAAAAGCCGTGGCAAAGGAGAAAAGAGGCGGGTTTTATGGCCTCTTAGTTCCACTCCCCAAACGCACACCTGGAGGCGTCGGGAAAGCCCACCAGAGGCGCTCGGGGCGGGGAGGGGGAGGGGGAGGGGGAGAGGGGAAGAGGATTGCCCCTGCCTCCTGCCCACCCCCCCCCCGCCCCCAGGCTGCCGCCTCTAATCGCGTTCCCCCCCCAGGTGTGGCCCCCGCCCCGCCCCCCGCGGGGACCTGGGCGCACGGGACGCGGTCTCGCCCTCCCTCCCCTTCCGCCGGTCCGCGCCTCCTCCCCCACCCGACCTCCTCACCGGAAAAAAGCAATCAGGCTCTCGGCGAGGAGGCTGCAGCGCCCGCGGCCGTTCGGCCTGCGGTCCCGGCCCCGGAGGCTCGGGCCGGCCCCGGGATTGGGGTTTCTGCGCCCTAGCAGGTAGCACGGGACGCGCGGGGCCAGCCAGGAAACCCGAGCCCGCGGAGGAGGGGCGCGCCCTGGGCCGCCAGCCTCCCGCGGGGCGGAGGTGCAGGGCCTGCCGGGCCATCCCTCCCCGGCTACCTCTGCCCCCTGCTCCTGTCCCCTGCGCCTGCGGGGACGTGCGGGGCCCGGGCTGGCCTCCACCTGCCGCGCCACACCCAGGCCTGCGCGTTGGCCTCCTCTCCTCTCGGAGGAGCAAGTTTGTCCCCAGTTCGGTGTTGCAGCTGTTCCCCCCAGCCCTCTTCAGATAACCCGTTTGCAGGAAAATGGTTTTATTCCGGGGCTGGGAGTTGGGGGTGGGGGGTGCAGGCCTGGGTAGTGGAATGTGAAGAATGGCCAGCCCTCTTTTTTTCTCCCTCTTTCTTTTTTTTCCTGAAACCCAAACAAAAGTCCCTTCCTACAGTCTGGCTAGGAGGAATTTGGAGGCTGGGGGCAGAATGAGGGAGACACAGGGAGCAGAACTGGCGGAGAGCCCCCTCCAGACGGTGTCTGCAGCGCCTTGAATCTGCTGACGTTCTCACTCGGTTCAGGGAGCCTGACCTCCGGCTACTCTACCTCCCCCTCCTGAGGGCCTGCTCCACCCCCAGGGGGCTACTCCAGTGTGGGGCCCTGGGGAGCCAGCCCTGCTAAGTGGCAGTCCTGCCCCTTTCCAGGGGGATGGGGGCTCTGGTGCTGGGTGGTCCTCAGCATCCTCCTTGGGGGCTCTGGCTCCCCTGCCTCCACCCCAGCCCAGTCTTTGGATTGGGAAGGGAAGGGGATGGGAAGGCCCATGAGTGAGGGGCAGCTGCCCCTGGGGTCCCTGACTACGTCACGGGCTGTGGCCTCCGAGTGCGCTTGGTCCGGCGGGTCGGGGCTGAGCCCACAAACTCGAATGGCTTCTGCCTCTCCGCGTGGTTGGGGAAGGGCAGCTGGCCCTGGTAGAGGCGCTTGATGAAGTGGGCCTCTCGCTGGTTCTGGCGGCTGCGGGAGGCCTGGCGGGGCCGGCCCTGCCGCGTGAAGGCCATGAACCAGCCCTCGTGCCGGGCGTTCTGGAAGGCCGTGTAGTTGTTCTCCAGCACGATCTCTGTGAACACGCAGTCTTTGCTCTTCCCGCTGGGCTGCGGGGGAAGGAAGGAGAGGAGGGGAGTTTGTCCACCCACCCTGGCTGGTGTGTCTGCCTTATGGGCCTATGTTGTAGGACCCAGGAGGGAGCCATAGGGGCTGTGAGCCCAAGAATTTCTGCCGGGTGAGATGGGCACCTTTGTTGGAGAGGCAAAGGTCAGGGAGAGGAACAAACTTTGTTGGAGTCAGATCTGAACTTAAATACAGCCTTGTCATCTGGAATGTGTACACCTTGAGCAAGGTATTTAGCCAGGCTGAGCCTCAGTTTACCCAGCTATGGCATAAAGATCACGGTAACTGTGGAGTTCCATGCATACCCAGTGGGCACTCGTACACAAGAGCGTTCTTGTCTGGGTGATGGTGTTGCTGGGTGGAGGGAAGCGAGGCAACAGTCTGATGGAAAGAAGGGGCGAATGTTTGTAGAACACCCACTATGTCAAGAGCCAGGCAGCCACCCATCTGGCTCTATAGATAACCTTGGCACTGTGCCCATTTTACAGATGAGAAGCCTGAGGGTTGACAAAAATAAGCAAATATTTGAGAACAGCCAGAATGGGAAGCCAGGATTGGCTAATGCCAAAGGAAATGGAATTCTCCCTGCACAGCAACTCTGGACTCACCATTGTAGAGAGTGTAGTGATTCCACTAGTACATGGTTACACTAGTAGGCAGTTAGCACGGAATCTTGCTGCTTGGAGCCTGTGGACCCCACGGACCTGGTGGGGGGTGGCTTCAGGCCTTCTCAACCCTAATCAGCCCTTAGCCCTCAACACAGAGGCTGTGACATGATGTAGGTGCTAAAATTCTTACTCATTGATGCTGGGAAAGTATCCCATAAATCAGAGCCAAGGATTCTTAGGGATCAGCCAGTGTCCTCATAGGGCTTCTAGACCCACAGGAACTGGAGACAACAAAGAAAGGTCAAGTGGTAGGGTGAGAACAGAAGTCATAGGCCTGGGTGAGGCCCCGCAGAGGGCACTGGGATACTGTTGGGGCCTTGCATGCCCCCCCCACCCCGGGAAGATAAATTCATTCATTCCTCCCTGTCCTGCAGGCCTCACCTTCCCGATGAGCTTGCCCCTCTTGTTCATACAGATGTATTTCTCGCTCTCAGCCCCCTTGATGCGCACCCGGCTTCCAAAGGTGTCTGTCTCCACTATGAGCTTGGCTGTGGGAGAGGGAGAGAAAGACCTCCATCCATTGGGGCTGTCAGCCCAGGGGTCTGTAGGGGACCCCCACCAGCCTGACCTCTAAATTCAGGTGGGGGGCAATGGGAGGCCCTTGGGGGCGCTCTTCCTAGAGGCTTCTCCCTGCTCTCCCCCTGCAGCCTCTACCCTGACACATCTAGGGATGGATCAGGCGAGGCTGGGCAGGGGAGTGGGTGGCCTCTGGTGAGGGCTGGGTCTCACCAAACTTGTTGCCGTCCTCAGCGGTGGCGGAGATGCGACGCCCGGTGACCTGCACATGCTTGCCACTGGTCCGGCTGTAGAGCTGGTACTCGCGGATCTGCCGCCGGCTCAGCTGGTCGGTCATGGCACCCTGGTCCCTCACGTACTGGTTAAAATTAGGAGACGGGTGATTCTCCCCCTTTGCGGTTACCAAGGGAAAAATAGTGTCAATTTGCTTTGGGTGACACCACCGCAGGTCCATCCAGGGGAGGGGTGCGGAGGCGAGTGTGGTGGGGGCAGGTCATTTGCCCTGAGAAGCAGAGGTGCAGGGGGCATCTGGCTGTGACCTTCCCAGGCCTGTGCGTGCACCAGTCATCATGACCTCTTGGCTCCTTGTCTGCCCTGGAGTACAGGACTGGTAGCTGCCCAGCTTGGGGGACACCTGGGGATTACAGCTCAGGCCTGGAATCGTGACTCTGGGAGCTGGAAGGAAACTTCAGGCTGCGGGTATCTAATCCCCATGGTCTAGGGTGGAGGTGCACAGGGCCGCACAGCTGAGTAGTGACAGACCCCTGTCCTGCCTCTAGGATGGGAGCTTGCTCCCTCTCCAAAACTCCAGGGGCTTGGCTCTGTTAGCCAGGGTGACCAGATGTCTCCCCAGCCCTCCGCACTGGTCTCAGAGGAATCCATGTGTGAGCTCCGGCACAGGTGCACACACACATGCGTGCACACTCACGCACACCTGCACGCACACTCACACACACCTGACGTGCACACAGCAGCTGGTCTGCTAGTCACTGAAGACCATCGTGGGGGCTCTAAGACCCTTCTCTGTAGGCTCCTGTGGGGCCCCTTGGAAACATTTCTTTATAGCACTAACCAAGGACTCTCAAGCTCACACCCACCTCCCGTGCTGCTCTGCCCTGCGTCTTCCTCCCCAACCCAGTCTAGGGCTGAGGTGCCTCCTTAGCGGAGGGAGGTGGAGGCAGTGGTGAGAGGTGCTATCCGCGGTGGCCCAGTGGCTGCCCTGTGAGGCCAGCTGCCTGTGCCACAGTGTAACAGAGGCTCATGGCCAGTCGGGGGCGATGCTACCGCCCACTGCTTCCCGGGGAGGGGAGAGGGGCCATGTCTATCCGCACACCATACGAAGCCAGGATCAGTGCCTTTTCCAGGCCTGGCCTCTCCTTACTCATCTGCAACGCTGAGTGGCAGAGAAACAGACTACTTCCTGCCCTCTCTCTCCAGCAAGGTGCAAACTGGTATGACATTTCCCACCTGCTGGTGATAGCCTCAGCTCTAGCACTAAAATGTTTCTCTCTCCACCTGGATACCGCTGGCCTATGCTGAGACAGCCTTGGCTTGCCCCAAATCCCTAAGTCCACCTTTATCCCAGGCCCAATCGCAACCATCTGGACAGAGCTAGACCCAGACCAGCACCTCTGCGGGGCCTCCTTCTCCCGGAGGGAGGGGTGGGAAGTATCAGCTTTGAGGAGGGGGGAGGTGAGGGGGCAGCTCCAAGCTGACAGCAGAACCTGCTCAGGGTTAACCCTTCCTGCGTGTCACTGCCCAGGTCTGACCCCAGCTGGTCCAATAGCTCGGGAGCCCAACAGCTCGGAAGCGTTGCCAGGACCCCAGCCTATGAGAGCAGGATCCGCCCACCCCACATCCCGCCCTGGGCAAACGTGAGGCCGGCATTTGGGGTGGGGGACCTGCCTCCCTGCCAGGGGGTGGGGTCTGGCTGGCCCAGGACCCTGGACGGGGTCTGGCCTGTCCCCAGCCCCGAGCCTCCTGGCCCAGGTTCAGGCCCTCCGCCCCTCTTGGCGGGCAGCCTCCTTCTGGCTGTCTGTTCCAGGTCAGGAGCAGAGAGGGCCCCCTCGAAGCCCCCTCCTCTCCTCGTCCCCCTTCTAGCCCTGCACAAAAGCAGCCCCACGCCCCCCCACAGCCCACAGCCCACACGTTGCTCTCCCCGCGGGACCTGGCCTGTCCCTTTCATGTTCCCGCTGCGGGGGGACCTCCCCTTCCACTGCGGCAGACAGCTGCTTGTCAGACGGCCCCTCAAGCATGGCTGTGGTCCGGCCTGCTGGCCCCCCTGCGAGGGGGGCGAAGGGGCACTTCAAGGGGGAAAGGACAGCTTTGCCACCTTCCCCAAGTCCTGAATGGGGCCTCAGCCAGGCCATAAACGCCCCGGCCAGCAGCACCATTGTGCGAACTCCCCCTCCAGAACAGGTTGGGCCCACCCCCAGCCCCCTCCCGGCCAGGCTGGGGGCTTTCTTCTTGCTCTCCCTGGATGTGTGAAGCAAAAGGCCTGGAACGGGGGCTAGAGCAAAAGGGGGAAGGAAAAGGGGGGGGTTGTCTCTCTCTCTCCCACCCCCCCACTGCTTCAAAGGCAGCCCCTTTCCCTCTCCCAGAGAAAAGGCATTTACCTTCAAAAAAAGTCCCCACTGGATATGAAGAGAAGCGGGCCTCTGGCCTGGGAAAGCCAAGGGGTCTCTCCCCAGAGCGGTTCTGGACCAGTGCATTTTAATAGCTGCACTTTTATGGCGAATCACAAAAAGGGACCGAGCCTCGCACAGGGGGCTGAGGCTTTGCGGTGGGGGGACACTGACTTGGGGTGGGGGGCCGTGGAGAAGCAAACCCTGAATCTCGTCCCATACAGACCTCTTTGGGCTTGACCTCATTGCCCTGTAGGTAAGGAGTTGCCCACCCTGGCTGGGCATTCTGACTGCCCACGCGACCCCCCAGGACAGCGATCTGCGGGACATCCACGGTGGTGGGAATGGGGTGGTGAGGGGAACACACAGGTGGTTTTGCATGGAAACCTGTCCTTTCAGGTACTTGCAAGTACAAGCTTCACCTGAGCCATCACCTCCGCCCTCTTCCGACCACTCCCGGGCTCTGTCCCTCAGGCCTGGCTGCCCTGTGCCCTTAGCCTTGGGGGGAACCTCGTGTGGAGGGATGGAGGGAGCAGAAGAGACCTGAGGGGAACTCGGGAGGGGTGTCAGAGGGAGGGCTGAAATAAAAACGTCCATCAATCCCCAAATCTGCCGTAGCCCCTTCTCCTACCCCATCCCACACGCCCCCCCCCACAAACCTCAGAGTCTTCAGGACGCAGGGAGAGGCCAGGAGCTGCCTCTGTCCACCGAAAGGAGCTTGCCCCCCACCCCCCATTGGTAGGGTGGGAGAGATGGGGAGAAGCTCGTGGGGGGGCGCCTGCCTACCTGAGTTTGACAGCAGAGAATCAGCAGCTGCAGGCACCTGTGTGGGAGACAAGGCAGACCCAGGTGTGAGCGCCAGCAGGCAGCCCGAGGGCACACCAGGCGGTCCCCTCAGCCCCCCACCCCCGCGGCCCGTGTGGGAGTCCCGGGAAGATGAGGTCTGCCCCCGAGGCTGGAAATGGCAACAAGACTGCGGTCCGAGAGGCAGCGCACTTACAGCGTGAGGTTGGGCAGCAGGCGGGCGGCTCCCATCGCCGGAGAGATTCCTTGGGGCTGTTGCCCTCCTGCCCCCAAAGTCAGGAGCAGATGTGGGCAGTCCCCGGGGGCAGAGTCCCAGAGAAGCCAAGGTCTCTTCAAGCCACAGGTTTTCAGTGGAGAGAGAGAGAGAGGGGAGGAGGAGGAGGAGAGAGGGGAGGAGGATGAGGGGGAGGAGGGCGTAATTGGGAGACTGAGGTGTGAGGAGTCCACCTTCCTGACCAGTGAGACTGTAAAGCAGCCGCTGGCGGAGGGCTGCCAGCCTCTCGCTGGGCTACCCAAGCGCAGAGGATGGAGCTGCTGGAGGCTTCTGGACCAGGAGGCTGGCTCCTGCGTTATTCCTGACCCTCACGGACCCTGAAGGCAGGGACCCTCCTTCCCTCTCGGGGCCAGCTTTTCCTGCCCCACCTCCCCAAGGGTGAGCCGCAGGTATCAATCCAGGCCTGGGGTCGCTGGGTCTGGCTCTGGGGGTGGAAATTCCCAGAAGCAGCCTTAAAAGGAGGAGCCTCCCTCCAGGGGGCAGGAGGTGGGCTTGGCTAGGAGCGGGAGCTTCCACTGCCTCTGTCACCCCTTGCTCCCCCTATCTGCTGTCTGGCCACTGAGAAGGAGGGGTTAAGTCTATCCTGACTGGCAGCAAACAGTGGGTACCACAGCTTGGGGGCTAGAGGTCGGGAGGCAGGTGCAGCTGGGGCTGTGGGTGGACCCTGTGGAGGAGAGCGGATGCACTGGCACCAGCTGCTTTCCTCTGGGCCTTGGCAGTTTCCTCTGAGAGATGGTGCAGTAATGCCTCGGGATGTTGGAGGACCTAATGAGATGGGTGCACTCAAGCAGAAGTCCAAGGTGTATGTTCTGGGCTTCACTTGCCATCCCCCCAGGGCGGCAGCCATCTCTAGAGCCTCTGGGAACTGGGAGGAGCCCAGCTGCATCCCCCAGCAGCCTCTTCGTCTGACCTCTGGTCCCACACTGCTCTGTACCACGTCAGGTATCACCCCATTCTGCAGATGAGGAGACTGAGTCACACCAGTAGGTCATTTGCTCAGGATCACCCAGCTAGTGAATGGCATAGCCAGGTTTCCAAAGTCCATGCTCTTTCTCTCCAGTATGGATTCTTTCTACTGTGTCCACACCCTCCAGTCCCAGCACAGCCCCCACCCTGGATGTACCAGTACCCCGGGATGACCAGGGCCTCTGCACCGTTCCTTCCCTGCAGAAGGGGGCTAGTGCTTAGGGGGATCTCTGCGGGAAGCTCACACCTCAGCTCTGGGCTCCCTGGAGTTCTCAGTGCCCCCAAGATGGGAAGAGAAGGGGAAATGCTGGCTGTGGATTTATTTACCTAAAGAGATGAGTGGGAGGGCGAAACTCTCACCTCCAGGCCTCCTTTTCACCTTTCTGAGCTAGATCAATCCACAAAGTTGTCTGCCACCCTCCCCACCCACCGACAAGCAGGGACACCTCCAGCCTGTCCGGCTCCACACTTGGCTCCCAGCTCCGCCCCAGGTATCCCCAAGCGGAGCTCAAGGGTGAGTTGAGCCCGAGCTGGCCTGGGGAGTGCAGTGTTGGCCCCGGCCCATACCTTTGTCCCTAGGGGTGTCCTGGGTTGGAATCAATCAGAAAGAATGTCTAAACTGGAAGGGATCTTAGAGATTCTTCATCTGGTCCAGCCTCCTCATTCACCAGTGAGGCCCAGAGAGGGTCTCACAGCTAGTTAGCAGCACAGCTGGGACAAGGTCCATGATCCTCCTGAGGGATTTGGATTTGGGCATTCCAAACCCAAATTTCCATTTTCCACATGCGCACCACCATTTGGGGCCCCATTTAGACTTTCCCTCTTCCACGGAAACGTCCAGAATCTGCCTCTCCGCTGTGATGGGTGCTGGCTCCATCTCTATTCCCTGGGAAACCTTTGCCCTCATGCCCACATACTCACCAGCTCCTAGCTCCCTGGTAGGGTTTTAGAGGCTACCTCAATCCCCAGGAGTCACAGTAAGAACAGAGAGGGATGGAGGAGACGGCTCAGGCTTGGGGTTCTGGGGTGGAGGGGTCAGCTGGGGGCAGAAGGCAGTGAGGAGAGGCAGGTGTGGGGAGTTGCATCTGCGCCCAAGGTCTCTGAGCCCCGTTCCTATCAGTGGGGGAAGGGCCTGTGTCATGGGCCAGCCCCCAGCCCAGCCTGGGTCTCCATGGTAACAGATGCCCACAGTCAAGCTTGGCCTTGGGGCTCAGCCAGGGGGCTGGTGCCAGGGGGCTCTGGGGCACGGCTGGGTAGCCTTTCTGCTCTTCATTCCTTCCCATTCTGCACCTGCAGGCCTGGATTTCTGACTCTGTTTTCTCCTTTACTCCCATGGGAAGGCCGATGGTGGGCCCCAAGTGGGGAGTGTTCCTGGCCCAGACTCTGAATTTTATCCCCATTCCCTGACCCAGGCCCTTACAGGCTGTGTGACCTGTGGCAAGTCCCTTCACCTCTCTGGTCTCAGCTTCCTAATTTATAAAAAGGAAATGGCCACTACCGATGCTGTCAAAAGTGCTACCATGTCAACTGGGAGGAAGGACTCTTCCTGAAAAGTGTCAGGCGGCACAAGAACGAGGGAGAGGGCCAGAGACCCTCTTATGTGGTCCAGCCTCAGTTTACTTAAACTTTGACTTTCTCCCCTGATGAGAGGGAGCTGGGGAGGGGGAGAAGGGTAGGGTTCATTAACATTTATGGGGGGTGGGAGGAGGTGATAAAGGGAGTGAGAAGTAGCCAGGGCCGTGGTGGTTAATCCCACCCCCTAGTGCCAAGCTCCACACCCTGCAACGGGGCGTCTCACGCCTGTTCCCAGCAGCACAGCTTGTGCGTTCACAGAGCCCACCCGCAGCCCTGCTACTTGTCATCACCTGCTTTGACCCCAGCCCACCCTTTTCCTGTTGACAAACCGAAGGGCTAGGGCTGGGGAAGGGCGACGGGCCGAAGAGCACTGTAGCAGCGCAGACAGACCACCCCGTCTTTGCCATTTGATCATCACCGCCTGCCGGCCTGTGGAAATCACATTGTCGGTGGTCTAGTGCTGAATGCCCCTCTAGGCAGACCCGCAGCTGAGCCAGAGAACAGGGGCGTTTGCCTGGGGCTGGTGGAGGGGAGAAGCACCTGTGACAACGTGAGCTGTGCCGTAACTGGGCTCTGGAGCTGCCCTCCTGGGCTCCAGTTATACTGTGGACTTAACTCTAACTCCCGCTCTCAGTTTGAGGCTTCCTGGCACTCTCAGACTTCCATGTCTCCCTCTCACCCACAGCGTGGTCAAAAACAGGGCACTGGGGCCAGACTACCTGGGCCTGAATCCTGGCTGTGTGATCTTGGGGGCAAATTGTTCAACCTGTCGGTGCCTCACTTTCCACATCTAAGAAACGTGGCTAATAATACCCACCTCTAGGCACGGTTGTAAGGATTAAAGGTGTGAATCCATGAAAGGCACTTAAAGCAGTGCCCAGCTCACAGCGTCATTACTGCAATCATATCAGCCTCCTTTCTGTCCAAAGCTCTGTGCTTGTTCTGCCTCAGGCCCTTTGTACCCTCTATTCCGGCTCCTAGGAATGTCCTTCTGCCAGCTCCACATGTAGCCATCACCCCCTTTATGTCAGCTGTCTCCTCTGAGGGACCTTCTCAGGTCCAACTAAACAGTACTTCCTGGGACTTCCCTGGTTGTCCAGTGGTTAGGACGCCACACTTCCATTGCTGGGGGCCTGGGTTTGATCCCTGGTTGGGGGACTAAGATCCCACAAGCCATGTGTTGCAGGCAAAAAAAAAAAAAAAAAAGAAAAGAACAAGCCTCCATCCCTCACCCCCCAAAACAAAACCAAACCAAACAAAAACAAACAACAACAACAAAAAAAAAACCCACCAGCACTTCTCCACCCTGGAAATTAGCCTGTTTTACTTCCTCTCAAACACTGGATAGTAATTGAAATTATGTTGATGGCTCTTGCATTTCCGCTAGACTGTAGGCGACCTGAAGGGAGGAATTTGTCTTGCCCGCCCTGTATCACAGTGGCATGAAGCCATGGTCAATGCCAGCTGCCTACCGGGAACCAGACCTGAACTGACGTCCCTTGTCACTCTGGGTGACTGAGGTCAGTAGTGAGTTCTCCTTTGTTAGAGGGTGGGGCAAAGCCCACATCTGCCTCGTGGGGTGTAGAAAGCAGAAGCAAGAACGCCAGCCCTGCCCTCCTCTACCTCTTCTGCCATCAAGAGAAGCTGAACTGGGAGACTCAAGCCTGCCTGCTGCCCTTCCCGTGCAGGTGTTCAGACACTTGCAACCTTCTGGGACCCATACCTGGGGAGAGAGGGCAGGGACAGTTCCCCATTGGCCCACATCAGGCCTGGCCAGTGGGGGTGCTGGTTAGGGGCAGGGAGAAGCCCAGCAGAGGCCCTGCAAGTAAACCCCAAGGAGGCGGCCACCTGTGTGTCACCGTGGGTGAATCCTGCTTCGAAGTGGCTCTGCAGCCTGGGAGGGGGCAGAAGGCCAGAGCCACACAATGGGTCATTCACCCCACTTCCAGTCCTCTGTTGGCCTCACCCAACAACGTACTGAACCTTGTTCCTGTGGCTCTGACTGCTGCCCTTGGGGAACGCTAGCCCAGGAGTGGAAAGTGTTCACCTGTCCACCTCCAGGAAGAGATCCTTTATAGCCTCCAGGAAGCCTGCCTGTCTCCCTACTTGGGAAGTTTCCTTGAAGGTGCAGGCCTCCTGCCTGACACAGATCTTCACACCCGTGAGGTCCCTGGGCACAGCTCACCCCTAACAGGACGCAAACCTGGGCGAGCAGGACTAGGCCAGGCCCTTGAGATGCAGAGCCTCAGGCTTGTCCCTTCGTGGTAGGGGCGTCCACACTGCCAGAAGGGAGTGTGGACGCAGGAAGACCCACCCCAGCTCCAGCTGCCTCTCTCAGGCCCGAGGGCAGAAGGTCGAAGCTGGGGTAGGGGCTGAGACTCTTGGTTCTTCCCCCAAAGCTGGGGATGGGGGGCGGGGTGCAGGGAAAGAGAGGGACATAAAGAGCAGAACACAGCTGGCTCGCAGGCCCGGTGCACTAGCACACAGCCGTCCTCTGCTGGGCGCACGGGCTCACTGCACCCAGCAAAGACAGCTGGGGAGGGAGACACAGGTGAAACAAGGTCCTCGCAAAGCAGACTTTATTGTGGGGCTGAAGTCGGGGCTCTTCCCTCCAGGTCCTGCTGAAACCGAGAGATGGGGTGAGGGGCTCTTGTGTCGCCCTCAGCACGTCCGTCACATTCAGACACAGCAAGGTGGTCTCATGCGCCCTCCCTCGGTCGCTGCGGCCAGGCCACTCCTGGCTCCTCATTTCTTGAATCCCGGCTTTTTGGGTCTGGGTGTGGTTTTGGCCTATGAGAGAAGGGGGGGTTCCAGTGTCCCACCCCCTCCCCATCCCAGAACCTTCCCAGAGACCATCCCCCTCCCCTAGGAGGACCAGCCCCTTCTTATCAGTACTCACCTTTCCCAGAGGGCTCCTGTCTTTAAGGCGGTGTCTGGAATGGGGTGGGGTTGGGCAAGGAGTGGGGATGTGTGTGGGAAAGAGAGTTCAGCCTGATGCCAGTAGCCCTGGGCCCTCCTTCTAGTGCCCACGCTGCAGAGCTGGGCCCTGGACCCTCTGGGAAGCAGAGGGCTGTGACCTGGAGAGGTTCGCCTCTCCACCTGTCACCTACCAGGGACCACTCTCTCTCTTTTTATTTTTTTAATTTTTATTTAAAAATTATTTATTTATTTATTTATTGGCCGCGGCATGCAGGATCTTAGATCCCCGACCAGGGATGGAACACTTCCCCTCTGCAGTGGAAGCCGGGAGTCTTAACCACTGGACTATCAGGGAAGTCCCTGATTCTCTTTTTAAACAAGACGTTTTTTCTTCTTAAGCTTCTATCTGCTTTCCTTTTATTACTGTATAAGACACAAATACTTTTCTCTTCATAAAATTAATGTTAACCACATTGCACAAAATATAGCAAATAGAGAAGAGATTACCCATAATTTTCTTTATCTCCTACTTATGTTAATTTTTTTTTGTTTCCTTTCAGAACTTTTTTGTTCTGAAAACATGTGAAATAAAATGAAAATAATATCATGCTGTTTGAATTCTACAGACACTTTCCAGTTTGCTGTATTCCTCACGGGCATTATGTCACATTCCATTGAGAAGATGTGACATAGTTTAAGCAACTGTTATATCGTTGGACATTTACACTGCTTCCATTTTATACTATTATTTAAATAATGCAGTGATAAGTCTCTTAGTGCATATGCTTTCCCCCGTATTTTGGATGGGATTCCTTGGAAGGAACTGCCATAAGTGGGATGAAATCAGAAGATAAGAACTGTTTAATACTTTTTCAAAAAGACTGTGCCAACTGACAGTGGCAGCACACCTGTGCACCCGTGTTGCCACGGACCACACACCTGCACACACACGAGCATCATTCTTTTTCAATTACTATGTACCTCAACTAAAAGATTTTGGCTAATTTAAGAGATGGAAAGAGTTACCTCACTGCCGCCTCCTCTTTTTCCACCTTTTTTTTCTGGAAACCAAACACAAGCATTATCGGGAGTTTGGATGAGGCCCAGGGCCAGAGCAGACTCCTGCCTGGCATCTGGCAGGCGTTCCCCGGGGACTCAGAGCACTCAACTCGGGAGGCCTGGTCCCAGTTTCTGAGGAGCCTCTGGGGGGCCTCTCCCTCACCTTGGCAACGCTTGTCTGCTTCTGGGGCGCCAGCCTCTTGACTTGTTTGACAGGGGACTCCTCCAGGGACACATCTTCATCATCATCATCTTCTTCCTCCTCCTCCTCCTCCACGTCCTCCTCCTCCACGTCCTCCTCCTCCTCTTCCTCCCAGGATTGGTCTGAAGTGTCAGTGATGGTGTGGGAGGTGGGCAGGGCCTCTGAGCCCCAGGGTCTCTGCCCGGCTCCCCTTCCCAGATCTACCTGCTCCGGGGAACCCAGCGCAGGGGTGGGATGCGTTTACCTGCCCACCTCCCTCAGACCCTCTCTGGCCTCCCTGACAAAGTGGGGCTCGGGTGGCTGAGGGCTGAGGCGGTGTCAGGAGGGCAGCGGAAGTGGTAGGCTGCAGCTCTGGCCTGGCAGGAGGGGGATTCACACTGGGAAGGAGAGTGTGAGGTGAAGGAGGGAGAGGGGGAGGACTCAACAGCCAAGGAACTCAGGCCTCATCCTGAGGGAGGTGGAACCTGCCCGGGGTTTGGGGCAGGAGAGAACCCTGATGAAAGAGGCACCAAGGGACAGAGAAGAAGGCAGTTAAAGGGATGTCAAAAGAGTCAAAAGCACAGCGATTTGCCAGGGTCCATGTTACTGCAACAGCTACATACTTCATAGCAGGTAACGTTTTAAGTGTGCTCTGGTACCAGGTGTTATGTCACGTGCTTTTCCTGAATATGGCATTTATTCCTCACAACTAGAAGGAATATAGTTGAAGATGGAACCAAGTATACCCCCACCCTCGTGTTGTGGCTGGAGGACTGCAGCCCACAGAGGATGTGGCGGGGAGGTAAAGGAGAACCAGGGCTAGGACCCGTGCCCATGGCCTTCTGGTCTAGGCTGCTGGCAATTCTGTTGCCTTTGGGGATCTCCTCTAATAATTCAAGAATCCCTCAAGTGTTTGAATATTTATGATGTCCTTAGCCCTGTGCTGGGCACTGTGCCTGCAGACCTTTCTTGGGTCTAAGCTTGGACTTACCATAACATTCCTGGCCACAGAGGAACACGGGTCCAGAGCCAGCCCGGAGCTGGAATGTGACCGGAGGAGAAAGCTCCAATCTTGCCAGGACGACCTGCAGGGGGAGGGAGCAGAGTGGATGGGCCACTCAGGCCTGGCACCTGGTGGGGTGGGGGGCCTGGCACCAGGCAGGGGGCTGGCCTCAGGCAGAAATACTCAGTTTATCCCCTCTCTTCTACCACACAAGCTTCAGGCATTCTCTGCACCTCTCTGCACTCTCAGCTCCCTGGACCCTCCTTCTGAGGTGGACTCTGCCTGAGAAGAACATGGATCTGATAATCTCATTCCTGCCAAGATCACAGATGGGCTTCCCAGCTGAGGGGCAGCTGTTAAACAGAGAAGTCTGATACTATGCACTGAACTGTGTCCCCTCAAATTCTTACGTTGAAGCCCCTAACCTTCAGTGTGATGGTATCTGGGGATGGAGCCTTTGGGAGGTAATTAGGGTTAGGTGAGGTCACAAGGGTGGGGCCCTCATGATGGGATTAGTGCCCTTAGAAGACCAGACCAGAGAGCTTGCTTTCTCTCTAGCCATGTGAGAACACAAAAAGAAGAAGCAAGCCAAGAAGAGGGCCCTTACCAAAACCCAACTGTGCTGGCACTCTGACTTGAGACTTCTAGCCTCTGTGAGAAAGAAATGTCTGTAGTTTAAACCACTCACTCCATGGTATTTTATTATGGCAGCCCAAGCTGACTAAGGCACTGATTAAATGACAAAAGCAGATGCAAAGTTATACTATAGTCTTACTATTATCTTATAAGTAATATATGAATATGCATAGGAATAAAGGTTAGAAATATAATAAAGTGCTAACCATAATTTTCAGTGGATAGTACCATATTTATTTTCTTTATACTTTTCCAAACTTTGCAAATTTTCTAGAGTAACGATGATACTTAAATTTCTTGAGTTCTTACCATGTGCCAGTCCCCATGCTAAGCATTTTACCTGCTTTATCTCATTTAAATCTTAACAAAAAGCCCACAAAGGAGGTGCTGTTACTTTACAGAGGAGGAAACTGAGGCTTAGAGAGATTAATTTAGTTTCTGGTTCAGACAGGAAGCAGATAACTGAAAACTGAAACTGCAGCCACAAACACCTAGAAATGCTGGGTAAAATGTAATCCAATGTTTTTACTGCTTGGTTGAAAGGCAAGACAGAAAGGAGGGTCCCTGTGCATCAGAAGGAAGAGCAGCCTGTGCAGGGGCTGATGCCTCAGCTAAAGGGAGAACATCCTTGAAAACAGCAAGGACTTTGGGTTGTGACACTTATGTGGACAAAGCCTTGGCCTCAAGAGGGGGGCAGTAATGCAACCCCCTTGTACTGGCTGGGACCTTCAAAGGGCTACATCTCAGTTAAAAGCCCCAGGGTGAAGGTTGAGGAGAGGGGACTGAAGGACCCCAAGCCATCCAACTAGGAAGGACCCACCATCAAAGGAGGGAAATGAGAAGATGTGGGTAAGATAACAGGATCTCCTGTGAGGAACTAAGAGCTGTGGTTGTACCTCTCACTTACACCAAGTCTGAATTTACTTGGTGGGCACTGCCAACTCAAGAGACCTGTATAAAATCCTGGGCTTGTGATATTCCTGGGACAAATGGCAGACGCAAACACAAAACCGGTCTCTAGGGACACTTCAATTATTTTCACACAGAATTCTTTCAGAAAACAGAACCAAACCAAACCGGAAGATGAGTCACCATCTAAAATTATAAAACACACAAGACACAATCCTGCTAGAGGCAGCAGAATGAAACAAAATGTACAACCAAAAACCTGAGATAAGAGAGTAATAACCTAAACAACATGAAATAAGTTTGATGCAAATCAAATAAATATAAAAGTAGGAATCAAAATCATAAGAACAAGATATTACAAAAAATAACAAGAACCAAAGGCAGCTTGTAGACATCAAAACCATTAGCATTGAAATAAACTGAACAAATGGTTCAAAAACAAACTGAAGCTTCTTAAGGAAGAATCAGTAAATTGGAGAAGTGCTCAGAAGAAATTACGCGTATGCAGCACAGAGAGAGATGAATGAAATATGAGAGAGGATCTGGACATGGAGGACAGGTGAGAGGGTCCAACATGCATCCAATCAGAGTTAGGGACTAGAGAGAATGCAGTCAGTGTTCCAAGTGATAATGACAAGAGCTCTCCAGAAAGGATCCAAGACAGATCCTCATGTGCAGGAAACCTCAGCCTTTAACAGAGAGACACACGGTGGTGAAATGACAGATAATAAGAATGAAGAGGTGATCTCAACATCAACCAGAGAGGACAGATTTCCAAAAAAGGAACAATAACTAGACAGAATGAGGGTTTCAACAGCAACATCAGAAATCAAAAGAACAGAATAGGGACTTCCCTGGTGGCGCAGTGGTTAAGACTGTGCCTGCCAATGAAGGGGACACAGGTTCAAGCCCTGGTTCAGGAAGATCCCACATGCCGTGGAGCAACTAAGCCCATGTGCCACAACTAGTGAGCCTGTGCTCTAGAGCCCGAAAGTCACAACTACTGAGCTCGCATGCCACAACTACTGAAGCCCGTGTGCCTAGAGCCCATGCTCCACAACAAGAGAAGCCACCGCAATGAGAAGCCTGTGCACTATAACAAAGAGCAGCCCCAGTTCTCCACAGCTAGAGAAAGCCCGTGCACAGCAATGAAGACCCGACACAGCCAATTAATTAATTAATTAATTAATTATTTATAAAAAGAACAGAATAACCTTGTCAGTGTTTAGGGGAAACAACCTCTTACCTAGAAGTACATACACAGCCAAACTATCATGAAGGAATGAATGTAAAAGAAAGATATTTCTGAGCAAAGCCCAAGTAAGTTTACTACTCCCAGATCTACAACAGGATGTTGCAAAAAGATGGCAATTAAATTGAGAAGGAAGAAGTGGGTGCAAGAAGTAGCAGTGAGCAAAAAATTGGTTATATAAAAAAAAACCTAAGTAAGCATTGCTGTAAAATAAAACAGTGCTAGTCATGACTAGTGTTGAGTTGGTTTAAAACAAATTGGAGCTAAAATCCTATATGATAACAATATGTATGTTAAAAAGAAAGTAATTAGAACTCCCCAATTTGGAAGAACTAAAACATTAATTTTAGACTTTGATCATGCATGACTGTTAAAAAATTAAGGAGAACCAATAAAGATTAGAATGAGATTCTATAACTTCTATACCAATAGAAGAGAGAAAGGGAAAAGAAACTTTAATCAATCTAATAAAAGACAGGAAAAGTAGAAAAAAGAAACAAATTAAAAAAGGCAAGGAAAGTAGAAGCACAAAGTACATGCTATAAGTAAATCCAAGTTATTAGCAAGTCGCAATAAATATAAACAGACTATACTGGCCAGATAGATTAAAACAAAGTCTAGCTACATACTGCTTAAAAGATACAAACCTTATAAGGACAGAGATATGCTGGTTAAAAGAGATGGAAACATACACACACCAGACGGGGCAGAGGCTTCCAGTTGCTTATCCAATAGCCATTCTTTCCTTCCATAATAACAACACCCTAGTATTATACAAATATTGTACCAAGCCAAAAACTGTATTCCCCAGTTTCCTTTGCAGTTGTGACCATGTTATTAATTTCCGGACCAATGAGTTGTAAGCAGAATTTGCAATGTGGTACTTGTGGGAAGACTCCTTAAAAGGTTGACAGAGAATTGAGAAAAGTCCCTTTGGTCTTCCCTTCCTGATTCTTTCCTTTTACATTAATTGTAGTAGTGAGGACTGGAGCTGCAGCTGCCTTCCTGGACTGTAAGGTGATCTTGAGGATGGAAGCTCTGCACTAAGGACAGGAGAAAAATAAGAGGAGACTTGGTCTTTGGTGACCAGGGAGCCATCTCTTCAGCTCTGGCTTGCCCATCTCTGGACTTCTTCTATGCAAGACAGAAATAAATCGTAAGCCCCTGTAGTTGGGTCTCTGTTATGGCAGCCATACATGATTAAAATGCAAATGAATCTAGTGGTCCTACCTGGTGAGTGATGTTGATCATGGAGGAGGCTACGTCTGTGTGGGAGTAGGTGGTGTATGGGACATCTTTGTATCTTCCTCTTGATTTTATTGTAAAACCTAAAACTGCTCTTAAAAAATAAAGTCCTTAAAAAATTAAGCTACTAGTATTTGTTACGATTAGGTTTGGTAGTAAGTGACAGAAAACTTCATAACAGTGGCTTACAGAAGTAGAAGCTTACTTCTTTGTCATATAAACTAAGTCCACACATAAGCTGTGGATATACCACTCCTCAATCACCAGGGATCCAGGCTCTTTGTACCTTGTTGCTCTATCATTCTCAGTACACGGCTCCCATCTTCTGGCCCATGATAGCTGCTCATTTTCTAGTTACCACATCTACATTCCAGCCAGCAGGAAGGAGGAAGGAACAAAAAAGTTGTCACATGATATCTAAGGACACTTTGCAGATGTTGTAGATACCACTTTTGCTTACATTGCATTGGCCAGAATTTCATGGCTATGCCAAACTTAGAGGGAATATAGTTTTCTTTCTCAATGGCCTTGTGACCAGCGAAAAGTCATGAATTACATTACTACAGCATAAAGGAGCAATGGAGATTGAGGGACATCTGGGAAGCAAATTAATATCAGATGATATAGGCTTTAATTCAGTTAGCATTTTAGGGATAAAGAAGGTCACCACATAATGAAAAAAAATTAGATAAGGAAGATATTTACAATTATACAAGGAAAGTAAAAATTTTACAGGAAAGCTAAACTTGTAAATTATACGCATCAACAACATAGTGTGAACATACATGGAAGTATAGGCACAGTAATCAAGACAGTGTGATACTAGAGGGACAGACACACAGATCAACAGAACAGAAGACCTAGAAACAGACTCACACAAATACTTGCAACTGATTTTTGATGAAAGTGCAAATTCAATAGAGGAAGCTTTTTCAATAGGTGGAGCTGGAGCAATTAGATATCCATACGCAAAGAAATGAACCTTCACCCAAACCTCATGGCTTATACAGTGAACTCAAAATGGATCATGGACTTAAGTGTAAAACTATAAGACTTTTGGACAAAAAACAGAAAACATTCATGATCTCAGACTAGGCAACGCATTCTTAGACTTAACATCAAGAGTCATAAGAGGAAAAATTAATACAATGGACCTCATCAAAATTAAAAACTTTTGTTCTGTAAATGCTCATGTGAAGAGAATGAAAAGACAAGTTATAAACTGGGGAGAAAATATTTGAAAGCCATATATTTGACAAAGGACTAGTGTCTAGAATACACAAAGAATTAGCAAAATTCAACAGTAACAAAACAATCCAATTAGAAAATAAGCAAAATACACGAACATTTAACTGAATATACAGATGGCAAAACTGCATGAAAAGACATTCAACATCATTAGGCATCCGGAAAATGCAAACTAAAAGCACAATGAGACATCACTACACACATATTAGAATGGTTAAAATAAGAGATAGTGACAACATGAAATGTTGGTGAGGATGCAAAGATACTTGGGCACTTATGCATTGCTGGTAGAAATGCAAAATAGTACAGCCACTTTAGGAAACAGTTTGGCAGTTTAAGAAACTAAATGTGTAACCACCTCATATGACCCAGCAATTGAATTCCTGGACATTCATCCCAGGAGAAATGAAAACTTAGGCTTAAGCAAAAACCTATACACAAATGTTCATAGCAGCTTTATTTGTAACAGCTCCAGATAGGAATCAGCCCAGTTTTTCCACAGATGAATGGTTGAACTGTGGTACATCTATACCATGGAATACCAGTCAGCAATAAAATGAATACACACAACAACTTGGATGAATCATGGAATTATGCTGAGAAAAAAAAAAGCCAGTTCCAAAAAAGTTACATATGTCTGATTCTATTTCAATGACCAAATTTTAGAAATGGAAGACAGATTGGTGGTTGCCAGGGGTTAGGGGCAGGTGAGGGAGAAGGAGGGAGGTGAGCGTGGTTATAAAAGGGCAACACGAGGGATCCCTGAAGTGTTGGAACTGTTCAGTATTTTAGCTGTGGTGGTGGATATACGAACTTAGGTGATAAAATTTTGTAAATAAGATCCCTGCATTATATCAATGTAATATCCTGGATAGTATATTACAGTTTTGCAAAATGTTACCATTGGAGAAAACTGGGCAAAACTGGGATCTCTCAGTATTCTTTCTTACAGCTGCAAGTGAATCTACAAATATCTAAAAAAATTTTCAGTTAAAAATAAACATACATAAAGTAAACAAAATTATTAGAAGAACCTGAAAATCCTCAGTTATAATAGGAAATTTTTTCACATTTTTTTGGTAATTGATAGATCAGGAGATTAAAAATTATATAGGTTTGAACACAATTAATACACTTGATTTAATGGACACACATAGAATCCTACCATGTAGTAAGTCACAAATTGAGTCTCAACAAATACCAAAGAATTGATATGGTGTATATAAATATACAGCATAATTTCTGTTGCAATTACATTAAGAAAAACGGTGATGACTCAACCCACCCATACCTTTGGGAATCAAAAAATTCAAAGTAACTCATTCATCATATAAGAAATCATAATGGAAATTGGAAAATATTTAAAATAAAATAAAGTGAAAACACCACAAATCACAAATTAAGGGATGCAGTTAAAAACATCTTCAAATGGGGAAAGCAGGGGGCAGGGGGAGGCGGTTGGGAGGGAATGAATTGGGAGATTGGGATTACCATATATACATTACTAATAAGAAAAAAATATCAAATTGTACACTTAAAAAAAAAAGTCAGTCAGACCATATCACACTGTTGATCAAAACCTAGAAAATAGCTCCTCACTTCATTCTGAGTAAAAGCCAAAGTCTATGGCTATATGTGATCATGCCCTCCTCCAACTTCACTGCTGTTACCTCTTGGACCTTATCTCCAGCCACACAAATCTCTTTGCTCTTCTTTAAACATGCCAGGCACCCTCCTGCTACCACGGGGCCTTTGCACATGCTCTCCTCTCTGCCTGGGATGCAGAAATCCACAAGGCTACTTCCCTCATCTCTGTTCAAATGTGATCTTCTCATGAGGTCATACACTTAAAACTTTATCATAGTCCTCTATCCACCTTATCCTGCTCTCCTTTTTTGCTGTAATAATTTTCACCTTCAAACATACTATGTAACTTGTTTGTTATATTTATTGTCAATAGAATGCAGTTTCCATAAATTATGGAATCTTTGTCTCTTCTGCTCATAATACATCCCAAGCACCTAGAACAAAGCCTGCATATTTACATATACTCAATAAATACTTATTGAATGGAAAAAAAATCTTCAGAGGGAAATTTGTAGCATTCAAAATAAATAAATAGGAACACCAATGTTCACTGCAGCACTATTTACAATAGCCAGATCATGGAAGCAATCTAAATGCCCATCAACAGATGAATGGATAAAGAAGATGTAGTACATATATACAATGGAATAGTAATCAGCCATAAAAAGGAATGAAATTGGGTCATTTGTAGAGATGTGGATGGACCTAGAGACTGTCATACAGAGTGAAGTAAATCAGAAAGCGAAAAATAGTTATTGTATGTTAACACATATATGTGGAATCTAGAAGAATGGTACAGATGAATCAGTTTGCAAGGCAGAAATAGAGACACAAATGTAGAGAACAAACGTATGGACACTAAGGGGGGAAAGCAGGGGGTGGGTGCGATGAATTGGGAGACTGAGGTTGACATATATACACTAATATGTATAAAATAGGTAACTAATTAAAAAATAAAATTAAAAAAATAGAGCTTACTTGGAAAAAATAAGCTAGATCTAAATATCTAACTCAGGAAGTAAGAAAAAGGAACAAAGAAAGCAGAAAATCAGATAACCAGAGAAGTTAATAAAATAGAAAATAAGGAAACAATAGAAAACATCAACCAAATCAGGACTTCCTAGGTGGCAAAGTGGTTAAGAATCTGCCTGCCAATTCAGGACACAGGTTCGATCCCTGCTCCAGGAAGATCCCACATGCCATGGAGAAACTAAGCCCGTGTGCCACAACTATTGAGCCTGTGCTCTAGAGCCCGTGAGCCACAACTACGGAATGCATGTGCCACAACTACTGAAGCCCACATGCCTAGAGCCCATGCTCCACAACAAAAGAAGCCACTGCAATGAGGAGGCAACGCACCACAATGAAGAGTAGCCCCTGCTCACTGCAACTAAAGAAAGCCCATGTGCAGCAATGAAGACCCAACACAGCCAATAAAATAAATAAATTTATTAAAAATCAAACAAACAAAACAAACAAATGAAAAACCAAACAAAATCAAAAGCTTGTTCTTTGGAAAAAATAAAAAAAGACCAATATCCTGTGATTGAAATGAAGGGGAAAAAGTAAAGATGGTAAACACTACTAGGAATTTAAAAAAGAGGAATATAGTCACAGAAATAATCATGATGGAAAATATTATTAGCAAATAGCATGAACAATATCTAGAAAAATACAAACGATCATAATTGACTCAGGAGATGTTTGGTTCAGGCCAAATAAGTAACAGTGACTGAATTTACTTTCCAGCTTGATACAACTAAAAACCTATAATACAGGCATACCTCAAAAACATTGTATGCTCAGTTCCAGATTACTGCAACAAAACAATTATCACAATAAAGTGAGTCACATAAAATTTTTGGTTTCCTAGTGCGTATAATTACACTATACTATATTCTATTAAGTGTACAGTAGCATTATGTCTAAAAAATGTACATGCTTTAATTAAAAAATACTTTACTGCTAAAAATGCTATTCATCATCTGACAATGCAGGGTTGTTACAAACCTTCAATTTGTAAAAAGCAAAAACAAACAGAACCCCTGCAATATCTATGAAGTGCAATAAAACCAAGTACGCTCACGTAGCAAACAATAGCTCTCAAGACACTGGATACCCGTCAGGAAGAACAGTGATCCATGAGAGATGGGACAGAAATGAGATGAGCCCTATGGTTGCCCAAGCTTACTTCCTGGACAGTGCAGGGACAGGGAACCCAGACAAAGCCTAGTGGTCTCTCTGAACTTAGGAAACAGAACTGGAACCCAGGGAAGACACAACACCTAGAGTTCACAGGAGAGGAGAGAGCTGCAAAGACAGCACCCCAGAGATCTGTAGAAGGCCCGCTTGAGTATTCAGTTAAGTGGTGATCAGAACATTCATGTGAGGAAACTACCTGAGATTGGAGAAAGAATCATCCTAAAGTTGTCTGGAGCTCACAGAGTAGAAAAATCTCATAATTTATGGGACATCTATTGGAGTACCAAGAAAGGTCTTACTACAGTAGTGGGGGGAAATTAGACTAAACTCAGCTTAAATCCCTAACAAAGCTTAAAAGCAAGACACAAAAGGATCAAATGGTATTTAAGTAACTTCACTGCATCCCAGGACAAAAGTCAAGAATACCTATAAAACTGTAAAAATATCCAGCATCCAATAGTAAAATTCATGTCTGGCATCCACTCAAAAATTACCAGACATACAATGAACAAGGAATCTATAACTCATAATGAAGAGGGGGAAAATTCAATTAAAACTGACACAGAAGTGACACAAATGAGAATTAGTAGAAAAGAACATTAAAATTATAGTCCATGTGTTCAAGAAACTAGAGGAAAGATTGAAAATGAGACATGGAAGACTCAATTTGCAGAGATGAAAACTACAATATCTGAGATGAAAACATACAGATGAAAAAAAAAAAAGAAAACATACAGATGAGATTAACAGCAAATTAGATACTGCAGAAGAGAAGAATAATGACATTGAATAAATAAAGACTATCCAAAATGAAATACACAAAGGAAAAATACTTTAAGAAAACAGAGCATAATGAACTGTGTGACAACTTTAAGGAGCCAAGTGTACATGTAACTGGATTCCTCAATGGAGATGAGAGAGAAGAGGGAAGAGAAAATCAAAGTTTGAAGAAATAAAAGACAAAAATTTCCAAATTTGATGAAAATGATAAATCCACAAATCTAAGAAGTTCAGTGAACCCCAGTACATTTCATAATCAAATTGCTCAAAACTAGTTATAAGGAGAAAATCTTAAGAGCAGTCAGAGGGAGAAAGACATCACACACAGGGAAATGAAGACAAGGATATGAGTAGATTTCTCCAAGTAATGCAAGCTAGAAGAAATGGGGAAAATTTTTTTCAGTGCTGTAAGGAAAAAAATTCAATCTAGAGTTCTTTACCCAATGAAAAAACCTTTCAAAACTGAAGTGAAATAAGGACTTTCCAGGTATACAAAAACTGAAAGAATTCATCATAAGCAGATCCGCATTACAAAAAATGCTTAAGTCCTTCACACAGAAGGAATATGACACCAAATGGAAACTCAGATCTACACAAAGGAGTGAAAAGTACCAGAAATGGTAAATATAAAAATCGTTTATTCTAATTTCCAATCTCTTTAAAATATAGACTGTTTAAAGAAAAAATAACAACAATGTAGAGAAGGATTTATAGCATATGTAGAAGCAGAAGTTTTTACAACAGCACAAAGGATGGGAAGTGGTAAATGAAATGTGCTGTAGTATTCTCATATTGTACATGAAATGGTATACTATTATTTGACTACAGACTGTTGTAAATTAAAGATGCCGACTGTAAACTCTAGAGCAATGATTGAGAAAAAAACCAAAGAGATGAGGTATACCTAAGAAGCCAATAGTGAGGATGAAAATGTAACCATAAAAACCACTTAGTTAATCCAAAAGAAGGCCAGAAAGGAGGAAAAAAGGAATACAGGTGGGACAAATAGGAAGATGATAGATTTAAACCCAATCTTGTTGATAATTTGGTTAAGTATTAACTGTCTAAATGCTCTAATTAAAAGACAGAGATTATCAAGTGGATAAAAAAATAAAACTCAATTAGGTGGTATCTAAAAGAAACCCAATTTATACACTAAGATACAGAGGTTAAGGTAAAATAACAAAATAAAAGAACAGGAAAAATATGCAACACAAACACTAATCAAAGGAGAGCTAGATGGACTGTATTAATCAGATCAAGCAGATTTCAGAATATTTATCAGCAATAAAGAGGAGCATTTCAGAACGTTAAAGGGATCAATTAACCAAAAGGATATAACAATCCTAGAAATGCAGGTTTTATTAGGATGCACCTAATAAAAGAGCTACAAAACACATGGAGCAAAAATGGAAAATTAAAAAGAGAAATAGACAAAGAATTATTGTTGAAGTCTTCAACATTCCTCTTTTAGTAACTAATAGATCAAATAGATAGAAAATGAGTAAGGATATAGAAGACTAGGACAAAACCATCAACCAACTTCATATAATCAACATTTATAGAGTAATACACCCAACCAGAGGAGAACACTCATTCTTTAAGTACAAATAAAATAGTCATGAAGATAGAACATATTATGGTCCATAAAATAAGTCACTGTTTAGACTAAAATCATATAAAGCGTATTTTCAGACCACAGCGAAATTAAAATAGAAATCAATTAAAGAATCTTAGAAAATCTCTAATTATTTGGAAATTAAAAAGCAAACATACTTCTAAGTACTCCAGCATAAAACCAGAAAATAACTTGAACTGAATGAAAATGAATGTAATACTTATCAAAATTTGTGGGAAGAAGCTAGACAGATGCTTAGAAGGAAATTATAGCATGAAATGCTTATATTTGAAAAAGGTCTAAAAAATAAATAATGTAAGATTATGTCTCAAGAAACTAGAAAGAGATCAGATTAAAACCAAAATAAGCAGAAGAGAAGAATAAAAGAACAGATCAATTAAATACAAAAGTGGATAAACAATAGAGAAAGACTGATGAAACCAAAAGCTGGTTCTTGAAAAAGATTAATACAACTGTTAAACCTCTAGCTAGACTGGACCAGGTAAAAAGGAGAGAAGATACAGATTACCAACATCAGGAACAGAAGAGCAGACTTTAATACAGATAGTACAGAAAAGGAATAGGGAATAATATGAACAACTTTATGCCAAAAATTTGACAATTTAGAGGAAACGGAAAAATTGCTTAAAAAACACAAACAAAGCTCTCAAGAAAATAAACCAAATAGTCTTATATCCATGAAAGAAATTTAACAGGTAGTTAACAAGATTGCTTCACAGGTGAATTCTACCAAAACATTTAAGAAAAAATAAAACAAAGCAAATTCACAGAAACTCTTTCAGAAAATAGAAGAGAACATTTTCCTTCTCATTTTATCAGGCCAGCATTACCTTATGCTAAAACCAGACAAAAACATGACAAGAGGGACTTCCCTGGTGGCGTAGTGGTTAGGAATCCACCTGCCACTGCAGGGGACACAGGTTCGATCCCTTGTCCGGGAAGATCTCACATGCCACTGAGCAGCTAGGCTCATGGGCCACAACTACTGAGCCTGTACTCTAGAGCCCATGAGCCATAACTACTGAGCCCACATGCCACAATTACTGAAGTCCGCACACCTAGAGCCCGTGCTCCTCAACAAGAGAAGCCATTGCATTGAGAAGCCTGTGCACCGCAAAGAAGAGCAGCTCCTGCTCACCACAACTAGAGAAAGCCTGTGCGCAGCAACAAAGACCCAACACAGCCAAAAAAATAAAATAAATCTATAAAAAGAATAAAACATGACAAGAAAACCATAGACCAATATTGTTCATAAACATAGACAAAAATATCCTTAATAAAAGAGTAGCATATGGAATGCAATAATACATAAAAAGGTAATACATCATGATCGAATGGGGCTTATCCCAAGAATGCACAATAGGTTTACAATTTGAAAAAAAATCAGTGAATGCAATTTGCCACATAACAAAATAAAGGAGAAAAAAAATCACCTCACTATATGCAGAAAAGAATTCTTTGATCAAATTCAACACCCATTCATGATAAAATATCTCAATGAACTAGGAATAGGAGGAAACATCCTCAAACCTAATATAGGACATCTACAAAAACCCTTCATCTGTTTTAATGGTAAAGGACTGAATACTCTCTGGAAAAAGGCAAGGATAGACCTGCTCTTACAACTTTTGCTCAACATTGTACCTGATGTCCTAGTCAATGAAATAAGATAAGAAAAAGAAACACAAGGCACAAAAACAGAAAAGGAAGATGTTAAACTGACTATTCACAGATACATGAATAAATACATAGCAAATTCTGTAGAATCAACAGAAAGCTGCTAGGACTAACATGCAAATTTAGCAAGGTCAGATAATACAAAAACTAATTATATAACTATATATTAGTACTGAACAACTATAAATTAAAAATTTAAAATACCATTTCTGTACCTTAACCCATATACAAAAATTAACTGAAAATGGCTCATAGACTTAAATATAAGAACTAAAACTTTAAAACTCGTAGAAGAAAACAGGAGTAAATCTTCATGATCTTGTGTTAGGCAATTTTTTCTTAGATTCAACACCAGAAGCACAAGCAATGAAAGAAAACACACATAAACTGTACTACATCAAAACAAAAAAAAAACTGTGCTGCAAATGACATCATCAAGAAAGTAAAAGACAACCCAGGGAAAGGGGGGAAATATTTGCAAATCATCTGATAAGAGGTCTTGTATGTAAAATAAAGAACTCATACAAGTCAATAGTAAGAAAAGCAAACATTAAAATACATTAAACTCAAATACAGTTTTAAAAAATGAATAAAGATTTGAATAGAAAATTCTCCGGGAATTCCCTGACAGTCCAGTGGCTAGGACTCTGTGCTTTCACTACCAAGGGCACAGGTTCAATCCCTGGTCAGAGAACTAAGATCCCACAAGCCACACAGAAAGAAAAGAGAAAAGAAAAGGAAAGAAGAGAAGAGAAAGGAGGGAAGAAGGAAGAAAATTCTCCAAAAAAGATATACGAATAGCCAATAAGCACATGAAGAGATGCTCAACATCATTAGTCACTAGGGAAATGCAAATCAAAACCACAATAAGCTACCACTTCATACCCACTAAGATGACTAATCAAAATCAAAGTGTTGGTGAGAAATTGGGATACTCATACATTGCTGGTGAGATTGTAAAATAGTGTGACCACTTTGGAAAACAATATCGGAGTTCCTCAAAATGTTATATACACGAAGCTACCATATGACCCAGCAACCGCACTTTCAGGTGTATGCTCAAGAGAAATAAAAATTTATGTTCATACAAAACTTTGTACATTAATATTAAGAACAGCATTCCTAATAGCCAAATGGTAGAAACAATCCAAATGTCCATCAACTGCTGAACAGATAAACAAAATGTGGTATATCAATACAATGGAATATTATCTGGTAATAAAAAGTCAAATACTGATACATGCAACAACATGGATAAACCTTAAAAACATTATACTAAGTGAAAGAACACAGTCACAAAAGACCATACGTTTTATGATTCCATTTATTTGATTTGCCAGAATAGGCAAATCTATAGACATAAAGTAAATTAGTGGGTACCTAAGGCTGGGTGGTAAGTGGATGTGGGAAATGGGAAGCGACCATTGGTAGGCATGGGGTTTCTTTTTGGGGTGATGAAAATGTTCTAAACTTTGATTGTGATGGTTGCACAACTCTGAATTTACTTAAAAAAATCACTGAATTGTACACTTTAATGGGTGAGGCTTATGGTATGTGAATTATCTTCCAATAAATATGTTAATCTCATTTTCAATAGCACCCCAAATCATGAAATATGTAGGGGTAAACTTTACAAAGTATGAAGGTGACCAGGACCCTGAAAATTACAAAACATTCCTGGGAAAAGCTAAAGTTGAAAACAAATAGAGAAATATATCATGTTCAATTATTGATGACTCAAAATTGTCAAGATGGCAATTCTCCCCAATCTACAGATTCAATACAATCTCAATCAAAATCCCAGCAGACTGATTTTTAAAGAAAGATGATTCTGAAATTTATATGGAAATCCTAAGGACCTAGACTTGTCAATCCAATTTTGGAAAATAACAAAATTGGAGGACTCACACTATTTAAGACTTACTATAAAAGTACAATAATCAAATTAATCTGGTATTGGAATGAGGGTAAACATAAAATCAATGAAACAGAATAGCATATAGACATATATGCATACACACATGGTCAACTATTTTATGGCAAATGCCAAGGTAATTGTATTAGTGAAAGAACAGTCTTTTCAAAAAATGATACTGGAGCACTGAGTATCAATTTGGGAAAAAAATGTCCTTCTATCCTGACTTCATACCATACAAAAAACTTATCTTGAAATGAAACATAGACTATTTAAGTCTATAAGAGCTAAAACAATAGCATTTCTAGATGAAAACAGAAGAAAACCTTTATGACCTTAGTTTAGGCAATGATTTCTTAGGATACCAAAAGGATGAACCCTAAGAGAAAAAAATATTAAATTGAACTTTATCAAAATTAAAAACTTGTGCTCTTCAAAAAACACTCTTACAAAAATGAAAAGGCAAGCCACACACTAGGAGAAAATATCTGAAATATTTGTAATAAAGGACTTATGTCCCAAATATATATATAAAAAGAACCTCCTACAAGTCAATAAGAATAACTCAATTATCTAAAAATGGGCAAAACAGCTAAACAGGCATTTTGCAGAAGAAGATATTCAAAAGACCAAAAACCAAATAAGAAGATGGTTAACATCACCGACCTTCAAGGAAAAATAAAAAACATAATGAGGTGCCACTATGTATGTACTAGATCGGCTAAAATTAAGAAGATTGACAATGCCAAGTGTTGGTGAGGATGTGGAGCAACTGGAATTCTGAGATTGCTGGTAGAAATGCAGAAGGGTACAGCAATTTGGAAAATAGTTTAGCAGTTTGGTATAAAGTTTAAAATATGCTTACTATATGATCCAGCAATAGCACTCCTAGGTATTTACCCAAGATAAATGAAAACATGTCTATACAAATACACTCAAATATTCCTAGCAGCTTTATCGATAATAGTCCCAAAACTGGAAACTACCCAAAATGTCCATATGTCCATTAACAGGTGAATGAACAAATTTCATATAAGTTGTAGAGTGGCATATTACTCAGGTAGTAAAAAGGAGTGTATTACTGTTTCATCAACAACAAGGGATAAAACCTCAAAAGCATTATGCCGAGTGAAAAAAGCCAGCACAAGAGACTATGTATTGTATGATTCCATTTAAGTGAAATTATAGAAAAGGCAAAACTGTAGTGACAGAAAGTAGATCAATGGTTGTCATAGGCAGTGGTAGGTGGAAGGAACCAACTGCGAGGAGGCATGAGGAAATTTGGGGGCAGGGCGATGGAAATTCTCTACCTTGCTTTGGTGGCTGTTGCACAATTAGTCTAAGGCATCAAGTTGCACACAACACTAGTGAATTTTTTTTTAAACTTCTCCAATTGTGGCTTTTAATTTATCATAAACTATCCAGCTATATACTAAGATTGGGGAGACAAGGAGATGGAGAATAAAGATTTACAGTTATAGCTTAATATAAAGAGTACACATTTGAATCTTGCAAATAAATCTACCGCCACTAGCAATAATGCTCCTGTCAACTCCAGAATGTGCTTGCCATTGAGTCTTTGAAGACTTGTGCATATGCTGAAGTGGATACAAAAATCCTTCCTCCATTTGGCTTCTCCTCCAGCAGGAATATATCAACTTCAGTGGAGGCAACCTGATTTCTCAGGACACTAGTGAATCTTATTGTATATAAATTATATCTCAATACAGCTGATAAAAAAAAACTGACTCAAAGAAATAGAAACATCTGAGATCTAAAACTATTAAATAAATCACAATAGTTTAAAAGGCAAAATCCTTGCTCTCTTGGAGTCCACGTCCTGGTTGTGGCGAAAGACAATGCACAAATGAAAACTGATGTCAGTAATGGGTCCAATGGGGGAAAGTGTGATCATGGGTGGGGTGGAACGTGGGGATGCTGTTTGTGGTTGGGGAAGACCCTTCAGTGAGACGACATTTGAACAAAGACCAGATTGAAGTCAGGGGCAAGTGTGTCCCTGGCATGGGGAACTGGAAATGTAAAGACTCCAAGGAGGGGGTATGTTTGGAATTTTCAGGATACAGTCAAGGAAGCCCACGTGGTTTGAGGAGGGTCAGGGTGGGGAGAGTAGCAAAGGATGAGGTCAGAGAGGTTGCTGAAAGCCAGGACACAAAGGATCTTGAATCTCATTCTAAATGAAATGGGAAGCCATTGAACACTGAGTATTCTAGCAGAGAATCAACAGAATATGACCTTTGCTTTAAAGGATCTTTCTGGCAGCTGTGTATAGAATAGACCAGAGGTCGGGAAACTTTCTGTAAAGGGCCGGATGGTAAATAGTTTAGGCTTATAAAACATATGGTCTCTGTGGAGACTACTCAACTCTGCTGTTATCAAGTGAAAGCAGCCACGGATAACATGTAAATACAGGAGTGTGGCTGTGTTTCAATAAAACTTCATTTACAAAACCAGGCAGTGGGCTGGACTTAATTCTGTAGTTTGTCAGCCCCTGGAATTGACTAGAGGAGACCAAGGCTGAAGGCAGGTAGATCTGTTAGGAGGCCCTGCAATAAAACTGAGCAAGAGGTGATGGTCATCTGGACGAGAGTGTAGCAGGGAGGTGATCAGATGAAGGTAGAGCCAACAGGATTTGCTGGTGGGTCAGATATGGGGTATTAGAGAAAGAGGGTTTTGTTCTGACTAATTGGAGGAATAGCTGTTTACTGGGAGAAGATCAGGTTTGGGGATGGGGGAAGAGATTATAGATAGAAATCAAGAATTTGGATTTAGACCTGCTAAGTTTGGCATATCTATTAGATATCTATTAAATTGTATTGAGTTCGACAGAGGATCTGGAGCACAAGAGAGAGGCTGGGTTTACAGAATAAATTTCAGAGACTTCATTTGTATAGGTGGTCTTTAAAACTATGGGAATGGATGAGATTTAGGGAGCTCTCAGAGAGAGAAAAAATTAGGTTTGAGGGCAGTTTTACAGATCAGCCTCCCAGATCTTTAAGGGCAGATAATCCTGGTCTTATATTCACTGTTCTGCTGCATAGAAGGAGGGAACACTCCATGCCTTGGTTCATGAGGGTAATATGCCTTGACATCCAAATAAGATAAATTTATAGGCCAACCTCACTGATGAATATATAAGTTTTTTTAAAAAAAGTCTTATTAACAAAGCAAATCTAAAAGTTTACGATACAATCAGTAATGTTTATCTCAGGAATGCAGAGTTGGTTATTATTCTATTAGTGTAACTTACCACATTAATAGATTAAAGCAGAGAGAGCCCCTGACGATAAGAATAGACATGTATTTGATAACCAATTTCATAACCATGATTAAAAAGAAGAAAATTCAATTTTTCAAAGTAGAGTAGGTTAGACGGAGAGTTCCTTCACCCACAAAGGGTATCTACCAAACACTTCATACTTAATGGAGAAACATTAGAAGCATTCCTTTTTAAAAAATCAGGAATGAAACAAGGGCATCTACCATTACCATTTTACCAGTATTATAATGGTGGTCCTAGCCAGCGTAAATGGATTTAAAAGAAAAAAAAAATGACGACACAAAGATTGTCATTATTCACAAAGAACATCTGCATAGAAAACTCAAAATAAATGATTAGAAGTGAGAATTTCTGGATACACAAGCAGCATGTAAATCATCAGCAGTGTTTGGTCACCAGGATTAAACAGCTGAAATGTGTGATTTGAAGAGAGGTTATTTAACTTGTCCAAAGTCACACAGCTAGTAAAGAGTGGACTAGGAGGGAGTTCCCTGGTGGTCCAGTGGTTAGGACTTGGCTGGCAAAAAAAAAAAAAAAAAAAAAAAAGAGTGGGCTAGGATGGAAACGGGCCTCCCTGCCTCCTGAGTCCAGACTTTTAGTCCTGGGCTATAATATGCCCCTCTAGCACTGCCTGTACTTCTGCAGTAGCTTGTACCCCACCTTTGTGTCCGTCCCCACGAGGGGGTCAGGCCTGAACACGGCCTCCTAGCCGGAGCCAGAGTTTCCTAGGCCCGCAGGGAAAGGCTCACCATGGGGAGGACGGAGGCCCGAAGTGAGGCCAGGATGATGGGCTTCCTCTTCTTGTCGTCCTGGCTTGCTGGGGGCAGGATCTCCACGAGGTTCATCTCCTCTTTGGCTTTCTCCCCCAGGCAAATCTGAGAGGGGTGGCAGATGGGCAGGGCGCCTCCTCACCCCCAAGGCAGGCGGAGGAGGCAAACCCTGTTCCAGCTGTGGGGACGGGACAATCCCACGTGCTCCTCTGTGGCTGTGCAAGTCCCTACCTGCTCCATCCTTCCTCCCCTCCTGGAGTGGGGGGGTGTACCCACCGTACTAAGCAACAGCATACAGTCTTGCTTCCCCACCTTCTGGGGTTTGAAGGTCCAAGTCGGCTTCTCCTGGTTTAGCTCACAGCCTGCGAAGGGCGCAAGGCGGGGGGTCCGGCAGGCTCCAGAGAGGCGCGCCTCTCTCCCTCCAGCCCTATCCCCGCCTCAGGTGAGGCACCCCCAGCACGCCCGGGCGCTCCGAGGACAGCCTGGGACCTTACTCACCCCAGAGCAAGGCTAGTGTCGCCTTTTCCGAGGTGCTGCTAGTGCGGCTGCGGTTCATGATGCGGGGCGGGGGCCGAGCCGCTGCGAGGAAGGGCCGATTACAACCCCTGGGCCGACAAGGCAGCCCGCACCCGAGCGGGGGACCCCCAGGCGGAGCGCTCCGCCGAAGGGCGATGCTTAGATTGCCCCGAGTGGGAGAGGTGAGCGAGGAGCCCGGCTGCACCCCGGGGTGCAGCGCCGGGCAGCCGCGGGGAAGGCGGCTCGGTGCCCGGTCTCAGGTCCACTCGGCCCCGGGGCCCGGCCCTTTCGCAACCCCTCCTCCACCTCACCGTCCCTACTCCGCGGGCGCGGCTCACGCCATCGGCTTCTCCTCGGGTCGCTTCCCTCTCGGGCTCCCTCACTCCGGCCTCATCCCGGCCTCACCTGAGGGCCGGCCGCCCACAGCGGGCCGTTATGAAGCCTGGGAAGAGGCCACGGGAGGCGTCTAATCAGCCCCATTCCGTTCTTCCCCTCTCCTCCTCTTCGCGCCTCAGAAGCACCTGGAGAGCTTGTTGAAACACACAGCGCTAGGCCCCACCTCCACCGTTTCCCACTGGAGAGGTCTGGGTGGGACCCAGAGAATTAGCATTTCTAACAGGTGCCCAGGTGAGGTGGATGGTGCTGGTCCAGGACCACACCTTGAGAGCCACAGTCCTGACCAATGGGGACTGACTGAGGCCGGCTGCCGGAGCCCCCTCCGCGCCCGGCGTGGAGATGCTTTGCCATCAGGTAGGAAAGCGCAGCCTTATCGGCCCTTCCTGCTCATTGCCTTTCTTCGTGTCCTTTCCCTACCCCTCAAGCGTGGGCCTTTCTCCAGGTCCAGAGGCCCCGACCCCCGGGGCTGTGGTCCCCAGAGAGGAAGAGCCCAGTTTCCAGCAGGATGATTTCTCCCAAGGCCAGGAAGGGGTGGGGATGAGGAAAGGGACAGGAGAGGCAGCTGGTGAGAATGCACTATGGGGCACAGGGAGTGACTTTGCCAGGGCCAGTCATTTAAAAAACAGCAGTTCACAGGGCACAGTGATGCACTTACATGTTTGTTTGGGTGGGGATAGCGAAGAGGAAGTGGGTTTTCAGCAGACCACCGCCCTCCCTCAAGTTAACACCTGTTTCAGATCAGAAATAACCAAGAATCTCTCTCATTGCATTCTTATCCATCACTTCCATCCCGGAAACTTCTCATCTACATATCAATATAAGGTTCACTGATTTTCAACAAAGGTGTCAAGGGAAAGGATAGTCTTTTCCAAAAATGGTGCTGGAGGAACTGGACTTATCTCTCTGGAACCCTGATTGGAGCTCCTGCTGTGCAGGAATCTGTTTTTTGTTTGTTTTGTTTTCAAATACAAACTTTATTGACAAATAATTCATATACAAAAAAAGCACCAGTTTAAAGTGTATAATTTGAATTTTGACAGATGTATACACCATGTAGCCATCACCACAGCCAAGGTACAATTTCTGTTACTCCCCCAAATTTTCCTGTTTCCCTTTGCAGTCAATACCCTCCCGTTAGTGTCTTCTTGGTATTAGACAAACACTTATTTGCTTTCTGACACTGTAGCTTAGTACTGACTGTTCTAGAATTTCATATAAGTAGAATCATGCAGGGTCTTTTAGTCCGTCCTCTTTTGCTGAGCAGAATGTGTTTATTTATCCATATTGTTGCTGTATCAGTAGTTTGTTTCCGTTTATTGTTGAGTAGTACTCCACAATTTATATATCCAGACCCTTGCTGGTCAGTTTTATGTGTCAACTTGCCTAGCCTATTGCACCCAGTTATTCAAAGTGAGGGCGTGGCTGACAACTTCTATTTGGCAGTTTTTAATTGAAAGTATTTTGTAGATGTGATTAACATCTACAATCAGTTGCCTTTATATAAAGATTACCTTCAATACCAAGGGTGGGCCTGATCCAATGAGTTGAAAGGCCTTAAGAGCAGAACTGAAGATTCCCTGAAGATGTTTTGCCTGTGGACTGCACCTTCAGCTCCTGCCAGAGAGCTTCCAGCCTGCTCTTCCTGACAATCTGTCCTACCGATTTCAGACTTGCCTAGTTACCCCTCATGATTGCATTGGTCAATTCCTTGTGCTAGATCTCTGATACACCTCTTGATGGATACTTGGGTAGCTTCCAGTTGTAGACTATTATGAATAAAAATGCTATGAACATTTGAGAGCAACTCTTTGCGTGGATATATATTTTAATTTTTCGAGAATACTTAGGAGTGGAATTGCTGGATCATTTGGTGTGCATATATTAAACTTTACATGAAACTGTAAAACTATTTTCAAAATTTCTGTAGCAGTTTGCATTTCTACCAGAAATGTACGCAAATTCCAGTTGCTCTACATCTTCATCAACGCTTGGCATTGTCAGCCTTCTTAATTTTAGCTATTCTAGTGGATGTATATAGTGACATCTCTCATTTTTATTTATATTTTTTTGATGACAAATAAGTATTTTTTCAAGTGTTTATTGGTCATTTGTGTATCTCCTTTTGCAAAAATACCTGTTCAAATATCTTATTTTAAAGTTGAGTTATTCTTCTTACTGAATTGTAGTTCTTTATATATATTTGGATGCCTGTTTTGTATCAAGTATACATATTCCAAAGATTTTTCACTCCTGTCTATGGCCTGTCTTTTCATTTAAAAAAATGGTATCTTTTGAAGAGCAGAAATTTAAGAATTTGATGAAGTCAAATACTTTTCTTTCTTTTATGGCTCATGCTTTTGGTATTTTAAGAAATCTTTGCTAAACCCATTAAAATTTCTCCTGTTTCCTTCTAGAAGTCTTGTAGTTTTAACTTTTACATCTGTGATCAATTTGAAGTTAATTTTTGTGAATGGTGTTAGGTTAAGGGTCAAGGTTCATTTTTTCCCCCAAGTGGATATCTAATTCCTCTAGCACAATTTTTGGAAAACATTATTCTCTCTCTATTGAATTACCTTGGCATTTTTGTCAAAAATCAATTAACCATACATATCAGTCTATTTCTGGAATTTTTTTCTGTTCTATTAGTTTGTCTACCCTAGTGCCAATACCACACAGTCTTGACTACTGTAGCATTATAACAAATCCTGAAGTCAGGTAGTTGAGTCCTCCAATTCAGTTCTTCTATCTCAAAACTGTTTTGGCTCTTCCAGATTCTTTGCATTTTCAAATAAATTCTAGAATCAGCTTGCCAGTTTCTAAAAAAAGAAAAAAAAGAGCCTTCTGGCATTTTTATTGGCATCCTGTTGCATGCATAGTTCAACCTGGGAATTGCTGTCCCAATTTTGAGACATCCAATCCATGAACATATTGTAATCTCTCCATTTATTTAATCTTTAATTTTCCTCAGTAATGTTTTATAGATGTTGGTGTTTAGATCTGTGATGTTTCTTGTTAAATTTATTCCTATGTAGTTTATGTTCTCGGATGCTACAGCAAATAGTATATATTTCAAAATTTCATCTCCTAGTTCATTTTTAGTATGTAGAAATAGTTGATTTTCATATATTGACCTTGTATTCTGATTTTGCTAAATTCCAGTAGTTTTTTGTACCCCAAATCTCGACATTTGTGAATAAAGACAGTTTTACTTCATCCTTTTTGATCTGTGTGCCTTTTTGTGTATTTATTTTTGTGCCTATTTGCTCTAGTTAGGACCTCAGGTACAATGCTGAATAGAAGTGGTAAGAGTGGGCATCCTTTCCTTGTTTTCCATCTTAGGAGAAACATTCAGTCTTTCACCTTTAAGTATGTTGGTGGTGGTAGGTTTTTTGTAGATGTCTTTTAACAGATGTCTTTTTAAGAATGTTTCTTTCTAATCCTAGTTTGCTGAGAATTTTTATCATGAATGAGTACTGAATTTTATCATATACTTTTTCTTTATTGAGAGGACCAGCTTTTTTGCCTTTGTTTATATGGTGAATTACAGTTACTGATTTTTTTTTAATGTTTTAAACCAACCTTGTATTTCTAGGACCAATCCCACTTGGTCATGATGTATTATGCTTTTTTATATATTCCCGGATTTGACTTGTTTATATTTTGTTAATTATTTTTGCATTCATGTTCATGAGTGTACCAGCCTGACGTTTTCTGTTGTTCCTTTTTTTTTTCCCCTTCTATAATGCCTTTGTCTAGTTTTGGTATCAGTGAGTGCTTGTTTCATGAAATAGGAGTGTTTCCTCCTCTTCTATTTTCTGAATTTTTTGTTGTTGAATTCCAAGTGCTCTGCTTGCAAAAGCAGGGAAATCTCCTTGGATCGGAGTTCCATTCAGGCTCACCAAGCGCTCTGACCTCTTTTCCATACTGTCCCACGACTCCTCGCCTTGACTCAGTTGCTGTCCTATTCTGGATCCCGGGGCAGAAATCATACTACAATCCACTTTCCTCTACCCTTCCGAAGTCCTGTTGATTCCACCTCTCGCCCGCAATATTTCCCAACTCTCTCTCCACAGCCCTCGTCTTGGTTCAAATCCTTATTACTCACTAGTTGGTGGGTTAAAGATTGGTCACTAGGCTGCTTTCAAACTTAATGGCTTTTAGGATCAAATCCCAACCTCTCGCGCCCCACCCTTCATCCAGACACGCAGAGGACTGCACTCTCCCTCCGGTCATGCTGTTTTTGCAGCTCCTAGAAAGGTACAAGATGTTTCACGCCTCAGAGATTTTGCGTTGCCCGAGTGTTCTTCCCTGTCTTCTTCCGATTAGCTCGTTCCTGCGTTAACGCTCCTCTTGGAGGCTCCTCCGTATCCCACAGCAAACAGAGCGCGCAATGATCATCCCTTTCAGCTTGTTTGCCCACTCCACTGAGTTCTTCCCAGCCAGGGATCAAGTTCTTCAACAGTGCCTCTGTGACTATCACCGTAGATACCTGCACCGGGCACACGTCCCAACTCTGACCTTCCCCAAGAAGAACGCTCCAGCAACCAGAGCAGATCCGCCTCCCTCTCAGGCGCCTCCATCGCAGGCCGGCGCGGGAAGGAGGCATGACTGCGCCTGCGCAGAGCGGCAGAGGCGGGGTGAACTGCGACGCGGAGGGGACGCTCCCGGCGAGCAGGCCTGTGTGCGCAGGCGCGGCGGGGGCGGAAGGGATGCCCTGAACCACCTCCGGGGCGCGGAGGCTTGTTCGGAAGTCGTGCTGGGTGGGGAGTGAGTTCTTCCTCTCATACCCTTCGCAGGGCGTGGGGGCCGGTGTCAGAGGCTTCTGCTCTTTTCCTTTTGGTGGAGGCCTGTGGTGACGATGTGCGTTTAACCCGTTCAACGCAGGCAGCCCGGGGCTCGCTCTGGAGGGGCTTTCACCCAAATGAGGTCCAGTTACTCTCCATCTCCCACCTCCCGCCTTCCGCAGACTCTCCCACGTCCCAGACACACTGCCCTTCGTTCATCACGATCTTTTCCGTGTGGCCCTGGCTCGTAAGGAGCACGCTTTGGTTGCTGGGACGGGGAGTGAGTGGGTTAGCAATACCTCAGATAAAGCCGTGAGACTTAGGGACGGCAGGGGGAGACTTCACAGGGGAAGTGGGGCTCTACTTTGGGTGTGAAAAGGTGAGCAAAGGGCAAGGAAGTTTAGACCGAGAGGAGAGGGCCCTGCAGACCGGGAAAAGGCACGAGGTAGGACGTGGAGGAAGAGATGGCAGCGGCCTAGTTGTGTGGAAGGGTTCTCCTGCAGCGTTTGTCGCTTGGCTGTATAACTTGGTTTGCTTTGTGACACTTCCCAGACTGCAAGGTTTTAAAGTGTGGGGAACTCGGTTTCCCGGTAAATAGAAATGATAATGGCCTGTTATAGTCTTAAACTGAAAAGTGGTTTCATTTCCACTAATTTTGCAGATGAACTAATTCAGCCTTGAGGATGCTTTACCTTCATTGCAGTGTCAAGTCTTTATGAGCTGAGCAGGGATGGCGTAGGTTCCGACTTCGAGGGTACTGCACTTACCTTTGCCCCACCCTTTCACTACCATCAGACGCTGAAGCGTGGCCCCCTGAGCTTTACAAAAGGCCAAATCCGTTGTCCAGTTAATCAGTTTTTATCCTGGGTTTGGTTGTCTTCCAGACCTTGAATCCGTATATGCATGGACTTACTTAATTTGTTATCCAATAGCAGGGGTTAGGAGATTCCCTACTTGGCACTCTTCGTTCCTTTGTAACCTAATAATGGAATGGTTTGGGCCAAACAGGCAACGCTGTTATGCTTACATTATGAGTTGTCTGTCTTCGTGACCGTCGAGCAGAATTTAAAGTCTAACTGTGTATGGTGCTTGTATAGGTATTGTTCACTACAGTGTTTTGGAGTCAGTTTGTACTGTTGAGGGATCTTACACAGAACAGTGGCAATGAATTTGCCTTGCAAATGATGTTTTTTGCTTTTCTTGTTAGTTTTCTTTTCTGTTGCTGACTCTCAAAAAGGTATGTGGCTTACTGTGGATGCTGATGAAAGAACAGACAGCAGCAGTCAGGCAGTCCTGAGAACCATAAGGGTTTTCTGATGAAGGGGGATAATATTCCAAGATTGATTTCATCCTCTATTCTGATCGCTTGATGTCCCACTGTCTGGCAGCTGATTTGTTTAGTGACCCATTGATCCTGAAATACACCAAACTGGCTGACCAGTGAATTCCAGGGTAACTGAGAAACCCAAGATAGACGTGATGGACCCAGGAAACATGCTACAGAGGCAATAATCCTCTTAGACATGATTTAGCACCTAATTGGTTGTTGTATTAATTATAGCTGGTGAGTGCATTTTTATCCTTTCAAATTTACGTAAAAATATTTAAAGGACTAGGACTTTAAAATAGTTATAATCATTTACATTTTTCCAGGCCTTGTTATCAGTTATGGCTTTTGCAGTTTCCCTGTAATTATCTTTGCTTTCTCGTTCTGCTTTGGCACTTGGGTAGCTTCACATGGCAACTTAGGTTTGTGGATCTAGCTAAAAATCTTGGGTTGAGGGCTGGTTGGCTGGTGGTAGATAGGATATAGAGAGGTGTTTTGACTCTCTCGAGTTAATTCATCCTACCCCATGACCATGGATATTTTGAAAAGTGGCTTGTTTTTCACACTTGGTTGAAAAGTTTATAAGGTATTAGAACATTTTTCCACTTGGGGGGAAGAAAACAAGTTCTTAAGAATAAACTCGTGATTGTGGAATATAAAATATTATTTCTTAGTAGACTGTCACTTGTCATTAGGAAAATGATACTTGGCTGAAAGTCCTTGCTTCTTAAAACCTAAAAACCTAAAATTTGACCCTTCATCCTTTGTCTTATTTATACTTTAGTGGGAATAGATAACCCTATTTGTTGGCAGAGCCAACAAAACAAACATATACAAACATAATACAGTTTAATAATCTGCAGTCAAGACTTTAGGTGTTTTGTCAATGTACAGTTTGTGCCAGGAAACACTGTCAAAAGACACTTGATGCTCAGGATAGCCTAGAAAGTAATAAAGTCATGCTTCAACTGAGTAAAACCTCTGCAAGATTTCTTGAGGAAACCAAAGTTTACAGATAACTGGCTTTCACATTTATTAGGTTGAGTCATGTGAAACTGCTGCTAACTGATCAGGAAAAAAAGCCTATTTTTTGGGTATCCCTCTTATAACTGTCAATTAAGAAAGGAACAGCTTCATTGTTTATAAAAAGTTTCATGTGGTTGGGGAAGATTTTAACTGTGGCACTTTGTCATGACCGGACTGCACTTAAGGGCTGCCCTGAGGAGACAGCATCTATGATGAGATTCTTGCTTCTGAAATTGTTTTTGTGGAAGGAAAGGGAGGGGTATGGGGTTTTGCTATCAATCAGCATCTCAGGATAGTTGGGGGAGAGGGCTTCTTCTTCAAGTACCTGTGAGGTTGTTTTTCTGTCATTTACTGCAGAATTAGGATTCCAGGTCACTGGAGCATGTGACTGGAGTGTTCAAGGTAGAGGTAGGTACCTTAATACTCTTCAATATTCCTGGCAACTAAGTCCCTTTACACTGAGGCACTATGCAGCACGGGGGGTGAGAAACAGTCCCCATTTACGGTAGTGTTCTTCATTTGACAATTCTGGCTCATGAGGTCTGCCGAGTATTTTAGGGGATAACATTCATCTTTGAACTTGTCAGGGTCTAATGAGTGAAGCCCAGCCCACATTAAGGAGCATATGTCTGAACATTAACTAAACTGGAGTTTCTGCAATTATTACTTCTTTCTTGGTTACCACTTGGAAGCTTGTAAAGACATAGAGTGGCTTCACCTTTATAGCTATGGACCAGCATATTTTTATATACAGATATGTATCAACTAAACGAATCCTATTTTTAAAAGACATTGAGTCAGACTTACTCCAGTGAGAAGCTAATTTCACAAGGTTGAGGGGTCCCTGTCACCCACTGGCTTTTAGGAATGTATGTTTCAAACATCTTCATGTATTCAGAGTGAGACATGTCCCTGCAGACACACTAGACTTGATTGCTGAAACCAGGTCAGTAGAAACCATTGAAGTTTATTGGCGGTCACAATGCTTACACTGTATGCAGCAAACACCCTTACAAGTCTATCTGCAACCTGATCACGCAAGAAAGGATTCACCACACAGTCGCCAGAGGAGAAGGAAAAAAAAAAATTAACAGGCTTGTTTCTGGGGGTAGAGAGAAATAAAAATAAAACCTAATTGATGAGTGTCCCATGGGCAAGAGCTGAACTAGAGATGCGTACAACTAGCAGCAACAATTGTGGAAAAAGTACAAGGCAAATAGCTTTCTCCATTAATTTTCCTCTGTAGGTTAATTTTTTTTAATATTCAAAACATTTATTATGGTTTTCATTTTATAAAAATGTATATTTTTAAAGGGGTGGGAGAATGTTAAATACTTCATGCTAGGCAGACCTTGTTATTAAGAACCCCTCCACTGTAGTAACTTCCTCCAGTTCATACATTCACGAGTGCAGGGTACATATATAAATATCCACACACACACATCCACACACACTGCCTCGAGGGCTGGGGAAGACTAAAAGTTATTGGCCACACACGACTGGGCCTCTGGTGGACTCACCCAAATTGCTCAACAGGAGAACAACTGGCTCAATTCCTTCTCTTGGTCTCCACCTCTACAGAGACCAAGAACCCAAAATCATAGAGTTACATCTGACTTTTAAAAGCAAGAGGCATATGTCTGAGGATGGGGATAAGCAAAGTGGGAAAGAGGATGAAGCTAAGAACACCAAACACTTTTAGCTGGAGTTGTCTGTCACTGTAAGAGGCCAGGGGACCCAGGGCAGCATCTAGGTTGAGGGGGGAGGGACAGTGCTCCGCATGGCTTAGAGTTCCTAATAACAAGGGTAATACAGTAACAGGAAGTGATAAATTTGGAGGACAAGGAAAGGGCAATAAGAAAAAATATACATTTGGAATTTTTACTTTTTTTTTTTGCCTCTCTACACTGTGTCACTAAATATATCTCTGCACGTTCACACATCCTCGTCCAGTAAAGCTTCAGGCCACCAGAATACACATTTTTTCCTCACGCGCATACACAACCCCTCACATCAGCATTGGTGCACTAGACTCTGTAAAAATTTTTCAGTCACACTTTGTTTTTAAACTTGAGTCAATATAAACCTTGTTCAAAATGTTATGAAAAAATGTACATGTTTATACAAGGCAGGTTGTGGCAGGACACTGGGGGTTCTTTCCCCTTGGGTGGCCCCAGGAGGAGGGGGCTGGAGTCTCACACATTTGTGTCTCTATCTCCTCCCATCACCGTTCCCACCCAATACCCCAGGAACCAGCAGCGCCCTGCCCCCCTAGTGAGTGCACTCACACCCCTATTCCCTGGGGAAGAAGCTAGTTGACCTTTGCCATTTTCCCCACACCCCTGGAGGAGGGGGCCAGGATCAGCCAGGCCCTCTCCATTGTAATTGTTCGCCCCTCTGGGCCAGACCAAAGGGACGCTGCTCTGTACAGGTAGAGTCCAAGGAGGTGTCAGCTCATCATGTCATTGCTATTCACGCCATAAGTGGAATTCTTCATCGAGTCGTTGACTTCTCGACGGAATGCTGACAGGTTCTGGGTGAACCTACAGAGAGGATGCATGTAGGTTGGGGGAGCAGGGGGGAAGGGAGAGGTGGTTCCCTAAAATGTTTCTAGCAGACAGGTGGCTACTAAGAGGCAGAATGTATGAACTGGTTCTGTTTCTAAGGTCAGTTAATCTCAGTCTTAAGACTTTAAGGGAAATTTGGGCTCGTTTTGTGCCCCTTTCTACCTGACAACTTCATGGCAGGTCTCAAGATCTGGTCAAATCCGGGACTCTGAAGATCACCTTGGGCTCATGCCAACACAAAAAGAATGTCACTGACAGAGATGGGAAGTAACCCTCAGGAAAGTAAGGGCTGGGAGAGAATGAGGCTGTCTCATTTCTTAACGTCAAGAGACTGTGCTGTCCAGTATGGTAGCCATTAGCCACGTGTGGCTGCAGAGCACTTGAACTGTGCTCAGTGCAACTGAGGAACTGAATGCCAATTAAAAGAAATTTAAAATTCAGTTCCCCAATCGCACTTTAATAAACATTAAATTAAAATGCCATGTTTTAAATTAATTAAAATGGAATTAAAAAAATCAATTTAGAAAAACCTAACATTCAATTCAATTATTGGACAACTTCTAAGTATGTTTGGAACAACTTGAGTATGGGAATCTACTTTGTCAACTGTAAATCTTATGAAATCTAAATACAAATCAAGTATTTCCAATGAAAATTTAGCACCTGAATTGAGATGCCCTGTTAAGTATAAAATACACAGGATCTTGAAGACTTAGTATGTTAAAAAGAATGTCAAAATTCTCAATTTAAAAATACTGATTACACATGAACGTATTTTAGATACATGGGTTAAATAAAATATATTAAAATGAATGCTGTCTGTTTCTTTTTAGCCTTTTTAGGTGTGGCAACTAGAAAATTTAAAATTACTCTGTGTCCCCCCAAAAATAATAAATAAATTAAATAAAATTAAAAAAAAAAAGAAAAATTGATCCATAAAAGTAATATGGTAAAGCAAAAAAAATAAATAAATAAATAAATAAATAGACTAAAAAAATAAAATTACTCTGTGGCTTGCTTTTCTATTGGGCAGCACTGCTTTAGATGGCCTCTAAAAGACTCCTAAGGAGTCTCCCTCATTTCAATGATTTGAAAAGTAACAACTGCCTAGGATTTCTTGGCAGAGCCTTTGACACTCACCTGTCTCTGTTTTTTGTTAGAAGATTTCGCTCAATGCCTTCCATCAGGTTTTCGAAACACAGATGCATAGCCTGCTGCTTTTCTGGTGGCTGGCTGTTCACGATACTGTTCCTTAAGTCAGAAAAATACTGTAGGGCAAAGAGGAGGGGAGGGTAAGGAGAGAAGATGGGGAAAGGCTGACTAGTTCTCCACTGTCTGAAGAGTGGAAGGAGTGTTCTCCTCTAAGAAGAAATGGAGCATCTACTAAAAGTGATATTTAACATACCTTTATCTCACTTAAAAATCTAGAACTTTAAATCTGCAAATGCTATGAGGGTCACCTGATCCAGAGTCTTCTTTTACAGGAATCTCTAGACTTATGTCTGTTTACGGCAGAGCTGGAACTAGAACTTAGGCCTTAGGTGCTATGATCTCCAGGTCTCTTCTCTCCTTGTCACACTTCCTTCCTCATCCTTTACCTTTTGTATGAACTGCCACAGGTGCTGACTTCTAAATGCTGTTCAGAGCATGAATAGGACATGCTCAGAAAATGCGCCCCTTTCCCTCTTTCACCACCATGGGGTGTTTTTCTTTAAGTGTTTCTCACAGTGCCCTTGACACCAGGGAGCTGGTTCTCTTACCTTTTCATTAAGTAGTATCAAGCCGAGCAGGGGTCTGGACATAGACCACTGGTTCCTACAGTCTTCGAAGATGATGATGTTCAGCACCGTTGACAGCATCTGGAAATGGGAGAATCTGAGGCAGTGACCTAGTGTGTGGCTACCCAAGACAGAATTACAGATTCCAGACAGGAGTTTACTAGGTTGAAGGCCTTTTCTGTCTAGAGAAACCAGACGAATATTTCATGAAGCTTCACTTAGATCTTCTCCTACAAGGTAAGTTTCATTTCTAAATATCTCCTAACCTGTTCTTTAAGTTGGTTTGATAATTCATTTAAAAATGGACCTTTCCAGTTGGCCCTGATTTTTGTGGGTAATGACGTGGGTCAAGTAAATGACTGTAATAGGCAAAATCACCTTGCACTATAGCTCCCAGGATATTTTCTCAGAAGAGAAAGCTTTATAACATCTTGGGAATGTTCACTACTGCTCTGGAGAACAATGTGGACAAAGGTGAGATTGGTTAAAATATTATTGGCTAAAAATCTAAACAATTCCATTGATTCTTTTCCTTATGTATTTTTATCTGATATGTTTCTGCTAATCTTATTTCTGAAAACATGTTGCATACAAATAACATAATGGTAAGCATATGGTTTGATCTCCATGTGGTCAGTTATCTCCTTTTGTCCTGCACTCTTTTTTTTTTTTTTTTTAAATTGAGAGCTTTATATAAAAGGTAGTACAATCTTTTTTTTTTTTTGGCTGCACTGTGTGGCTTTTGGGGATCTTAGTTCTCCACCAGGGATCGAGCCCACGCACTTGGCAGTGAAAGCTCGGAGTCCTAACCACTGGACCATCAAGGAATTCCCTGCCCTGCACTGTCGTTTCTATTTTGCAAGTGGCAGTAGGACTTTCACAGCTGGACTCTGCTAACTCATGCTCCATTTACAGCAGTGGGTGAGCAAAATCACAGCCAGGGAAGAAGGACAGTGCTCAGGGGACAGGCCCAAGGCAGGGGGGTTAGGGTAGAGAACAGTGCAGAAGCTGATTTTTTTCAGATTTTCTATAGCCATATCCAGTGATTACTCAGCTAACTCAAAATCCATTGCAATTTTAAGGCATAAAATCCACCTTGGCAGCATTAACCAGATGAGATGTTAGTCAAACTCATCACCTTGCTTGGCCTCCCCTCTCTCTCAGAGACGGTCTCCCACTGTGGGACACCCACACTGCCTCCGACCCCTACCCATGATGCTCCTTACCTGCTGGATCATCTCTGGATGCTGCTGCATGATGTGCAGAAAGCGGTCACTCTCCTGGTTCAGGGGTGTCGTCCTCTTCTTGGTGCTACGTGAAAGCTGCTTGAAGAGGTATGTCACAATGTGGTCCAGGCAGGAGCAGCAGCCTGTGCATACCATGGTGTCTGGAAGAAAGAGGGGCAGGGGTGGAACAGAGCAGGGATCCTGAGTGGCTGACGGTGACAGGGGTGAATGTGAGTTGCCCTCAGCTGAGATCCCACAGACTGGGAAGTGTGGCCAGCGCAGACAAGACCACCTCTTGGGATGCTGCCTATTAACCTCTCACCCTCATCATACAGCAGGGTCCAATTCTAAGTTTGAAAATGAGCTTGTCGTAATAGATAATAATGTAAATAAATAATATTGAAATTATTGACTATGTGGATTTATATCTTCTGCTTCATGAAAAACAATAAACAGCTTACAATATAGCAACTACTTTTATTGTGCCAGATACTGTGCTAAGGACTTTATAGGTTATTATCTCTATTGTATCCTCTTGAGAACTCCAGGAGATAGGTGTTCCGTTTTACCAATGAGTAAACCGAAGTTTGGAGAGATCATGTGACTTGCCTCAAGGTCACATTGTTCGTTTTTGGGAGAGCTGTGATCAGAATCCAAATCTGAGATGTGAGCCTACACTCCGAGTTACCTGGGTGATTGTCACGAAACCCAGCTTAACACAGCCTATCAACACCTGCAGTTTGTTAGAGTGGGGCACTGTAATATTTGTTTATCTACTGCATCTCCAGGGGAGTGTGAGGTGGAAAGCTGCAGGCTCATCTATGCATTTTATAAAGGGGACACTGCCGCACGGCCTTGCAGACCAAGCTGACTAGGTGAGGCATAGGCCACAGGCCTAAAAGAGTAAACCATGCTGCTTTCGTTCATGCAGCTTCTATTTTCAAGAAGCTAAAAAACAGCCTTCTAAAGCAGGGTCTGCTACCCTGGCTGGACAGTTCTAGACACGGCTATGCACCCTGCTGGAGGTCAGTGCATATCAAAGAAGTGGCACAGAGGTGTGGCTAACTCACCACGGTAGACAATCCAAAAGTCATTCTCTGTGCATTTGCAATATATCATGATTATTTTGCAGTTGACTTAACCTTCCTATTTATGTTTTGCTCAGCCTAATATAAAAACGTATCTTATTCTCTGAACACATACACACTAAGACTGCTGGAAGGTAACAAAAATGGTAACAAAATGGTAACAAAATGGCTGACAAGAACCAGGTGGAATAGGATGGAAAAACTTACAGAGCTAGCTGCATAAAACCTTCCACTGCTTCCACTGCCTTGAGGACAGAATCCAAACACCCTGACAGAACTTAAGGGCGGCCTTCGTGATCTCCAGATTTGCCCCTGCCTCTCTCTCTCTTCCTCCAGCTTCACATCATTCCTCTTCTTCTCTTCTGCACTGCACTGAATGTGTCAGCAATCTGGATTTCCTGCTCCTTTTTTGCCTATAGGTGCTAGTACTTGCTGTTCCTGCTGCTTGGAAGCTTCTTCCCCCACTAATCTGATACAGCCCGTTCAGCTGCTAAGGTTACGCTTTGATACCAACTCTTTCAGCCAGCCTTGCAGACCCTAACTCCTCAAAGCCAGGAGCTTATTCTTCCCAAGCGCTCCCACAGCACTCAGTACTTACCCTACTGCTGTGTGCACACAGGCGGAGTGGTAAACAGGCAGTGGTCTGTTTCACCTACCAGATAAAAAGCTCCTAAAGGACAAGGACTAAGTACTGTACCCTCAGCACCAAACACAGTGCCTGGTCTGTAGGGGGCACCAGTAAGTATTTGCCAGATAAGAATGTACCCTTGAGGTATATGCTCTGTTGTGAGCGTCAGCTCCCCAAAGCAGTAATCCTTTTGGATACTGGGGCAAGATTCTCCCTTCTGTTAAGTGGTAAAAACCAACCAACCAACCCACCCACCCTCCCAGGTGCTTACCAAGTGCAGTAAGTCCTTCAGAAATGGAAGAGAGAATATACATGATGACATGAGGTTCCAGGCTTGCAATAAAGTTCATGTGGTCCTGGGTCAGGACTTCCAGTAGTGAATAGTAAGACTGGCTGAGCTTGGGGTAATCCTGTGGGAGAAGGAGGATGAAAATCAGCTTAGATGCTGTGTACCTCAGCATGTGTGGAGCGAGATCTTAAATAAAACAGCTTAGTTCCCTTCAGATGGGAAGACAGAGACCTAGTTCTTCAGAGAAACATTCAATCATGGTCTCAGCAGGAAGAAAAAAAAAAAAAAAAAGACTGACATGAAGGGCTTGGATCCTGCCAATGAAGCTTAGGGCTTACCAGGAGGTCACTGTGGGGAATAGAGAGAAGCAGCTTGATAAAGGTCTGTAGAGCATTGTCCAGGGCATCATCCCCATAGAGACGGAAGACTCCAAAATTGACATAACTCCCACTCAGAGCAGCCTTCAGCATGGAGAAGCAGATGGAGATGCCCTTGAGCTTCAGTGCGTACACCTGATCCTTCGGGACCTCTCCTAGTGTCAGGATTCGATTGCCTAAGTAGACAAGATATATATTTAGTGAACCACATGGTAAATGGCAGTTCACATACTGCCTCAACCCTCTAGGTGCTGGCTGGAGCTGCAACACGAGTATATGAGACCCACACTGCAGTGTGTGGTGACTGAGCTGGAACTCACTTCCGGGGTTCTGCCCCTCTTAAGCACTTACCATACATTGTTATCATCTTGCTGGTTTCTCTGAAGAGTAAGATGCCATTGGGGGAAGAGACATCAAACTGGAGTCGCTGGGATCTAAGCAGAGAACACAGAGAAGACAAAGTCAGAGGTATGTTGCTGGAAGACTAGGCTACTTCAGGCTCTCTCCTGAGTACATCAGGTGATACTTTTTTGCACGAAGACATGCAGATTACTTATCCTAATGTGAAATAACCAAGTTAACCCAAGATAACCAGTGATATAGCTTATATCTTGAAGATCAGCATACTAGATTCAAGTTCTGCTGCTCAAACTAAAAACAATTAAAAGAAACAAAGAAAGTGAGGCGGTAGATAAAATTATACTCTTAAAATTCTCAATTTGTTTAAAGTATAGCTTTTATCACAGTCACTTCTTGGTCATACTCACAGCCCTTCAGACTTTACATTTAATTTTATAGCTTCAGTAGCAACTGAGGGAGGGCTAGTTTCCACTTTGCAAGAGGAAACACTGTGAAGGGACTGAGAATGCTAAAACGGGAGTCAGGCCGGGAGGGCAAACAATGTCAACAACCTGAGTTTTGGGTTCCTGACCGTCCCCTAGACCAGAGCTCCTCCTCCTCGGTTTGCTCTGCTGCTTAATGAGCATCACTGACCTCATGGCTGGTAAGGCCTCAAACTCAGAAGTCCTCTTGATTCTTGTTTTCTCCCCTCCCCACATAGAATCCATCAAGATCTAGCTCTACAACGTGCCCTGAACCCATCTGCCTCCTATGTGGTCTTTCTGCTTCCACTCTTGCCCCTATATTCTCATTCTCCACATGCAGCTAGAATGACACCTTTAAATAATGTGAATGACATCGTTTTGATCCCTGCTTAACATACTCCAGTAGCTTCCCATGTAATGAGCACACGCCATTCTTCACTACCACTGTATTAAGTCGCCACACGATCCGTCTGACTTGTCGCCTACCTTGGCCTCCCCTCCTTCACCAGGCTCCAGCCAGCAGCATTCTGCTGTCTCAAGTGCCAGCAAGCTCATCCCAACTTGGGACCTCTGCAGTTGTTTCCTCTGTTTAGAATGCTCTCTCCCCTTATCCTTGCAGGGATACCAGGATCTTTCTGGTCATTCATATTACCTTCTCTGAGAGGCCTTCTCTCCTCAACTCCCCTCTATGACCTTATTTAGTTTTTTTCACAGCATGTACTACTGTCTGAAATGATCTTCCACACTTGTTTTACTGTCTGTCGTCCCTCCAGAATGCAGCATCTAAGTGGGCAGAGGTTTTGTCTGGCACAATTGACATTAAAGTGCCTAAGTGGCAAAGAGTAGATGTTCTTAAATGTCTATTTTATAAACGAGTAAGTCTTAACTATAAGCCTCATGGGAGGCTATAGCTTCTATGAATATTACCCACTTCTCCACTAAGATAGTTTTAAAAACTATTAATTCTCTCAGGAGTGCCTTAAGAGGCAGATACAGACCTGAAATTCTAGGGAAGTCAAGGTGCTGGAGTTTTCTTTCCATCCCTAAGTTGCTGGGAAAATCTAAAATGTAGTATTTTGAAAATCTTTCTCACTTTCTTTTAACATAAATTTTTACCGATGCAGCTATAATCTGCCTAACAAATCCCTTTCTGCAGAAAGAGTGTTCTAACATGTCTGCATCCCTCTCAATAGTGTCTATGAAATGTGAAGGATGCAATGTGATGGACACGGCACCATCACTAAATGTTAACTTTTATGCGTGTGGGCAGGGAAATCAGAATCTTGGTTGCCAAATTCACTTCTCTTAAGAGTGGGTATCTTGAGACTCTTTAAAAAAGTGACTTATTTCTTGCAAGCAGTTATGGCTTTGTGTGGTTGGGGACACCGTTCATTCAAACAAATAAAAATATACACAATAATCTTTTAGAGGTTTTCAAATTTTGACAGCAGTGAATCTTACTATCTTCCACAATCTGCTGAAAACACTAGATAAAGCAAATTATCTTAGGGATCTCTCAGATAAAAGGGCAAGCTGTACCCTTTGAAATCTCCCTGCTTACCTATTATGAACCAGTTCAGCCATTAGCTTGAGCACAGGTGTGGTACAGGCTGGATCATGGTACCATAGCTCAATTGCCCGCTGGAGAATTGGCATGTAAGATGGGTAGCTGTAAATGAAAAGCTAAGGAAGAATTCTGAATCCAGAAAGGTACAGAATTTAAAATAATTTCTCAGCACTGGTCAAGCACAAACTGCCAAATTACAGTTCCCTAATTTCCTGTTTCTTGCTTGCTAATCTTGGAGTCTTTCTAACCAGAAGGTGCTAAAGTGACTGTGTGTCCTTTAACTTATAATAGGCATCTAACGACACACTGTAATTTACATAATTGCCTTTCTTCTGAGGAGCACAATGTATTTCATATTGTTATTTACCCTCTTACCACTTCTGTGATGTGACAGGGAAGCAGCTATTTCCTTTACATAACTATTAGAGAAACAGAGGCACTTAGATCTGAAGTGATTTGTTCAAGGTTATGAAGTTAGTAAGGTCAGACTTTCTAATTCCTAGTACAGCTGTCTTTTTTAGTAGATTGAAATGTCTCTCTTTTGTAAGTGTAGCAAAATTTACATGCAACAATTTCACAGGCATTTATAACTCGGACCCGAAAGAGAAACTGAGATGCCACCTTGCTCATTTCCCAATCTCAGTGACCAAAGCAGGCAGCATCATATCATTGGACCACGATGGAAAGACAGCTTACAAGACATATGACAGGTCTTTTGGGTAACTCTTCACCTTCTTTGCCTCACAACTCCTTCCGCCCACCTTTCCCGATGACTCCATCACCCATTAAGTTAAGGCTTGCTGTGGTATGCTCCTAGTTTGAGTTAGGATACATCCATTCAAACAGCATCATGAAGCTGGTCTTGGCATTGAAGGCGAAAGCTATCCCTCTCAGGTCTCTTACTAGGCCAACTAGAGTTCGCTGTAGTAGAAGGCAAAAAATGTTAAGACAGAAGAAAAACCAAACCTATAACCACCTGATGGGGATTTCACATATCTGTAATCAAATTCTTCCTCCCATCATTCAACAAATATTCCTTCCCAAATATTCTGAATCCATCTCTTCCAGACTAGAATGGAATCTTTTCACTTGGAAAATTAGTTTTGGAAGTTTTTTATACCAAGAGAAAGGGACGGTTCCTGGCCCATCACAGCAAAAACAGAGGCTGATAAAATTTTAAGACATTAATATGATAAATCCTATGTAAAAAGTGGAAAAGCAGAAAAGCTTATTCAAAAAGAGGTAGGAAAACAAAAAGGCAAAAAAGTACATACAAGAAGAGAGAGAAGAGTCATATTCCTAAAGGTCTGGTACCACATCTAATTACAAAGGTGCCAGTGCCACAGGAATGCTAATGCAAACCCCACCAGCAACAAGACGAGAGTCTACAAGGTATCTGCCCTTTGGCTGGGGTGTCTGGACGTAAGACTGATGTGTCAGATCTTGGACCTATAAAGTACTAATATGATACTTCTACAGAAAAAGAGCTTGAGACCCTATAAGGTCAAATAATTTGCTCGTAGTCGTGCTGGTAGGTAGCAAGAAGGCCAGGATTAGGACTTACAACACAAAGACTCCAAATCCAAAGCTCTTTCTCAATAGAACTTTTAATACTAGGCCCTGAACAGCAATAAAACTGCTTTCAAAAGCTAACAGTCATCAGTAGGCACATTTGGGTATCCTGACTCATTTGTTAAAAATGTCTGCACTTCTGCTAACAGTCTGCTTTAAGCAAACAGTTCTATCCCTAAATTGATATCATAAACTCAGTTTTAAGTCTAAGACATGGGCAATCTAAAAGACTTGTTATATGAGGCACGACAAAGATATGATGATGGTTGTAGTTCATAGCCAAGGTGGTTCTTTCATTAATTTTGTTTGTTTTATATGGAACTAATGTGATGGGGCAGGGCTGATATTCACTGATATCTCTCAGTTATCCTTGATAATGGTTGATACCCTAGCCTATTATTGATCTGTTCTACATTAACCTTAGCTTTAAATGGTACCCATCTCAGACCCCAGAACACTGGGGTAAAGAGGAGAGAGTTGGGCAAATGGTGTTGCTCTCTGACTTCCCTGCTAATTTGGAGAGAGAAAACTAAGGCTTTCTAAAGATGAAAAAGAAGAATTTTAGAATATCAGGTAGAGTCTGGCATTTTGGGGGACAATATGCCTGGGCTATTTGGTGGCTCTAAAATTCAGTATCAGTGTCACTATGAACAATGCAAAAAAGTCCTGCAAATATTAGTTGTCTAGTGTTTCTGGTTTTGGTACAGAGATCTACAGGTAAAGAGAGCAGGTATGCATGAAGTAAAAAGATGAGGAAAGCAAAAAAACAAGAAATGACCATTCTGACAGCCAGAAATCAATAACTAAAGGTAACTTTAAAATTCCATTTATATGGAAATTCACAAACCCTTCTAAATGACTCATGGGTCAAAGAAGAAGTCTTAGTGGAAATAAGAAAACACAAAGAACTGAATGATAATGAAAAATGTTACATATCAAAACTTATGGATTCTGGAGGCCAGTTTCACAACAATGTGAATATACTTACTGCTACTAAACCATTCACTTAAAAATGGCTAAGATGGTAAGTTTTATGTGTTTTCTATTCCAATTAAAAAACCCAAACACTTGTGGAATAATACAGCTAGAGGGACATTTTTAGTTTTAAATGATTACATTAGGAAAGAAGGGCTGAAAAGAAGCTACAACCACAGAATAACCCCAAGGAAAAGGTATGAAGATAATGATTACAGGTAGAAATGAATGAAATAGAAACACAATAAAGCAGAGCTAAAACAAAGCAAAAAAAAAGAAAGAAAAAGAAAATTTTTTTTTGTCTGGCAGGACATCTAGAAAAAAGAGAGAAAACACCAATAAACAGTATTAAAAATGAAAAGGGAGTGCAACTAAATATACAACAAAAATTAAAAAGGCAATGAGAAAACATATAAAATAACTTTATGCTAATACAGTTGAAAACTTAGATAAAAAATCCTAAGGGCTGTTTAAGAACACACTTTAACATAAAAGAGTTTATAAACCTATCCTGGTTCTTCTACTTCAAAATCCCTGCAGTCCAAGAGACTCAGTGAACAGCTAACTCGGTGGAAAATTCATGGATGAGTACTACTTTCTGCGGTGCCACCCAATCCCATCTCTCAGGGACTGCCCTCAACCAGTCAGCGGGTGAAGGACTCACCTTTGCCTCTTGCTCGTTGAAACTATTAGTGCTAAACATCTGGGCCACAGCCTCAAATGCCGCCGTGAGCGGCAGCATGAACTGCTCATATTGATCTTCATCCTCTCCTGCAAGGAAAGCAACCCGGGGTGTGACCCCGATACAAGGAATGCAAGGCTGTGTATGCATGGAAAATAAGACGGTATGACAGACGAGCAAACCCAAGGATAATTCAGAGGGATCCCTTGATTATCCTAATAGGTACTAGTAATTTCAGAATAAAATGTATGTATAGAAATAACTTTTGAACTAGAAAAATCATCACAGCAGAAATCATCTAGTTCAGGGATGCCCCAATTTTTTCAATACTCAGCTTCAATATCAGAGCTTCTGATGTGTACAAGGTACTATGTTATTTTCCCTTAAACAAGAATTATATAGTCAGTTGAAAAAGGACTGAGTCTAGCGTATGAGAAGTAGATGAGACTCGAACTTGAATCAAGTGCTTGTGGAGGCCTTTTTTATATCTTTCTTTTTTTTAAAGTAATTTTCATAAATATAGAAGGTTTTATAATGTAATTTTAGTAGGATTAAATTTAAATAGCTAAAAATTATGATACTATTAAGCTTCAGTTTATAAGTTTAGCCCAAACTATTAATATCACAACCAGAGCCAGAAAGGTGCTTAAGTCCTCCTGGTTCACATGGGCCAGTGAAGTGGGTACTGAGGAGTGCTGGCCATCTCAGGTGGGTTGAACCTCAATCTAGGAGGAGGGATTATCTGGCCAACAAGATGCATTCAGGAACCTCAATTCTCAACTCCCTTATTTTATAGATGAGAATTATGAATAGAATTATAAAACCACTGCACATCAAATGAAAACTTCAGATGCATACTGTCATTCTCTTCCAGTTACAGGGACCATGATAGCATGATCTGTTCTTGGTGAAATCAGACTGTTATTTCAGATAGTTTTGTTACTGCTGAAACAACAAAGACCTCCCCCACATCTAGTTTTCTATCCTCAAGTGAAAATTTAGAATGATGCCAGATGACTTCAGGAGCCTCTAGGATTTATTGCAGTACCTAAATCCACCATGAGGAGACGCCCAAGTGCTGTGTAGAAGGTAGTTCGACACCGCATGTCTGTCAGGTTGGACTGATTGTTAATACCCAAAAATGAAAAGTGCTCGCTCTATTGAAAAAAAGAAAACAAGTTAAAAAGATAAAAACATGGGTTAGAGGCAGAACGCAAGCCAGTAATTTTAGAATTACTGAGCCCTTTCAAGCTAATGGCTATATCATCATTCCTTAAGCTTATGAGGTATGTTAAAATTAAAAAAAAAAAAGATTGTTATTGTTACCTACAACTAACTTATTTTCATATGAGTAACAGTCAGTGACTTCACCATAACTCAGATTATCTGGATCCCAAAGAGCAGCTCTCATGACAGTAAGTGTAAGCTGGCAGTGTGATGGGAGTCAGGACTCAGTCTCTGGCAGCAGGAGCACTAAGGAGCTCACTTTAAACATCTCCCTTGTTTGCTGAGGGAGTGTGTGTGGGGGTGGCTGGAGAGCAGAAGCAGGAAGAGGGGCTCAACCACTCACCGTGTGATTGTTCAGCATGAACTGTACCGCACTCAGCTTCACTAGTTTCCTTACACTACTGTATGTAAAGACAAAGCAAGAGGGTCAAGGAAAGTGTGATGCAAACAAGAATCTCTAACGCAGGATGAGCACTTTCTAGGTTAGAATACAGTTTCTTTCTTTACTATGAATTCCATACCCAGGTATCTTATTTTTCTTAACCATTTGAGTATGACAACGCCAAATGGGAAAAAAATGTGTTCTCTTCTAAGCAGCATTTAACTGATCAGTGACAGAATACCCATACCAAGGTCCTATCTGTATGAAAATAGGTAAAACCCAGCGGTTTCCCCCAGAATCGTGAATATCCTAGAGTAGCTTTTTTCAATGGGGCTGAGAGAATTAAGCCCTAAAGCCTGCGTAGGGCATCCACTGTGCGTGGTGAATTAACCTCTGTCCTATGCATTTAGAATGAGAATAGCTATGTATGATCTTTGGGAGAATTGAGGAAAAAAGTCACTCAATTTTTATAGGGTTTACTTCTTTTGCAGACCCCTGGCTGTGAAAGGCTGTCTTAGAGCAATTCAACCTTTACAGCAGACTGAGTCCAAGTCAAGAGGAAGTGTAGTGACTACTTTTATTGCCAAGTTTATAATCAGGTGGCTTCTACCTTTAAGGTGATAGAAAATCCAGATGGACTTTGCTGCCACCTATGCTAAAACCTTGGCTACAAAGAGTGTGTACCTATCAGACAGACCTGTTGGGTATTTCTGGATCTTAGAGACAGCCAGGAATAAATCTGTGGTAGACTATTAGTTTGTGAGTTGACTCATTTTTTGGGTCTAGAATTAGTCCTGGATTCTATGTGGGTATCGCCTTTGGTTCCTAGGAGAATGGAAGAAACTTAAGGACACATAAAGCTAAATTAAAGGAGAAACGGAGGAGGCCGTGATTTCTAAGATTGTGGCACTCCACAAGTCCTGTTTTGCCCAGAAGCCAGCTTAGAAAAGGATATCCAATGGAGAGGTCATTGAGAAGCTGTAGTGTCTTGGAGGTGATTGGTTCACAACGGCCCCAGTACTTCAGGTTGGTGATGCTGGAGGACAAAAAGAAAAAAAAGTAGGAGATACTTTTGATTCGCCTGGTACCCTTGAGAGCCGGGAGAAGAAGAAATCATCCATCAATAATCACCACACATCTGCATCACCAATTCACAGACATCACAACCACAAAAAATGGGTATAAAATCTCCGTACTTACATTTGGTTGACTAGAAAAATTATCCTTCAGATAATCTTCACTACTTGGTTCCAAAGCTACACTGGCCCATACCCAGGCCCTTGGAATTCTGGGGCACTCCAGGGCTGATTTCTGCAGCAAGGGTAAGAGATTTCTGCGGCAGTGATAACATGCAGACGTATGCAATTCTGCACCTGCACCATCCACTGTCAGCTGCAGAATTCTAGTAGCCCTTGCTTCTGGATTCTTGGCTGGCAGAGTCCTTTAGACCCCCTTTGCTGTTTTCATCGTAAATGATTAACCAGCTCATGGATATGAGTGTTTAGGATTGGGATGGTTGGAAGGAGGCAAAATGTCACATTGCACACAGCCCTGGGTAATATATTTATTTGGCTCCTAGTGTGTGCTTTGCTAAATTGAGCTCCTAAAAAGGGGGAAATGTAAACAAAGGGGCAGAACTTAAAAAAAGAAAAAGACGAACCAAAAAAAAAAACACCCCAAAACAAAAACAAAAAACCCAAACCAAAAAAAAAAAAAAACAAAAAAACAAAAAAAAAACCCAAAAAAGGGCCAATCAGGAGCTCCAACTTTGATGACAATTCAAATAACAGCACTAGATTTTGGAGATTCAGGACTCTCAAAGGGTGTGATGCTTCTTGAGAGGAGTAAGCCTGTTTTAGAGTGGGGCTCTCCTCCTGGGGGCACACCTAGTGGAAATCAACACCAGAAAGTGAAAGCTCACTCTGGGCATCCTTGCAGCAGGGTGATCTGGCAAGGAGCTGAGCACCAATCACTGGGGAGGAAGGTCTGTTTTGCAAATGCCATGACAGGGCTTCACCAGTGATTCCAGGGGCTGCAGATGAGATTCCGCATGAACAAAATGAAATCCTTGCCTGTACAAGCCTGGAATGCTCTGGGGCCGGGCCATATCTCTAAGCACAGCTTGTCACACACTCAAATGCACAATTTTCTGACGCAAACGATCAATGCTGGAATACCAAGGCACTGGCAGCACAATGCCAAGATCACATTTTACAGTTGCAACAGGATTGCAAGGGACTCTTGCTGATGGCAAGCCAAGACACTTACATTTTTCCTATGAAGACGCTTAGGACCATGGTCTCATCATTCAAGCCCAGAACTTCTGAGAGTCGGCGGTATAGCTGGTGGTGTGTTTAAGGAAGAGAAAGTAACCAGAGAATATGGATTAGGAAAATCATATTCCAGTATTGTTTCTGTCCTCATTCATGAGGTTAAGATATAAGGAGAAAATGGACAATAATGATGGGGAAGTCTTTACTGAAGGAATGAGTTAGTTTCTAAGTATTACTAAATACTGGTAGATGCTGAGTTATCTTCAACCCTGAAATTACAAAAAGACTGTCAAAACCTTCTGCTGTTCTGAACATCACATCAATTCGTGTAGAGACTGAGAAACGCCAATCTGGGGGAGACCAACAGATGTTTTGATTGGCCATTTATTAAGCACTTGAAGTACTAGAAAAATGGACCCAGTTCTTTGATGAGTCTCCCGAAATTCTACAGACCAAGAGCAACTATTTAGATTATTCTGATGCATAGAATCTGGAGGTTGCATCTAAACTGTTATCTGTCAGATATCTTAATCAGAAACTCTATAAACAGAAGTGAGAACTAAATGGAGCCAATGGAGAGTCTGTTACCTTAGAGGATTTCTGCACCTGGTCCCCAATGTAGATCTTACGAAACTGTTCAAAAAAGCTCAGCATGGCCAATTCTAGTTTCTCGTTACCCGCCTGAGCCAAGCGAGAGTCTGTCAGGTTCATCAGCTGGAGCACCCTAGCGGAGGAAAAGCAATGATTCTCTCAACAGCAGGATATCCTGGTCCCTGCAGAAAACCAACCTCCCCTGAAATAGGCATAAGTCCCCTCTCCTTACCAATCCTGTTGGAAAGGCATTCTCTGCAGGCCGTAAGCTCCACTGAGGGAACAAAAATCTCCATTTCTGCCCCTCAGGAACCACAGCCAAGGAATATGAATGACTACTTAGATATTTATAACTTCCAGTCCCCTGAGACTGTAGATGGAGGCAGAACTCATAACTGCTTAAAAATAGTGGAAAAAACACTAGTACTAGGGAAATGGTCATCCGTGAAACTTCTGTGGGACCTTGAGTAAAGCAATTTATTTTCCCCAGTTCCTCATCTATAAAATGAGGGAGATTGGACTAAACCAATGGCTCTCAATCTTTTTTCTCATGGAGCCATATAAGGAAAGGAGACATATGAAGGACAATGTTCCCAGGCAGGTAACACTTCTAAGGACCAAGAACCGATATGCTACCTGTGACTTCATCCATCTTCCCTGTACCCATTCCCCCCAAAAGAAAGCATATTGGAATGCAAGTGAGTGAATGCTGGATGAATAAGAATGATGTTATTACAGGTGAGTCATTTGACATTTTGATAGTGAGAAAATAGGTAGCAACCTATTTGTGACGTCATGAGTGAACTGGACTCAGTCACTGTGTTGGAACACTTAAGCTGAGAACGAGTATACAAGACACTGTCTAAACTCAATTATGACACACACAGTATCACACCAGGCTACAAAATCACAAAAGTATTGGATTTCATCCTTATTCAATCTTTGCTCAGTTCTTCAAAAAAATGCCAGTGTGATATGCTGTGGAGACTTTAATCAGGATTAAGGCACCTAAGGGCAGATGTGCATCTGATAAATAAAGCGGGGGTGGAAATAGATAAATGGGGATTTTCAGGATAAGAGTAAAAATTATGGACTGAAATGTCTGGCGACCAATAAATTCTAAGGCATCATGCTAAAATGTGTTTATCTCTAAGGAGAGCATCTGAACGTTTAGAACCCTTCAGGGTAGCAGTTCTCTGCAAGGTCACAAAACCCCTTTCATAAAAATACTGAAACATTATTTGCCCTTTCACTCGCATTCTCACATGAGGGTTCAGGGGAGTTTTCCAGAGGCTACAAGGAGTGTGACATCACAACAGACTGAATGCAGAAGCAGAAATGAGAACCTAGCTGACTTCTACTATGCCAGACATGGAAACAAAGCCACTTTTCTCATTCATTTCTTCTGAAGAAAATAGTTATTAAAAACAATATTACAGATGTTGACATGAAATCTGCTTACTGTTATTTTTAAATGAATTTATAAGTATTTAAAAAACTTCTCAGTTTTACTTTCTAATACGATAAATATCAGTAGATATAGCTCACATAAACAGAAGCTCTTTGAGGACCTGCATGCTTTTTAAGAATGTAAAGAGTCCTGAATAAAAGGTTTGGGAATCTCTGCCACAGGCTCTGCCTTTTTATTTCTATGTCAAGCGAAGTTTCAGAAATCACTAAATGCTCATTTACAGGTTTTTAGTAAGATGAGAATCACACAGACACAAAATTACTTGAAATCCTAGGTGGAAAAGTATATGGTCAAGAGATTCGAAAGGCTGTGAAAATTCTATAATTCCATCTTTGGGGATAGTTGAAGACTCACAGTTTCCTATTAGGCTTACTCTGGTAAGGCAAAAGCAGTTCACATTTCATTAACTCTGAGATATTGAACTTAAACAGAACTAAAAGCTACTCTCCATTCTGTATCTTAATACTCTTAATTCTATATCCATCATTTCCTTGCTGAATTACTGCAGATGGTTTTTTAGTAAGGACTGTAGGCATAGCTGTTGCTGTACTTACAAAAGGTTTGAATTTGGACCTGTAACAGTTCTTCATTTTCATGGGCAATCAGCTTCATAAATTATATTCTATAAATGGAGAGAAAAGTACTAACAGAAGTGCATCAAGTTCCTGTGGTCTCAGGACCCAAAAGCACGTGGGACGGTCAGAGCAGTGGAACAGGAAGCCTCCGTGGGAGCACTTACCGACAGACGAGCTCGCCGTCCATAGCATCTTGCTCATCAGTGCTGGCAAAAGAGACCCGGCCACCAATCACTGCACCAATGATGTAAACCAGCCATGTCAGCCTTCCTGCAACAGGAAGAAGCCCCATTAGTGTCACCTCCAGTGATCATTTCATGAAGAAATTCCTCACTGTGAGGTTCTTTCCTTACTCTGAGCTTCCTTAATCATAAGAAACTGAAAAAGCCATGAAGTCTGACTGTTCTTCCAGAGAGTGGCTACTCCTCTGCTCTGGTAAGGGTGATGCCAGGGGTGAAATTCATCAGATAACCAAGGCTCCCCTATCAGACAGGGTCATTATTTTGAGTGTAGTACTTTCTTAAACACAACTGCTGCAGATATGATTTCACTTGCTCCTCCCTAGTTCCCTGTGGCATTTATTATCAAATATTCTTTTGTGTATTTGGAGCTAACTGATGATGGAAGAAGTCTGAGGGGGGAGGTGAAAGAGAGGTGGCAATGAGTGAAAGGGTGCTGACAGCACCTCCTGTCTGGCCTGGTTCACTGTCCACTCACCCTCCTGCACTGCAATGTCCATGGGGCTGGCGCTGGCGCTTTGGAGAAGCTCCTGATAGGACTGGGCAGACTGGTCAAACAACTGCACGAGGAGTGCACACGTCTTCTCGTATTCACAGCGCCCGATTGTAGACAGCTGGTCCAACTGCTGCTGGACCAGACCTGTATCCTCCAGGGGATCTTCCAGTCCATCTCTACTCCCAAGGGAAGAAGGAAGGACCCTCTTAAAATATGCCTACTGATTTCCCCATCACAGCAGCTCTCCTCCTTCTCCATTTAGCCACCCCGTGCAGTCATAGAGGTCCTTATCCCAACACCTCTTTTCACCAAGGAAGGAAGGTAGGTAAGAACAGGTGGAAGGCAGGTGTCTCACCCTAACATCAGTCTCCTGTAGGTGTGCTCTGCCTGTTGGTGTTCAATCTTTCAATGCCCAGTCCCTTAACATTTGTCTGCCATGATCCTCTCAGTCCTACGCTTCTCACCCCTAAAAGCTCTTGGTTCTCAGCCTCTCGTTTGTTCCTGACTATAGTAGACTTCGGGACTATAAGTAACCCATCCCTTCTATGAGGCCACTCATTCTGTGACCAGATGTGTTTTGGAATTCAGAAATCTTCAGACTTTAGGGAGGCACTATGATGCGTCTACCACGTAGTGTGAACCCTCCACGGGCTGTGGCTTGTCAAATACAATATTCCTGTAGCAAAAGGTATCCATACTATGAATAGTCTACACTAAGTAAAACTTTTAAAAATGACTATAAATGCTGTCATATCAGCACTTTGCTACCAAATGAGTTTTGTGCCAAACTTATGAGGAAATTTAATTTTCACATCTTAGATTTCAGAACTGCAAACGAGGCACTGTGGATCTACACCAGGTCTTGCCTCATCTACTGGTTTCCTAGACTTAAAAATCTTATCATATTATAAGCTCTCTGCCTACTGTTACATCATTATATGACAATCCAGCAGCAGCACCACCACAATGAGCAGTTCAGAGCTGTGTGTTAACCATGGTCCACACGCTAGGCCAGGACACAGTAATTTAATCCTCATTATAATCCTGCCCAAGAGTACACAGTACTAACTGGCTCGCTGGGCCCAGAGCCCATACACGTAACTACTCCCCAATATGACCTCAATGAAACCAGCTGAGTCCTCAAGGAAGAGAAACTAGGCAGCTAACAGAACAATGCTTTCCAAGGGCGTCACAAATACTCAGATTTTGAACTGATTCAAGTCATAAACATTTGAGACTATAATTCTCAGGACAATTAAATGTACTTGATTCTGAGCAAATGAAGACTCTGACTTAAAAAACAAAAAAACACCCCACACCTTCAGAATCCAAGTAAATTCCTCTGAGCAACAGCCAATGAAAAAAAATATACAAGAAAGGTCCCTATACAAAGAATAACTTCATTTTACATAGGTCTTTTTTTTTTTTAATTTTTTTTATTTTTTACATAGGTCATTTCTGAAAGGGTCTGACATTTCTTTACTCTAGATTTCTGGTCCAGCTGGTAGTCAAGAAGACAGAACGCATGTGTCAGTGTAGCGCAATCAGTGGTCAGCTGCCTGGAATTCTTGTATTTCTAGTAAGCTCTGGGTTGTGAGGCTTATTTATCAACTTATTTCTTTAGAAGTTCACATTAAGCACCTATATTTTACACATTATAATTGTTGTCATCTATAGCCTATAAATGCTTCTCTCATGTTTAAAGGAAATCAGTGGCAAGGACAAACATTATACTGATGTACTTTGTATTCAGATACTGCTATGGTCGGTGAAGAAGGGACATGCACAGGATGTTCAAGAGAAAGACTTCTTTCAGACTTTATGCTCTCATCAGCTGTTGTGCTAATATGAAAAAAATGCCTATTACAGTGTTAGCTCCAGTAAGACTCATATCAAGTATGCTTTTGCCAACTAGGTGTCTGATCTCTGGCAAGTCTGATGCCAGGCCACCTGTGGGGAAAGAGGGAGGCTGCCCCAATTTCCTTACCTCAGTATGATGTGCACAGATTCCAAACGGGATGTGATGTAGGCTTTGGTGACCTCAGGAGTATAAGTCTCCAGCATGTGGGGCTCTGTGGCTTTCACGTATGGCACGGAGGCTGCCAGCCGCTGCCATAGGCTCAGGAGATAGTGTACACTATTTGGGGCAAATTCCCAATGCTAAGGAAAACCAAGAGAGTAGGAGGCATAGTTCTCATTTTTGTACATAATACATTAGTCTCATGCCACTTGACAGAAAGGATAAAGACTTTTCTTAAGGAAAAAAAAAAAGGATAAACTTTGATGGTGGGCTTTGCTTTGTGTATGGCAGCTAGTCCACTGTGTTTACTGGTATTTCAGAGATTAAACATCTAGTGAGAAGAGCTGTTCTCAGCTGGTGGAGTAAGCGGCTCTCAAACATTAGTATGCACAAGTACCTCGTGGAAAGCTCGTCAGAAACAGAGACACCAAGGCTCCACCCTGGACCTAGTGAACCAGAAATTATGGGGGTAGGACCCAAGCACCTGCATTACTCATCAAGCTCCCCAGATGACTTTGATGCAAGCCATCACCTTTGAGAGCCACTGCCCTACACATGACTAAGAAAGAGAGGCGCTGAGTCTCTCTTCACACTTCTGCCTAGCTCCCTGTTCCAATCCTGCCTTTTTGCGGGGGATTATGAGGGAATTCTCCCAGTCTTGAATCTAAATATTATTCTCGCAATTCCCTCATGTTCCTCTAGACATACTCCTTGAACTTTTGTAATGCAAATGAGTAGGCTGCAATAGTAACTACTCTGCAGGGTTACCAGATACTTACATTCACTTTTGCCAAGGGAAAAAAAAAATCTTACAAGGTTAAATAAAACCAATGAGCAAGAGAAGAGGTTCCAATGTTTAGGAAGAAAGAGACAAGCAATCAAAGACAAACCTGTAGGCTGGTCACTGTGAAGTTAGCTATCAATCGGATGACCTCAGGGTAGTTTTCCACCTTTACTAATTCTCCCAGTTGATAGTTACTCTTCAATCGGGCCAGTAGTCTGCAAAACTCATGGTAATTGTTTGGGTCTGATAAACTCTGGTGACAGCACAGGGAGGAAAATAAAATGCAAAATGTGATTCACTATACTTCTTTCTGAATGACATCTGGGTTGGTGTTAGGAGGGAGGGGAATCTGCTTTAACTTCTGAGCTACAGGTCATCATTCCAGAAGACACATGCATATGATGTTTAAAAACAATTTTTTAAAAAGTCACTTTTAAAAGGGATGGTCGCATCTATTAACTCATCTGTCCATAACAATCACCCTGTGATATGGGGTTATTAGCCCAATTGGAAGAGTCTGACACAGAAGCCCAGAAAGGACCATACTACTTGCCCAGGGTTGTAAAGTTGATTAATGGCAGAGAAGGGACATGATCTAAGATGTGCCTGGTCTATTTGCTTCCCACCGATCAAATGAAAAGTAATGAAATTCTCATTCTCACATCTGTGAAATTTATCAGTAAGCACAACTATAGTGGCAAAATTACACAAGTATTTCACATATTTTATTGTATCATCATTGCCACAATACACTTACTCCTACATCAGTATGTTTATGTATTTTATCCTATACTTATATAAACATTTTTGATTTGTTTGTACACTACAGCAGCATACTTGTTTCCTCACACATGGGACTGATACATACTACTATATATAACAGATAACTAATAAGAACTGCTGCATAGCACAGGGAACTCTACTCAATACTGTGTGTAATGGCCTATATGGGAAAAAGAATTTAAAAAAAAAAAGAGTGGATATATGTATATGTATAACTGAGTCCCTTTGCTGTATACCTGAAACTAACACAACATCATAAATCAACTATATTCCAATTAAAAAAAAAAGTGATCCCTTCCCACAATTCCTACATTCCTGAAGTTAGAGGATATGAGCTCCTCTTTGGGGTAAATATTCCTTAAATCTACAAACACACATTCACTTAAATATTCTGAAGGATGACAGACTGAACTGTTTTCTAGGATTTCTGCTAAGTGTGACCTCTAGATTGATTTTCTTCTGAGCTGTAACAGATAGGCATATACTAATCATACACATATATACATACAAATAAAAATAAATTCTCAAAAATCTTACCTGTGGGTTTTCCAGTATTCGTTTAACACCATCAACAAGGTGAGAGAGAAACTTGGCCCTCTCTGCATTGTTAAACAGGGATCTTCTAACTGAGGCAATCTGTACTAAGCAGGATAATACCTAAAGCAGGGCACAACCCAAACATAAATGACTAAAAAGATGATAAAACTATTTTCATTACACTTTCCCCTGCTATAAATATTCTTTACATATGCCACTAACTCTGTTCTTTCAACCCCTGATACCATTATAATGATATAATGATATAGAAAAAAGATCAAGGGGGGTGTAGCTTAGGATATCTGAAACTGCTTTATTAAAAGAAAAATAAAAAGAGCATTAGATCCAAGTTGATTATAACAATTAGTTAAGTCCACAGTTTGTAAATTCACCTAGGTTTTATTCTTTGACCACCCAGAAAGCTTCTTTGATTTGTATTTAAGATATATGTTTTAAAACTTGAAAATACCAAGCAATTCAGTTTAAATAATGCTTTAGACTTAGTTTTTTTTTTCTGTTTTATTAAGGCCTTTTGGCTAATCAGGTTTTGCTATGTAGTGCTATAATGAAATAACCAAGTCAGATCTGTGCCTTGAAGAAAACAGGTTTTGTAATGAAAACAGTCCCCCCTTTCCCCACTGTGCTGGACATTTATACTCTGTTTGCCCCTCCAGATCTATTTTCTGCCCTTCTCCTCCCTGCTCTGTTCCTTGGGAGGCTGACCTCTGTTGACTAACAACAGCCAAGCTCCCTTGCCTTCTTGCTTCTCATCGGCTTCAACCACTGGAAAGTACCAGCAGGAGATCAAGGGCAGGAAGAAAGAGGAGCCCTCTCCCCACCCCAGCCTGGGCCATGACTGGCAGTTTCTCTGCCTCTGGTGGACAGCCCTCCCCTAAGTCACAGCTTCAGCTCTCTCTAGGGTTTCCTTCCCTTTCCCCTGAGGCTCCTCTAGTTGCTACCCCAGGTGGTGTACATCACCACCCTTTCTTGGATTCCTTTAATTTTGCCCAGCCCTTTACAAACAGTCCTTTCATTAATTACCCTTCTTGAGTGTGCTACCTTTTCCTGAAGTAAACTTAATGATACAAACAACAAGAATTCATGCTTCTACTAAAGTGGAGGTCCACATTAATTTGGAAAAGTACTACAGTGACCAGGAAAGTAGTCTACTGCAGAAACACTATGCAAAACACCCATTTACTTTACTGTATTTTCTTTGTATGTTTTGTACAACAGCATTTTACACCAACAATCTGAACTATCAGATCAATGTCTTTTAGGACCTGAATGCATTCTGAGATTTGAGGAGGTTTAAAGGAGAAATGCAGCATTCCCAAGAGGTTTCAAATGTTATTCGGGGTAAGTATGCAAATTTGCTTTCCCAGTTCAGCTTCCATTTATCACTTATGTAACATATGCCTGAGGGATTTTTCAGAAATTTTCTTAGTCTTGACAATCTTCTACTAGACAATATAAGGTGAATTCCCCACACTAGCCTATGGCATTTGAGGTACAGTATAAAGTCAGATACAAAGGGAGACCAAAAGATCTTGACATCGCAGCAATTTTACATTAGACAGGAACTTTTCTTTTTTTTGGCTGCACTGTGTGGCTTGAGGAATCCTAGTTCCGCTGCCAGGGACTGAATCAGGGCTCCTGCAGTGAAAGCACAGATTCCTAACCACTGGACCACCAAGGAATTCCCAGGAACAATTTAAAAAGAATTAAGACTTTACTGTGAGAACCTTTAGGCAACAAGCTTTATCTCAAAAAGCTAGATAACTAACCCTAGTATTTCTATGCTTTATTTCTATGATTTTGTACAGCAAAATGAACATAAGGCTCATTCACCACTGCTATGTTTTAGAAATAGAAACTGTGGTCCTAACTCACCAGAGGTGAAAACGAAGGAGGGATGGAATGATACAGGTCAAAAAACAGCTGCAGAGTTGAAGAATCTAAGAATGCTGAAAGACAAAAGAGCACTTCACTGAGTACATCTGCACAATGCAGCTGGCACGCTCTGGCGCTATACAGTCAGTGGGGCGCATGTCTTCCTGCTTTCTTATCTTACAGAATGTTTATTTCCTTTGAAAGTGATAAGCTAATAGGGTTTTTTGTTTTCCTTTTTTTTAAGCACTAGTTTTTAGCTCCTCTAAAAAACAGATTCATTCTTCTGATTCTCAAACAACTTAAGACAATCAGGACTCTGTTCATAGCAAGAATTTTTATCCTTACAAACACAATACCAAGCATAAGCACAAGTTCTTTTATTTGATTTTTGTTTTTCAAGTTAGAAATCCCCTCAAAAGAGTAAGAACTCTCTAGGTGATTAACGTAAGGTCAAACTCACTGGGGAATCCTCCAACTGCCTCTCCCTGACTTTATAAAGACCCATACCGACATCCTAAGTTTTCTCTAAGAAGAAGTAGAGGATTTGCCAGGGGTTCCTGAGACCACCCCGCAGACTCCAGGTAGAGTGGAGTGGCAGCCTGTTTCAGAGGGTGCGACTGTATTACCTGATCTCCAGCTGGTGGGAATCTGTACCGTGCACAGGTCATCTGAGGACTCATCAGTAGAAGTGCCGATGAAATCAAAGTTTAGGCAGTTATGAGTGAGTTTGAGCAGTTGCATCAGCAAGCCATGCTGACTTTCATCATTCAAGTTCAGATTCTTTCCAGAAGCCTGTAAAAATGACCACATAATGAGCCCCAAACAATCAATCCTCTCTTCCAAGCTTCTACCAGATTTACGAGAAGGCTGCTAAGCCAGAAAAGGAGGGCAATATTTCAACAGTCAAGTGATGTTTTTCTCCCAAAAGATGCTGCACTTCCATCAACTTAAAAGTCCTTCTATCTCTATGAAACTCCTAGCTCTTTATTTACTATGAAAACATATTTACTATAAAAACATGAAGCTGGTATTTAAAGAAATGCCTGCTTTGACACTTACTCTTTACATGCTGTGGCCACAGGGAATTCTGAGGCAATATGGGATGTATGGTTACTTCATTTGCATGTTAGATCCTTAGTATTTTTAGACAGGGCTGGGACTAAACTCTGGAGGGAGTTCTAGTAAGTTTTACACCCTGCCCTAGCTTCCTTTCTCTTTTTAACATTACCAATGCCAGCAGCAACAAAAATCTTTCAAACCCAGTTAAAACAAAGTCACCACTGAATTTTATTTATTCATCAGCACTGTACCTGCCTATAGCTTAAAAGTAGTCCAGAGCTATGGTGACTATGAGATTCAAATTTCTACCAGCTGTGACCTCAGTGACTGGCTGGCTCATTGTTTTTGATAGCATCAGTATCAGAGGAGGATTCAATACTCAGTTTTCTCAAAAGCTTTTTCCCTCCAGAGGGTACAACAGCTTTTGTGAGGCAGCTTGCCCAAACTGAAGACTTTTTTGGGAATCCTGAAGTAAAACCAGGTCATTGAAGGAAAAAATGGACATCATTAACTGGGACAAAAGAAAAATCCAAACTTGCTTCTAATACTACAATTGAGACACACTGGAAAATGGGAACAAGAAAACAAACAAACAAAACCTCCAAATGAACACAAAGCCAGAGGCTAATTCCATTTGTCTTTCTATAGGGACAAAGCATCCAAACACTGTTATAAATGTTTAGAACTAACAGGTTAACATTTCTTCCTTAGTTCAAGTCTATCAATAAATGACTCGAAATACCAACTTTCTATTTTAAAACAGGTAATTTCCTTCTGTGATACTGTCTACCCCTTCAGGTTATGAAATCTAAATGGATGTTAAAAATTCAAAATCTGCTTTTCCTTACAGATGTTGCTGGGTTGTTTGCTGCCTATAACTCAGCAGGGGACAGGGGAGCCAGCCTAGTTTTAGCATGCTAACAATATAGTCTGAGCCTGCTTTTAGAGCATTGAGAATCCAAACACCATAAAGCGAAGATGCTTTTACTCCATACAGGAAGATCTTATGTGGATATAAAAAAAGCAAACAACAAAACCCTCAAACTTTGTGGTAAACTAGTTCCTTTAAAACAGGAGCATGGCATAAGTGTTCACTTACTGCTCTTTACCTAGGGGAACAAATGTGAAATAGGGAAATCACAATTCTTTCTCCCAGTCTGGCAAGTTTCTTTAGCAGCTCGGACACATGCATTACATGAGCGAGGATGATTGAAGAGATGCATAAACTCTTGTGGGGTTAGTGAAGAGCTGACATCTAACAAGCCCCCACTTCTCATCCTTCAAAAAGAGCTGTGAAGCATGGCCCAACAATCTCACCTGTTTTAGTAAATTGCAGGAAAGTGTGAAGATATCAAATAATGATGAATCTCGGAAAGAAGAGGCTATTTTTCTGTGCTTGGTTAAAGGATGGGTGGTGTCTGCCTGTGCAGAAAAATAAACCAACGCAAGTTTTAGAATTAATTGTAAAGAAAAAAATTTTCATGCAGACTTCAAATAAACTAGAAGGAGTTTCAATAAGACCAACATAAACAACAAAATAATTTTAAACATTTAAATTACTATTAAACCATATTTAGTGAGAGGATGCAGATGAAAGTAAGCTGCTAATAGCCAGCCAGGATATCATGTCTGTACTGCATACCGAGGGAAGATGGAAGGAGGGGTGAGTATCTCTACTGCAAAGTTTTAATTTCCTCTGCACTTAGGAAGGTAAAATTTAACAAACCATTGGAAAGCATTGCTAATAATTACTATCATGTTGTATTGTGGCTTAGTCTCAAAACCAGACAGTAACAAGGCTTGGGTTTTGGTAAACAATCCAGTCAGGGCTGAAGTTACTATAAAATTTCCAAAACCGTCACTGACTAACAGCCATGACAACAGCCTGTATACTCTCTTCCTTCTCTAACCTATTTCAACATGTAGTCTATACCACAAAAGTGAGCACTTAAATTTGGTTGTTATATTGGTCTCTCACTTACTCCGCTGTTCTTGTCTGAATTTTCAGTCATATTTTAAAGGTTTTTGTGGTCACGGATTAAATCTTTTACTTGTTTAGTATGCCCTCTATTTCTGACACATAGTAGGTATTCAATAAGTGCCATAAAGGAACTTCAAGGTGGCCAAGAGGATTTTCAGTCCAACCACTTACTGAAAGCTTAAATCTTTTTTATATACTGATCATCCAGGAGGGAGCTCATTTTGCTTTTGGCACATTAAAGAAAAATGCAGCAAGACTTCTGACAGACAACCAAGTTATGGAGCCCTCCCTTAATTTTATTTCTAAGTTCAAATACGAATGGTAACAGAAAAATGCTTTCTGATTTAAATCTGACAACCAAAAAAAAAAAAAAGAAGCCAACAGAAAATTAAGTGTATTACATAGAGGTTCAGAACATTCCGATTTTAGCTTCAGTGTCACTGTGTTATCACAAATGTCTGGGATAAAAAGGTAATGCCAGATTATACACCAGATGCCATATATAATCTGATCATAATGCAGAGACTAATTACATCTTAAGTATGTCACACACATTTCTATTATTTTCTTAAGAAAGACAAATAAAATTTTGAAAAGATTTAAATATCAACACTAATGGATTTTGTACAGCCAAGCTTCAAAGGGGAGAGCATTAACCCCACAGTCTCTGTACTTAATTAATGCATGCTCTCTTACCACAAGGGTAACAGTGGTTAAATAACAAGTTAGTTGTTAAGAGCACAGGCTCCGCAATAAGCCTATGTGGGTCTGAATTCATATACTGTTGCCTGGTAATCACGACACCAAATTATTTAACCTTTTTGTGCCTCAGTTTCCTTATCTAGAAAATGGGAAAACAAGAGTCCCTATCTCATATGACTATTGTGAGAATAAAATTAATATAAGTAAAGTGTTTAGAACAGTGCTGGTCACATAGAAATCACTCAAAAGTGTGAGCTATTATTTTGATAATTACCAACTGCAATGGGGATCGTATGTGACAGAAAACGCAATATGGACTCCAGATTTTGAAAGGCTATAGGCTAGTGCATTTAAAACAGTATCAACTCACAGTTTAAATTTCTCAGGGTTAATAAAAATGTCTGCATAAATATAAGCAGTAGCAACAGCGATGCCAACGTAATTAATAGCTGACAACTGAAGGGTGAGATGTTACAATTTAATATTAATTCTGGCCTGTTCAATAATTATAACATTTTAGTTGGATACAAAAGTAAATGACTAAAAAATAATAGCCAGAGCAAAAGAAAGCCACTGGTGTTTCCTCTGTAGTAATCTGTCACATTAATGGCTGTTTAAAAAAATTATTTGGTATTTAGCAGAATGTTTCATGCATTCTGGAAAGATTATCAGCAAAATCTTTAATAATAGCACATGAGAACTGATTTTTGAATGATTATAAACACATTAATTTATACAGGTGAAGGGACACACCAATGATGCTTGTTTCCTAAGTTCTGACTTAGAACAACTGCTCTCATCTCTAACAATGAACATTAAACCTAGGAAAGCTGAGATGAGAGGAAAAAAATATTCTGGAGACAGAAGGGGATCAGGACAATAAGAGTGAGGTAGACTGCACTTACAGAGGAAAACCCAATGGAACTATTTTGTTTCAAAAGGGCATTAATCACTTACCGCAAAAGCACACAACTGCCAAAAAAGATCATCCCACACACAGCAGAAAACACCAATACTAAGAAAAAATATGGCACTTACTTCAATGAGGAAGGCTGTAGCACTTACTTGATTAATTTCATTGGTTAGCTGAGATAAAATTGTGACGCCAATGATGCAGTATTCAACACTATCCTAAAAAAAGAAAAGAAAAAAAGAAAAAAAAAAGTAAGGCAGAAAGAGTTGGCTTGTGCAGCTTGATTTCAGCATTTGAAATGCAATCATACTTTTGAAATAACAGAGTCCTGTGTTGCTATTAAAACTGCCTAGACAAGGTAGAAAGAAACTGTAGTTTAAAACGGTTGCTTTGCAGGACATAAAATCTAACTGCCATAAAGGAAGACTTCTAAATCCGACTTCATCAAAATTGAAACCTTTTGTATTTTAAAAACACCCATAAGCATTATACCATATATATTATAGAAAGAGAAACTAGCAAATCACACTTAAAATAAATGACAAATGAATGCATAAGATAATTTACAAAGAGACTGTATACGAAAAAGGGCAAAGAACCTGACTAAAAAATTTATATAAGATATAAATAGGAAGTTTACAGAAAAATAAAAATAAGTAGTAAGTTAGCATGTGAAAATTCGTTTTGTCTCATTCATAACTCAAATGCTGAGCTACCAATTCTTTCTACCTACAAAACTGGAAAAATAGAAAAGCTGAGCTCACAGGGTGGAGGAACATGGAAACAGACATTCTTTTAATTGTTGGAGGGAACAACTTTTTTTTGAGGGTAATTTGGAAATATCCTTATAAATCCAAAATACACACAGCCCTCTGACTGAATAATTCAAAGGCTAGGAATTCATACTATAAACACACAAAGTATAAAAGGATATATGCACATGGATAGGCACTGAAGTATGTATTTAGCAGTCAAGATACAGATGCTAACTAAATGCCCACCTGTAAGAGTTAAATGAATTATGGCTTTTTTTTTTTTTTTTAAATTTATTTTTTTGGCACACAGGCTTAGTTGCTCCGCGGCATGTGGGATCTTCCTGGAGCTGGGATCGAACCCGTGACCTCTGCATTGGCAGGTGGATTCTTAACCACTGCGCCACCTAGGAAGCCCCGAATTATGGCATTTTAAACTAGAATGGCATGTAAGCATTAGAAAGAATGAAATAGAGCTTGTGCTGACATGTAAATATGTAAAGCCAAGACATATTAAGAGTTCAAAAGACACAGAAGAAAATATACTGAATAATTCCATTTGTAGATCAATATCTACAACTAAGCATATATTCCATCAAATACATAAATCATACCTGTAAAAACCTTGTGACATCTGTGATTGCATTTCTGAAGACATAGTCATCCTTCTGACAGTCAAACCAGCCCAGTTTTGTGATTCTGGCATATAACTGAATAAGTGCTTGTGTCACAAAAGTAGCCAACTTTGGCCGAGTGGCAAGGTAGTTCAGCACATAGTTCCCTATGAGACAAAAATAATTTACATTGTAGAAGGTTCTGCCAGGGAAGAATGTACGTCTTTAAATGTCTAAGAAATGGTAAATTTAAACTATTTATCCTAAACTTCCTTAATTATTCACACTACTGAGAAATGAGATTTTGAATTTAAGATTCATAGGCTTTCTAACTCAGAACTGTATACGTATCACAATGAAGAATCTGAAGGCAGCCTTGAATCTATCCCTTGAAGGTTAAATAGCATGGTCTGCACAGAATTCAAAATCCTTAATGATGTTTTTCTTAGTTATTAATGACAGTAAAGACTGAATGAAAAAAACCTTCTGAAAACGAAAGGGATAACACAGGCTTTATCTAGAAGCAATTATATTGGGTCCTCTTCACTTTTAAGCCCAAATTCTGGAAAGAAACTGGATTCTAGATATTCTGTACGCTTAGCAATTTGAGAACATTATCAAACAAGCAACACAAATTTAACTATTACTAGAACATCACTAAATAAACTAATTTCTTTAAGAGAAAAAAGATAACTCTCTACTTACGAATATCTATTCGTTGTTCCAATGGCAGAGGGTTATTTGTGCGCGATACAAGCTTTGTAAGGCATGTCGCTGCCAGTAACTGGGAGTAAGATGACTGTGAAAAGAGTGGGGGGAAATGACTTAGAATTCAATTTTATTCAGTCAGTCAGTCATAAAGTTTTTAACTTGGAGATCTGTGCTCAGATTCAAGAAAATTAATCAGCTTTCCTATACTTGATCTTCTGGATTTTAAAGGGTCACATACTAAGGAAAAATGAGCCCCACATAGCGTATGTGCTCATTAAGCTGATTTCAGTCATGAACAAAGTGCAGGATAAAGTGACTGCCTGACCAAACTGAATCTAATACAGGTATCTGTATCACCTTAAGGGGGCAGAAGTTAGAGAGGATCTTTTCAGAAAGATATTAAGATCTTTAGAAGACAAATCTCTTCTTTTGTTTAAATCAAGAAATCTTCTCCCTCCAAAAGCCTTGCTATAATGATGCTTCAAAAAGTTTCACCTCATAATTTTCCTACTGTATGGCATTAGAAAGAGGAAAAAAAAAAAAAAAAAGAAAAAAAAAGAGAGAAAAAAAAAAGAAAAGAAGAAGTAGTACTAGAAGGAACCACCACATTATGCTGTATAGTCAATCCCCAAATTGTATCTTCCCATCAGCACAACTATCAATCAGCTATAGCTTCGGGGAATGTATATGCTAGTTTTCGTACTAAATTCATAACAATTATTTATGAGAAAGAAAAATCATGCCCTAAGCAATGGAATAGCATTATCATATTCTCAAGTGTGGATTTTAATGAATTTTAACCTCACAGAGAATCAAGAGTATTCTATCTGATCATAATGTATAAGAAGGAGCCATGTGCAAATTCAAATTCCTCCATGTGGCTATATTATATATTATATAATGTCATATAACAAGGTCAGACTCAGAATCATCAAAATAATTTAATCCAGGGTCAAATATAATTTTCCATGCAGCTATAAGTCCTCAAGACAGCGGGCTATCCATAGGCGTTACATCATACCATCAGTTATAAAAATAACTTAAGCTTATGGAAAAAAACCTATAAAAGTGACTTCGACGTGATTTTTATTCAACACCCTTGAACATAGTTTAAACTGATTAAAGCAGGTGTGTCAAACTGCTAATAATGCAAGAGAAGCTACTATAACTATAGAACATAGTGTATGACTATACACTATATAACATGTAAATGCTTTCTGCATGCAGTTCCAATTAATCTGCTACACCACTAAGAAGTCAACAGAGATTAAAAAGGAAGAATCCACTATAATTAAGTGTTTTTAGTATTGCACCAACCCTGTTTTATTCCACCCTGTTGAATGTCAACATGAATGAGGAACTGGAGTTAACAGTGTCAGGATAACACCATGGGGCTCCAGTGGGAGTCAAATGGAAGCTAGCTGTGTGTCTCCCACAGTACAAATCTAAGTGGATCAATCCTAGAACCAAGTGACTGAAAAGCAATACAAACTACTACATATGAAAATAGAACAGAGCACTACACAGTCTCTGATCACGACTCTGTAACTTTCAGATACTTGAGAAAAGAGCTCTTTCAGCTACTAAAGGATATTATTTAGCCAACTGTAATTTGTTTTATTTACTGTGTAAATTCTGTAATACTACATATGCAAATTTAAAAATGAAGTCATTTAGAATTCTATACTGTCAACAAATTAACTGCTTTCCTCCTTTTCACATTTCCTCTAGTTCTTCAGCAGAGTGCTGGCTGCTGGTCTAGCTGGGATTCTAACTCTCTTGATGCCCTTTCATGATACCCTGGATGGATGCTTACCCTTCTTGAGACCTCCATCTTGCCAAAAATATTAACTTAATCAAATCATGTCTCATTAAAAGCATTATTTTTATCACTCCATGCCATTTTCATGCTGGAAGAGGTTCTAATTCCATTTTAAAGACTGTAACTTCCTGTAATTTTCACTGTCAATGTAATTTTTTCCTCTATACTTCTAAGACAACAAGAAGCAGCTGTGGTACCGGGAAGGAAAAACAGAGAAAGACTAGGGATCTTATGAGGTGACATGAACTTTGTGGATAAGAAAGGTCATTTATATACAGTCCTGTCTTCTTTGTAAAGGATATGAAGTGGTACCTAAGTGTAAAAAACAAAAAGGAGTCCCAGAAATTTGATTCAAGAGAAAAATTACAGGACAAAAATATATGCTCAATTAGATTTTCCTAGTAAGTCTGTAAGGCCTTTTTTGCCAACCTGGCAGGTGTGGTGTGTTTTAAAAGTGAAATTAAGAAGGCAGAGGTACTTAGAAAAATCAAGGAATGGAAGTTATCCCAATCTACCCCTAAACTTAGAACCAGAATATATTTTCCTAAATCTGTTACCCTTTAGGATTTTTCAAATCTTACGTACACTTCCTCTTTCAAGGAGTAGCTGGCACTTGCTCAGGCAATCAGGACTGTTGGTGAATTCAACCAAGGCTTTCTCTGCCTGGAGTCGAGTGGTTGTATCTGTTGTTTCGTACAGCTGTTTGCACAGATTCTCTAGTTGGGCCAGGCTCTGGAAAAGATCAGTCAAAAGAGAAATCAGTCCAGCCTACTATATACACAAGGTACTGTGCTCAAAATTACTGGATAAAGATAAATAGTAAACAATGAAGAGAGAGACTTGCTTCTCAACTTGGAAGAGAATTTGGGTGACCTTTAATAATAACCATTTATAGCCCTCTCTATTTGATGCTGTAGAAGACAAAATGATAGAATGCCTAAAATATCTATATCCAGTCATTCCCTTAAAGATCAATCACAAATGATACATTTTTCCTTGCAAATACCCAACCTAAGCTTTTCCAAAAGGTTTTCAAATAAAAATTCAGAATTTACTTGTTCTGCCATCAATTTCCAGATTATGAATACTAGAGTCATCACTGTACAATCAAGCACATAAACACACAATGTAAGCATCACACAGATCTTTACATAGGTTTAAACACGCTCCCTTTGCCTGGAGGTTATCAGCTTACAATTGTGTGTATGCACAAAGATGGCCAACCACTATGAGAAAGCTTCAGAATGCAAGTACGTACCTTCCTCCCTGGATCCCTCATGTCTAAAGTTCAGTAGACTCTCTTCTGTTGCACTTTAAACTTTTGCTTTGGATCCAAATTTAAAAGGCAGGGTCAAAATAAATTCAACCCTAGCATGTGCTCAGACAGAGATAAGACACGGGGAAACGCCCCCAAACAAACCCTTCTCTCCAAATCTTGAACCAGTTCCAGGGAGGCAGGAAGGCGATGGGTGTGTGCTTTGGTCAAAAACCCAAAGGGATGCAAATCCACTTCCACTAAATGTGATGTTTAAAAGCAAAGTGGAAAGGAATGAGTAAGGGTTCACGTAACTATCACCTTTCACTGACTGAAGAGGAGGGCAAACGTCTGTTAGTCTTTAAAGGACCAGTTTGGACTTTAAGCAGAAATTCTGAGCCTATTTTCTACAGTAGTAAGCAAGATCTGGTTTAAATAGTTTAAGGGATCCTACCATTAGAAATGACAATTCTGACAAGAACAAAAATAATAATAATAATTAGACAAACCAACCTGTGTAAACAGCCTAAAATATATTACACGGCCAGTCTGCCCAAGGCTTTTCATTATCACTTTATTTCATTATACTGTGACTTTATAAATCACAGCTTTTCCACTAAGCAGAAAAGCCCTTAGGGCAGGATACTATTTTACTCAATCTGATTAATAAATTTCAAACATTAACCTAAAGGAAACAAGAAAGACAAACACTGACACTCTAAGAGCATCACTCTCACTGCAGAGAGCACTCTAAAAAATAAAAACCTTCACTTCCCTTCCAAAACAAAATAAACAAACCACCCTTCAAAACATCTTGGGACTCTGATTAGGCTCCTGTTAAACCTGTTCCTCTTTGACTTCCAGGAGTCCCACTTAATACCTTCCTCAATTCAAAAGCACAGAGAAAACTGTACGTGCAAAGCCAGATCTCAAGTAATGAAAGTTCTATAAGCAATATCTGATTTTTTCATATAACTTATAAGCATGAGGAATACAGGATAAGTCTAATTAATTACATATATTCCATAAAATATATGTCAAAGTCAGTGTTATGCCTGTCAGTACTGGCCAAACACCCAATGAATCAGTTTAATTATAAATCCCCACATTCCTAAGCAAGGAATTAAATCTCCTTCAGAGGTTTTTGCTTCAACCCAGCAGGCTGTCCCCCCACTCCCCCCTCCGCCCCTATGAAATGATTAACTTAAAAGGGAACAAATTATTTAAAAAATAGGTAACACAGAAGACATCAATAGAAAGATACCCTAACTGAAACTGAAAGACAGCTATAAAATATGGTATTAAGTGTCAGGGTGCAGCAGCAGCCCTTAACCTCCATAGCTACCACACACTGTGAGCTTTCCAATATCTTGCACTTGAACAGACACTCCCTAAACAGTCTGTCTGCTTAAGGTATAACGGCTCTCCCTGAAGTCTGATCAATCAGTTCTGGTAGCTCCCCCACCATGCAACTCTTGTTTATGTTTATTACAACAAAGTTGTTCACGTGACGATGGCTTAGCATCTGTCACCGGTAGTTCCTTACTGCTAAAAACCTACATGCAGGTTATGGTGGGCTTTTGGTTGTTCTTTGTTTTGATTTGCTTTAATTTAGCAGACAAAAACATACTTCAGGGTAAGTCTGGTAATGAGTTTTCAGCACAGGAAACAAGACCGTTTTAAAAAACAGAAAAGTAATTTGACCATTTACACAAACAGTTTGAAGAACCGTAGCTCTATTTCTTTGTTTCCAGAACAAATGGGAAACAATCTTGTTTTCCCAGACAATTAGTAGAAACATCTAAAAACCATAGGGCAAACCGTCATTTTATTTGGGTTGTCCATACTACCCACTGAAGAAGTGAATGAGACATTTACATTTATGTTCTCTTGGATCCTAATGTTTTGAAAGCAAATCTAATAGTTAGATTATTTTGAGTCACCTTTTTTGGGGACCCAGAACAAAGCAATTCATCCCACAATTGTCTGATTAGCCATTAAAACCAGTCATTTCACATTTAGCAGAAAACACACCACCGCGTTTCCACTCTTGGCGCAGTTCCTTCTCCCATTCAACCAGTTCTTATTAAGGACATCTATTACACCATGCCAGTTCAGTCACTGAAGAGCCTCCAGGGAAGAAGGTCTATTTTCTCTTCCTAAGGTTGCCAAATCTATAATCCACAGAGAAACTTCCATCTGGTCCCACTGGAATATAAAAGCATGTCTGGGTGAAATGCTAAACAAAACTGGAAAGTGATCTTCAACTACCAAAGTACTACTTTAGTACAAGAAACTCAAGACAGTCAAACCCACAAACCACCTGAATTTCACCAATAGTTACAATGAAGGTATTAAAAGAATATATCTTCAACAATGTTATTTTATACACTTTTTAAAGCCTGGATAGAGAAAATGCAGCTCAATTATTCTCATTTCAATATAAAGTGAAACCAGCTGAGACTACAGACCTCAGAATTTAATGATTTATCTGAAGAGTTGCCTGTCTATTACAGGAAAATGAAGATTTTGTTTCTGCATTAGATGTTACACTATATCAAAAAGTAGAATACCTTGGAATTTATTTTAATTTGTCACATACTGCTTTTATAAAAACCCTGACAGTATATACGTTTAAATTAGTCTCACTGCTTAGGGGGAAAAAAATCCACTTGGAGATTTCCAATCAGAGACCAGGATACTTGCTTTTAGGAAGGATTTGATGACATTCCCAATAATGCTGAGTAGAAAACAAGCATAACCCTTGGATGACTAGGTTCTCTACAAAGTATTGATACTTCCTTGATCTGACAGCCACCCAAGCCACCTAAAATGATCAGAAGCACCACCCTATTACAAAGAGTAAAGTACAGGCTCAATCCAGAGAAGTTCTCCTGAAGAGTATATGGTCAGAATTACCAATCTGGTAGCTGAATTTTCATTATTAGGATGCCTGAAATATAAAAAGAATTGCTGAAAAATCAAGCCACTTTCAGCCTGTTCATAAACTCCATTAATTTAGATCTTCCTTAGTTAGAATTTTTCTGTGTATTAGGAAAAAACTGTGCTGGGTAAATTAAAAGATGCATACTGAACCTGCCAGAAAATGAATGATTTAAAAGGTGTATAAGACTAATAAAATTAATATACTAATTACATTTTATTTTTTATCTATTCAATAAGGCATTCCTATTGTCAATAATGAATATCCGGGACGTCCGTGGTGGTCCAGTGGTTAAGAGTCCGCCTTCCAATCCAGGGGATGCAGGTTTGATCCCTGGTCGGGAAACTGAGATCCCACATGCCGAGGGAAAACTGAACCCATGTGCTGCGACTACTAAGCCTGTGTGTCACAACTACAGAGCCCACCTGCCACATCTACTGAGCCTGAGCTCTCCAGAGCCTGAGTGCCACAACTGGAGAGAAGCCTGCACACTGCAGTGAAGAGTCCATATGCTGCAATGAAAGATCCTGCATGCTGCAATTAAGACCCAACGCAGCCAAATAAATAAATAAATAAATAAATAAATTAAATTATCTATAATTGGATATTGTTTTTTAAATATTTATTTATCTTAATATATATTAACATATATACATTAATATATCTTCACTGAGGCATGCAAGATCTTTCGTTGCGGTGCGTGGGCTTCTCTCTAGTTGTAGCGTGTGGGTTTTAATCTTCTCTAGTTGTGGTGCACAGGTTCTAGAGTGCCTGGGCTCTGTAGCTTGCAGCATGCAGGCTCTCTAGTTGAGGCACACAAGCTCAGTGGCTGTGGCATGCAGGCTTAGCTGCCCCATGGCATGTGGGATCTTAGTTCCCTAACCAGGGATTGAACCTGCTTCTGCATTGGAAGGCAGATTCTTTACCACTGGACCACCAGGGAAGTCCTCATAGATAATCTTTTTAAAAACTCCTAAAAATCCAGTAACAACAATTATTGTTAGGCTAAAAATTCAGTAACAACAATTATTGTTAGGTTAAAAATTCAGTCACAACAATTATTGCTAGGTAGAGAAAGACAAATATATGATATCGCTTATATGTGAAATCTAAAAAAATGGTACACATGAACTTATTTATAAAACAGACTCACAGATGTAAAAAACAAACTTACGGAGAAAGGAGTGGGGATAAAGTGGGAGACTGGGACCGACATATACACACTACTATATATAAATAACTAACAAGGACCTACTGTATAGCACAGGGAACTCTACTCAATACTCTGTAATGACCTATATGGGAGAAGAATCTAAAAGAGTGGATATATGTATATGTATAGCTGATTCACTCTGCTGTATAGCAGAAACTAACACAACAGTATAAATCAACCACACTGCAAAAACAATTTAAAAAAAAAAAGCAAGTGGCAAAACACTATGTAGAGTATATCATTTGCAATATATGTTAGCAAATTCATAAAGGAAAATCTGGATGAAAACACACCAACAATTATCTCTGAGAGCTGAGATTATGGAAGACTTTTAATTTGTTATGTAGTTCTATAACTTTTAAAGTTTTGACCACAACCAGATATTACTTGTAAGCAGGAAAAAAAAAAAAAACCCCCAACAATTATTCAGACAAATATTTTTTAAAAGGAAAAATTTAAGCTACCTTTTTTTTCTAAATTACTCCTCTAATTAGTAACATATTACTAATTAATTGCTGATGCTGTTTCCAATCAGAGTTCATAAGACCAAAAAGGCAACAGGCAATATATTCTAAAGGCTGAAGTTTTAAAAAGTATATCTGTATTTACTACTTTTATTTTGTTCTTTCTTACCAATAATAAATGCTGGTAGTGTAAACAGCCTGAAAAGAAAATCACACACACCGTTTCCTCTTGTTTATAAAGTTACCTACAAGGCAATCTTGGGGGCCAAAGCCATTTTGGTTTTATACACACATCAGCAAATCTCTAAGATGTTAGAGATCTTACAGTGGAGTCTTAAAATATTAAAAAAAAAAAACAGTTTACAAAGCCAGTGCAAAAGACTTGAATCTGTACTTTACAAGAGAATATCCAAAGGGCCAATAAGCAAGTGAAAGGTGCTCAACTCAATCATCATCAGGAAACATAAATCCAAATCCAAACCACAAGGAGAAATCCATTAGAATGGCTAAAATGAAAACACCAAGATCAAGCACTGGTTAGGATGCTAGAACTGTCACACAGTGCTAGTGGAGTCGGAATTGGTTCAAACACATTGGAAAACTGGCAGAATCTATTAAAGCTAGACATATGGATATCCTATGATCCAGCTATTCCACGCCTACATATATATACCCAATAGAGATATGTGCTAAGTTCACCAAAATGCTTGTACAGGAATGTTCGTGGCAGCACTAAAGGTAACAGTTCCCAAATGTGAAAGCCAAATGTCCATCAACAGCAGTATGGATAAGTGTTTCATTCCTTAATCTGGGTGCTGATTACAGAGGCACCTTCATTTTGAGAAAATCCGTTGAGTTGTACATTTCTAATTTGCATATTTTTCTGTACGTATGTTATACTTCAATACGAGGTTTTTAAAAAAGATGGAAGAATGACACAGTTCTCCCCCAAATTTACTCTTATCTATTTCTTTCTGATACTAATGGAAAAGAAGTTCATCAATAACTGACAACTGCATATTAGATTTAGAATGCTTTAGTTTTACACCAATTCCTGCTTTTAGAACTGTAACATTCATTATTTGATCAGGAAATAAATAAGGTAAGATTTTTGGATGCAGCTGGTGACATTCTATTTCTGACAGCACTAAGAGGGTAAGTAAAGCCTTTTGGTTGCAGATGCTGTGTAATGTCTACTGCCGTAAAACAAGATAAAATACGTATTTTCTGCAGGTGATAACGCAGTGCCAAAGCCTTGCGTGCATTAGATAAGGACAGTAAGTCTGTTAACATATGAGACTGCAAAATTCTACACTTAACTTCAAAATATGAATCAATCTTAACTTGTAATAAACACATGATGTTTGCACTGTGGGTAACACACAGCTAAAACACATGTAAACAAATTATTTCATGAGGTAAACAGGCAGACTAATTGGCTTGGCTTATTGACTTATAAATTTAACTCAAGAGTTTTCCTTTAACATGTCACTAGAAGCCGGTTTTGGTTTCTTCTCATAGACACTAATGGTGCAGAGGAATGAAAGCTGCAGTGTAAGGTGAATCCTCTAAAGTACAGGTTTCAAACTGGTAGCCTCAAACTGGTCCACAGACATTTTTGTTTTTCATCTTACAGAGTGGTTTTAAAGTTTGACATAGTTGCCAATATTTCATAATATCTGGTTTTTCTAGCTTCCCATGAAAAATTAGAAGATGTGATTACACTGGACCTGCATTTTCAAGTGTCACTAATCAATGACAGTAAGAGCGCAGTGTTTTCCCAGGGGGCAGGCTTGCTCTAGTTGACTACGGTCCTTAAACGTCTGGCCTCTGTAGAAAGCGGAGGTTTCTCCACCTGCCTTAAGGCAGTTTTGTCTCATATCAGTGGTTCACTTCCAAATGTCAAAGTTAAAAAGTAGTGAGCATATAGTATTACAACAGATTCTGACTTAACTTTGGGTACTAACTCTTTGCCAGACTTGGTTAAAACAATCTTTTGAGTACAAGGGGCTACATAAAACTTAGGCAGAGAAAAGAATCAGATTGAGAGTTAAGGAATTTGGATATTGGCTTTAGTAACTAACTGTGTGACTTTGGGCAAGTTTATTTCCTGGAGCTTCAGTTTTCTCATGTGTAATTTTATTATATTTTTAATATTTATTATATTTTTATATATATTATACTTTTTATATTTTCTCATGTGGACTTTATTATATTATTTAACAAAGATACTTCCAGTTCTAAATTCCATGCTTTTAATTATATAAGTAAATCAGGTTTAAAAGTAAGCAAATATTAAAATTTAAAAGATCATGGAAATAATCAGGCAATTTTTTTAAAAGAGAGAATTAAACAAAAAATAAATCAGGTTAACATTCCCACACATCCCTCAACTCACAAACAACTCCAGTGACCTAGCAAGCAGGAACAAGGATCCTTTTGGAGTGGAGGTTCAGTAAAATCTGAGTTAAGACCTCAGATGTCAGACAAATCCCCACTCCTCTAGTTACTAGCTGTGGGAGTGTGAATAAGTTACTCAAACCTTTCAAACTAGTTTTCCTTTCTTTTAAGTAGAAATAATATCTATTTTACAAGGGTGTAAAAGTCAATGAGGTAACGTATGTAAATTACTGAGTTTATTATTTGCTATTATGGAATACACTGGCTACCAAAAACTGGAGAACAACAGCTTTTTAAAGCACACTCATAAATGCATATAAAATCTGCAGTTTCTTCTACAGGGGTTATAAATGCCTCTTCCTGCAGGGCTAGGGGACAGGATATACTGTTGATCCTCTCTGTTCATGGGTCCCATATTTGCAAATTTACCTACTTGCTAAAATTTATTTGTAATCCCCATCAAAACTCTCAGCAACTGTGCAGTCATCTGTGGACATGCACAGAATGGCAAAAATTTTGAGTGGCCTGACGCGTGTTCCCAGATGAGGTGGAACAAGGTAATGCTTTGTGTTCTTGCTTCAGCTCTCATACCATAAACAAGTATGTGTCCTTTTTGCAGTTTACTTAATGCCATGTTTTTTGCAGCTTTGTGCTTTTTGTTGCCAATTTTGCTGCTTAAAATGGCCCCAAGCATAGTGCTGAGGTGCTGTCTAGTGTTCCTAAGCTCAAGAAGGCTGTGTGAAAAAAACATGTGTTAGATAAGCTTCATTCAAGTGTGTTAAAAAGGTGTCTGTAAATAGAAATACAAATAAAACAAGGTTATAGGTTGGCTGAGTGATGAAATGCGACCAGAGGTTGGCAGGAACTTAATCCTATATATCCTGCAGAAGAAATAATTCAGTATTTGCTAATTCAGTGTTCTTAGCGACTTTACAGAACACACTACCATAAATAATGAGGATCAGTTGTATTTCTACCCACTTCCAGTACTGGGTAGTACTCACTACATATTTCTCCATCGAAACAGAACTATATTACCATTATTATAGGATTTGTTCAAAGAGAGATTTATTAACGTATATAACTCAAATTCTTGCAGATGACTCAAATGTTTATTTATATGGCCATTTATACTAAATATTTATGTGCTGTGATTTTAGTAAATGAGCACTAATGCACACACTATATGGAAAGGACGAGAGTGTGCCTCAGTGTCTGGCACACAGTAGGAGTTTCATAAAAATGTCTTGTATAGGGACTTCCCTGGTGGTGAAGTAGTTAAGAGTCCTCCTGCCACTGCAGGGAACACGGGTTCAAGCCCTGGTCCAGGAAGATCCCACATGCTGTGGAGCAACTAAGCCCGTGCGCCACAACTACTGAGCCTGCACTCTAGAGTCCACGCACCACAACTACTGAAGCCTGCGTGCCTAGAGACCATGCTCTGTAACAAGAGAAGCAGCCACAATGAGAAGCCCACGAACCACAACAAAGAGTAGCCCCACTGGCCACAACTACAGAAAGCCCATGCACAGCTACGAAGACCCAATGCAGCAAATAAATAAATAAATATTTTTTTTTAAATGTCTTACATAAAATCTTAAAAAGCTTCTAATGGGGTTTGGGATAAAATGGCAGACCGACAACATATCTAATCTTGTTCCTTTCCCAAACCCAACTAAAACAACACTAAAGGGATTAAAAAAAAAATCATAATCCCACAAGGATTATGACAGGAGACAGGACAACAGCTGCAAAATTTTGGAATACAGAAAAATCAGCAGTAACGGACTCAAGAAAGCTAAATATCTTGCCAGAGGTGAAAAAAAACCTGAAAGCCAACCTGATTTACACTCCATGCTCAGATGTTAAGGTGAAGTGGGGTGGCCAAAGCAGGAAGAACAGGGTACAAGTATTTTTGAGAAGTTAGATCCCCAGATACCTTCCCTTACTCGATGTCTCTGAATGACTGCCCCTCTTCCTCTGGACTAGGGACACCAAGTCAGTCAAAAGCACCTCTGAGGACATGGGCACCAGATAGCTTACAGGTTGATTAAGCGGCCACGTACACATCAAATGCTGCTGAGCCTTCCCTTACTGGGCTCCTTCCATCCAGAAATGACTGCGTCCAAATTGTACTCCCTCCACAAGAGTTTGGAAAATCTTCCCCTGAGAATCTCATTAGTTGCAAAGGAAATACCTAAAGATACACTGATATGGGGGTTACTCAACAAATGGCACAACTGGATTACCCTGTGATGCCTCAAGCAGACAAGCCTCACTTCCACACGACGAGCTTCCAATCAGCTTTATAGTCTCTCAATCTTGATTATGAGGAAATAATCAAGGATTACTAGAAATCTGAAGAAAGCCTTTAACATGGAAGATAGTGTTAAAAAAACAAAACAGGCCTAAAATGGAGTTATTTACAGTCGGTCAAAAAACAGAGACTAAATTATAGTTTCGGCTCTCCCAGAAATGGAATTTTAAACCAGTCAATCAGGAATTGCCTGATTAACACTAGTTAGGTAACCTGCCTGACAGACCCCTGCCACCCCCTAAAAGAAAGCAACTTCGCAATAACTAACCTGCTTTTTTGCATAGTATGACTTCCTTCCCGCCTGAAGTCTTTTATTTTGTACAGCTCCTCAGAGCTCCTTTCTGTATGCTAGATTGGATGCTGCCCGACTGGGAAACGATTTTTGCTCAAATAAACTCAAAATTTTTAACATGCCTCAGTTCCTCTTTTAACAACAGCAGTCAAAACAAACACAAAAAACAACCTGGAACAAACAAAAACTGTGCAGGGAGAAGGAAACTTGAAAAAAGGAAGAAAGATAAAGGGGCTAAAAAAAGACAAAAAAATTATTAAGTACACCAAAGAGATAAGAAAATATATTGCAACTGTGGAATACGAACAGGGTGCTCTAAAAAAGAAACATTCAAAGAACATAAAAAAGGGATCTTAGAAATGAAAAGTATGATAGCACAGACAAAATATTCCATCAGAGGGTTGAAAAATAAAGTTAAAGTCTCTCAGAAAGTAAAGCAAAAGAATCGAGATGGAAAATAAGAGAGCAAACATAAAAACCTGAGGCCTGGTTCCGGAGGCCCAACATCTAATTAACAAGAGTTCCAGAGAGAGAGGGAGAGAGAGAGAACAGAGAATAGAGGAGAGGAAAATATCAACAAAATAATTCAAGAAAACTTCCTAGAGCCAAAGAACATCAGTTGCCAGAAGGAAAGGGTCTGCCAAAGCTCAGCGAAATAAACGAAAATCAAGCCATACCCAAGGCACATCTCTGTGAAACCTGAGAAACCTGAGGACAAAAAGAAGATTCTACAAGCTGCCCAGGGGGTGGGGAGATGGGGGATGGGAACAAAAGACAAAAACAAAACCCAAGCCAGGTAAACACATAAATGATCAGGAATCAGATGCCTCTGGGCACCACAAAAGCAACACTTGGCAACAAGTCAACAGAACAATGTCTGCAAGATTCTGAAGGAAAATGATCAACAAAGAATGTTTACCCAGGTAAACAAGTAATCAAGTAGGAGGGTAGAACAAAGCTATTTCAGGGTGGTAAGGTCACAAGAATTTATCACCCATGCTACAAAGTAAGACTAACACCATAAAAAGGTAAGCATGGAGTCCAGCAAAGGGGAACTCCAGCACCGGAGAGTGATATCAAGGGAATTCTGGGAGGATGGTGAAGGGAGATCCTGGGATGACAACTGTGAGCTAGCCATGGACAGCTACAAGGCCTTAATCAAGCAAAGTGACTCAAGGGACAAGTCACAGTGAGGAAGTCATCACCAAGATCCCTGATGCTATCAACCACAGAATTCTCATGCTAAGAACATTTCACCTAAATCCATGTTGAAGTTTAGTTCACAGAAAAGCTCTTAACTGACAAAGTAACCATTCTCCATTAAACTCTGGAAAGTTTTTCTATAGAAATGTGAAATCATTTTAAACTAACATTCCAAGGACAAAGGCAGTTGTGCAACACAAAAGATAGCTTTGGAATGAATACTGCCTGGTATGGTTATTCACAGCACTTAAAAGCTATAATAAACAGGCTTTAGGCATAAAAATTTTGCATTCTATGATTTATAAATGGAGTTCCAGTAAGAAAAAAAAAAAAAAAAGAACACACTGGGTTTTTGCCACCTTCACTTCCTTTATAAAAAAGGTTGTTTGCCTCTCAAATGCCTTTTATGGAACTTGATTTTGCCATGCTGACAGTATTAAAAGACCAAAACAAGGTACTCTGCTATGAAAATGGCTGAGTAATAGAGCAGATTATGAAGGCCAAGCAGATCACCGTAGGGAAAGGAAGCCAACAGCCAAATCTGCAGTTTGAAACAATCACACGTGTAAATAAACTTTTCTGCTATATTATCACTTTCCTAAAAACCTCATTTTTAAAAGCAGGTCTACGCAGAGAGAAAAATTCTATAATAGTTCAATAATTTTGTTAAGAGTGTTAAATCACATCTCAAACTGAATCAGAATGATACTGTCTACTGATATTATATTTTTCCTTACAAATTTAATAATCTTCCTCCCTCCCTCCCTTCCTTCTTTCCTTCCACATAGCAAGTATGGTCAAACAAGTGACTTCTAAAGGGCCTTTCACATCATTTAGTCCTGGTTTCTGAGAGCTATTTGTTTTTGAGTTCTTTATTATTTAAGCTACACTGTAGAGGGATACTGTTGGGCCAGTGTACATTTATTATTTTAATTTTATGGTCTTAATATCAATATGGTACAAGATCCAAACTTTAGAGTATTGGGGATATTTAATGCAGAATCATATTAAAACATTAAAAGTGCCATGAAATATATATAATAAAGCAAAGGAAGTGATCAGACACACAGTCATCAATTATCTGACACCCCCAATCACCAAACTTCATTACTATGTTTTATAATGACTAAATAAAAAGAATTTCAGGTTCAAGCACTATAGTTGTTTTATTAATAGGCCAGCCAAATAAATGCAACTGGCTTGGAGAGTATTCAAGCAACTTCAGGAATCTTAGGTTTCCCCCCCCTTTTTTTAATGTCACTAGTTCTTTCAATTTCCCTGGCTGATAGGAATTGCAGTTACAGACAGGCTGTAATTGCTTAAGAGAATGAAAAGACCAGCCACAGATTGGGAGACAATCTTTGCAAAACATGTATCTGAGAAAAGACTGGTATCCAGAATATACAAAGAACTCTTAAAAATGTACAGTAACAACCCAATTAAAAATCTGGCAAAAGATATGAACAGATACCTTACCAAAGAAGATACACGGATGGAAAATAAGCAACGAAAAGACGCTTAACACTGTATGTTATCAGGGAAATGCAAATTAAAACAACAGTGAGATACTAATACACAACCTATTAGAATGGCTAAAAAAGAAAACACTGAAAACACCAATAACTGGTGAGGATGTGGAGCAACAGGAACTCTCAGTTCACTGCTGATGGGGATGCAAAATGGTACAGCCACTCTGGATGACAGTTTGGCAGTTTCTTACAAAAGTAAACATACTCTTACCATACTATCCAGCAACTGAACTGCTTGGTATTTACCCAGAGTTGAAAACTTACATCTACACAGAAACCTGCTCATGAGTTCTGCAATAGGTGCATGGAAAAGCAAAGTGCGGTACATCCAGAAAATGGGATATTAATCACTGCTAAAAAGAAATAAGCTATAAAGCCCCCCAAAAGACATGGAGGAACCTTAAATGCATTATTACTAAGTGAAAGAAGCCACTCTGAAAAGGCTACATACTGTATGATTCCAACTATGCAAATTTCTGGACAAGGCAAAACTACAGAAACAGTAAAAAGAACAGTGGTTGCCAAGTTTGAGGGGGGAGGAAGGGATGAAGAATAGGCAGAGCCCTGGAGGATGTTTAGGGTAGTGAAACTATCCTGAATGATAGTTTAATGATAAATACATTGCCTTATACATTGTCAAAACCTATAGAACATACAACACAGAGTGTGCTTCAGTTAGTAATAATGTATCAATATTGGCTCATCAACTGTAATACAGCACAGTAATGCAAGATGTTAGTAAAGAGGAAACTGTGTTGAGGGTAAGGAGGTGTATGGAAACTCTGTACTTCCCACTCAATTTTCTATAACCTTAAAACTGCTCTAAAAAGCAGAGTATATTAGAAAATAGTCTATTAAAAACAAATCTAATTTGTCAATTAAAAAAAAGTTCTACTCTTCTTCCCCAAATTTTCTCTTAATATCTAGTTTACTAACCAATGTTCCATAACGAAACGTGCCATTTCATATACTAGCTTTCACCTTGCTGGTCCACTTGACAGGGCAATAAAATGGGTAAATTCTCTAAAGTTTAATACATAGGCATTACAGCACTGTCATTCAAAGATGACATAATTGACAGTGGTTCTCTGCAGATGTAAATTAGAATCCATACTGTACCCATCTGGTATAAAATATTCTTCTGCTAGAGGATGTATACAGGAAAAATCTTCAAAAGTTTATAAATCTTATAAGGTCATTTCAAAGTAATGCTTATGTTTAAATAACATACTGTTATTCTTTTAAATCATCCCTCACCACTCAAATGTATGTCTATATGGGAAAGGTCAGCAAACTATAACTTGGTTTGCCTTATGGATCTTCTGTTTTATAGAGCAGCTCTGGTGTTCTGCCCTCCTTTCAAAAATATGAATACAATCCTGGTGCACATTAACAATTAAAAATATCTCCTCTGTAAGTTTCTGCAGCTTAATCATGCATTTGTCTTCATTTTTTTTAAAAAAGCACAACACCTGAAGAACAGAGTTTACAGTAAATTTTAGCAGATTTGTTGCCACATATGTAACTAACTGTTCAATAACAAAAAACTATTGTGTGCAATGTACCAATAAAATTATTTTTGAACAGCCCTAATGTCTTCATTCACAAACCTCTTATAGGAAATGACTATAGGTATTTTACCATCTCTCACATCCTAAACTGGTATATTTTCTGAGCTAAATTCTTACAAAAGAAATAGGCCAAATGCACTTGATATTCCAGAAGAGAAGTGACATCTGCTAAACAGGTCGCTAATACTAAGGAGGAACTTTCTAACAATGTGGGGATGGTACTGGGTGATCTTTATTTAAATTTGTTGAGACTGGGTTAGGTTATGGATAATCACTCCTATATTGAACTATTATGTCTCCACCATCCCTAGGGATTCACACTGCTTAAACAGCATCGGATCTTTTCTTTTACAGTCACATTCAACTATACTCATAATTAATATACAACCTTACTGTAAGTTCCAGTACCATAAATACCATACTCTTTGAAAGTAATTTCCCAAAAATACTGGGCTGAGAACATGAGCCTCTGAAAAAACATTAGCAGTAGCTGGAGACCCTCAATAACAAAACAGCTGATAACAAACCTATATGGCTACAGGCTTCTCCAAGTGTGACCAAATAGTGACAGGCTGCATCAATTATTTTAACTAAATGAACAGACTGGCAGACTAATGAAAAGAAAGGAAGGTTTTAACTGGAGGTGTGTGCGTGTGTGTGTGTGTGTGTGTGTGTGTGTGTGTGTGAAATAGTGTATAAAGATATGAATAATTGGTTTTGTTTTTAGATTTACTTTTTTATTGAGGTAACACTGGTTTATAAAATTATGTAAGTTTTTAAAAAATATTTTTTCATTTATTTATTTACTTAGACTGCGTTGGGTCTTAGTTGCGGCATGCCTGATCTTTGTTGTGGCGTGCGGGCTTTTCTCTAGTTGAGGTATGCGACCTCAGGCTTAGTTGCCCTGCTGCATGTGGGATCTTAGTTCCCCGACCAGGGACTGAACGCACATCCCCTGTATTTGAAGGCGGATTCTTTACCACTGGACCACCAGGGAAGTCCCAACATTATGTAAATTTCACATGTACATTATATTTCTACTTCTGTATATTCTACAGTGTGCACACCACCAATTTAGTTTCCACCTGTCACCATACAGTTGATTCCCTTTACTCATTTTGCCCTCCCCACCCTGACCTCCTTTCTGCTAACCACTACTCTGTTCACTGTATCCACATTTAACTGGTGGTTTTACATGCTGCTCTGCTTTAGACTATTTATGTGACACTGAAAGCTCCCTAGCTCTTGAATGTCTCTATTCCATCATACAGGAAACAGGGGCATTCATTTTACAACAAACATCTGAGTGCCTAATATTTGCCAAGCACCATTCTAAATGCTTGACATATACCAGTGAACAAAACAAAGACAACCTGCCCTCTTGGAGTTGACATCATAGTGAGGGAAGACAAATCATAGTAAAAAGAATGAGTGAATTATAGGGTATGTTAGGTGATAAATACTAACGGGAAAAAAACAGAGCAAGGTGAGGAATAAGAGAGTACTGTATATGTGGGGGGGGATGGGGGCAGGATACAGTATTCAATAGGGTAGTTAAGGCAGGCCTCAGAGAGAGGTGAAAAAGTGAAATAACATGTTTAGAAAGTGAGGGAGCTGACCAAAGAGGTAAGCATATCTACTTATGATTCTTAACAAGGATTTGCTATGAAGAAGACTGTATACATGAAGTCCTCAAAGGGAAAGACTATTATTTTTCTGGGTACTGATTATGTGTTAATCCCTGTGCTATACACTAAAACATGTCTCATTTTCTATAAAAATTTAAGACAGAATATTAAAATCCCATTGGAAGTTATTCTCATTTTTAAGAAAGTAAAAGGTAAATGTAAATTTTGTGTGAGTTAATTTAAAGAAAGACTACTGAAAAAGAAATATGGATAAATGTGTATAGGCTATATGTAATATATTTAATAACTCAGACTTTTAATGTTGTTTCTTGAAATTAACAATGGTCTATTGCAAGATACTTCAAACTGAATTCAGCCAAAGAAATTCCATGCAACATCTGCACACCGATCAAAACAACATGAAATAAACTGACAATCTAGCAGCTGAAATGAAAACAAAAGCAATAATCCCAGAAACAGACACGATATAACCTTAACTTCTCAACATAACCTCACTAACAAATCTTACTTATTTGATGGGGAGAACAATTTCTCTTTCTCTTTAGGAGAACAAAAATCAGCTCATATAATTTAGGAACATGACATATTCCTTCAACGAAGGGTATTAATGATAATTAAATCTTTGGGCAAGTATTTCTTTGAAAATGTCTTTAAAAGCCTGTGAAACAGTAAGATTAAAGAAACTACTGCTAAGGAAATGAAATAATTTTAGACCCATTCAGCCCACTGGATTCTGAAATATTTCTGGGTATGGCTGTGAACTAAGCAAAAAACAAACCTACCAACCTGTTTTTTTTTTTTTTTTTAAATAAACCTCAAACCAAAGCTAGATCCCAGTAAAAATGATCTTAAAAATACATTCTGGAACTTACATCTGCTCCTATTTTGGTAATTAGATTAAGAGCAAAGTGTTCATAACTACATTTCTTCAGAAACTTAAGACTTCCCAAACTATAATAAACTACAAGTGCTATCTGTATTTCCCTACCAAAAATAATCAAGTGCTCAGTAGAGTTTAGAACTGAATAATTGAGAGTGAGACTTGAAGATGCTGAGGTAGAATAGTTTTTAAAAAGGTCACCCCTGTCATGACAGCTTTACCTGACCCCTGGCAGTTAGGATGCAACACCTTGGTTGTTACAAGAGTGGAAGAAAAGTCAGGGAGCATTTAGCTTTTAAAGCTACAGTGAACACTACCTTTCTGCCACATTGCTCCTCCCAACCCCCATTACATTGCTTTTAACCAATTATGGTACAATTAGTGCATAAAAATAACTTTCATCTGAGTGGTGACGATGATGGGAGAAGTATCACACTAAGTATGAACCTAAGTTACTTGTCAGTTTCACGTTATTCAATAAGGTAGGTCTGGAAGAAAGGCAGCTAAGTAGCAATTGTCTCTGGGCAGGCAAGGAGCTAAAGATGACGTCTGGGTGAGCCTTTGATGGATGCTGAAGCAACAACTGAATCCCAAAGAGCAAAAGTTGGTTAAGCCAGGAAGATCTGTCTTACAGAAGGAACAAAAGTCACTTAATTATAAATGTGGAAATTAAACTTTGCAGAGTGAGAATGATAAACTAATTTTGTCTATAATGTTAATTTCTGGAACTATTGTGTCAGTTTATGAGATTGTCTGAAAAGTATAATTCAACAGTGAAATAGAAACCAGAAACAGAGGGCATCACAGAATTCTGAACAGAGAGATTAACAAACTTTAAGAAAATTATTTTGATCTCAGGGCCCCTAATTTGCTATAGAAAGCCCCCAGGCCCAAGCAAGTATCAATACTTCCTGGTGATGACTCAAACTATGGATGAGACCACACATTCAGTACCTATATGCTTCAGGGTACTAACTGGATTTTTAAAGGATGCTTGGAGGAGCCAAATGGTTTTTCTTTGAAATAATTCAACATGTACTTTTTGTCTGAGAATGTGTCATTGCCAAAACCTGCGATATCTTCTGGTGTGTAAAATATTAAATAAATCTACGAAGATTTTGGCACAGATGTTTTTGATAGGATGTTGAATTTTGGCCCAATAATACTTGTCTTTCTGGATAAGGTGAGTTAAAAAACAAAACAAAAAACAGAAAAGCTCAATTCTTCACTTTGTGTTTGGCTGGGCCACATGAAAATGCCAAATAGCCAATCATTCTTGCCCTACAAAAAGTGGCAATTTTATGTGGCTCAACCCAGTACCTAAAAATAACACCTAAAAACCCCTTCAAAGTACTTTGAAATTTGTGTTATGCTTCTAATTAAGGGTTAGACTTCACTTTTAGATCAATATATATTTAGGTCAATATATGTAGACATATGACAAAGTTGGTATAAACTATCTGAAGTTAAATCCACCTATCTACTTTCCATTACCCCTCAATGCAAACCGTCTGGTCTCTGGCTTTCAGATCCATCACTCATTCTTTTTTTTAAATTAGTTATCTATTTTATACATATTAGCATATATGTGTAAACCCCAATCTCCCAATTTATCCCACCCCAATCCCCGCGTTCCCCCCTCAGTGTCCGTACATTTGTTCTCTACATCTGCCATCACTCACTTCTTCTGTGCTTATACCACCTGCTTACTACTTTAGTTTTTTGATTCTTGTTCATTTCTGTAGATGGCCCATATGTGCTTGAGAAAAATGTGCTGTCTATCAAATCCAATCTGTTAATTTGTGTTCAAATCTTCTGTAGATTTATTCTTTCTGGCTCCTTGTCCAATCAATGACTGAGTGATTTTTAATTATGATAATGGATTTGGGGTTTTGCCCTATACTTTTATCATGTTTTACTTTATATATTCTGAAGCTATTTTATGAGGTGCATACAAGTTTAGGAGCTGAGTCCTTTGTTATTTTGTGACTATTTTGATCTCTAAAGGTTTTTGCCAGTTATGTGTATTAATCTCTCCTCCCACTTTGGAGGTTTTTTTAACTCTCAACGATGTCTTTTGATGAAGAGAAGTTCTTAATTCTAATACAGTCCAATTTATCATTATTTTCCTTTATGATTGGTACTTTGTCCTTTTCAAGAAATCTTTTCCTATCCCAAGATCAAAAAAATATTCTTCTATGTTACCTTTTAAATGTTGGTTTCTTTTGCTTTTAACTTTAGATCTAAAAGCCAGCTGGAAGTGACTATCTTGCATGGTTTATGTTACGGGTGGTGGTGGTCAAGCTTTATTGCTCCTATGTTATTATTATTATTTTTAATCCACAGACAAATTGGCTTTTACCTTTGAGGTTACTTAATATCTGTGATTACTAATGTACCTTGGACTCTTCCTTTGTGCTGTGTTTGCCCTCTTTTTCTCTCTGCTTGTTCTCCTTTCCTTGACTTTTTTTGGATTTAAAAAATTTTTTTCATTTGCTAGCTCTTGAATTCCATTCCCCCCGCCACCCCAATACTAGTAACTACACATTCTTAATAAAGTCCAAAGTTAGCAATATTTTATCCCCCATCCTGAATAAAACAATGACCTTAGAATATGAACTATGATCAGTTCTCTGTGTTACAGTCTGTCATTGTCCATTACTTTGGTTTCACATTTTTATTTTTTCTTATTTTTTACTTTCATTGGAGTATAGTTGATTTGCTGGTTGTGTATTTTCAGCCCTAAAAATAAGACATAACTATTATTCATATGTTTGTTTAGATTTACTTATGTTTGCCAATTTCTTGGCTCCCCTTTACTTCTCACTACCTTTATTCTAGGATACTTTCCTTATTCTTTAAGTGTATCCTTTTTAAAAGTTCCTTAAGTAAAGATTTGCTGATGGTAAACTCAGTTTTTCTTTATCTAAGAGCAAATAAGAATGTCTTCATTCTTGAAAAATTACTTTTTGTGTACACAATTCTAAGTTGATATTCATTTCTCTGTGTACTGTCATTTGGCTTCTAGATTGATGTTGAGATGTCTCTATCAGCATGATTTTTCTTTGTAGGTGATATTTTCTTTCTGAGAATTTGTAGCTTTACTACATGCTTAGGTGTGATTTTAAAAAAATGCATCTTGTTGGACTTCCCTGGTGGCGCAGTGGTTAAGAATCCACCTGCCAATGCAGGGGACACGGGTTTGATCCCTGCTCCAGGAAGATCCCACATGCCGCGGAGCAACTAAGCCCGTGTGCCACAACTATTGAGCCTGCGCTTTAGAGCCCATATGCCACAACTGAGCCCACGTGCTGCAACTGCTGAAGCCCACGCGCCTAGAGCCCGTGCTCCGCAACAAGAGAAGCCACGGCAATAAATGAAGAGCAGCCCCTACTCACCGCAACTAAAAGAAAGCCCACGCACAGCAAAAAAGACCCAACACAGCCAACAAAATAAATAAATTTATAAAAAAAATGTATCTTGTTTTATATGCAGAGTACTTTTAACTTGTGTTCCAGAAAATTCTCAGCCAACTTTCTTCAAACATTTGTCTCTCCTCCATTCTCTCTTTCTAGGTATGTTAACTATTCTATCTTCCATGTCTCTTGACCTCTCATATTTCATACTCTTCCTGTCCTTGTTTCTCTGTGCTGTACTCTGAACATCTTTAGATCTAGTTCTTTAACTCTCTTCCTCACTGTCTAACACGCTAATCTATTCATTGGGTTTAAAATTTCAACGATTATATTTTTAACTTATATTCTACTTGATTTTTTTTCAAATATGCCTCATTTTTGATGGTTACTTTTTTTTTTTAATTCATTATTCTGTTAAGCATTTCAGAGATAGTTTAATTAATTTTTTATTCTGCATTTGGTGATTTTCCAATATCTGAAGTATCTGATAGGCATGTGTAAGGGAGGATGACGTGAACAGATCAAAATCTGTTCTTACAGTTTCTGCTCAACCTCATTTATGGGGGCCTTTCCCATGTGGGAGGATAATATAAATTCACAATTGGCTAATATAAAGCTGTAGAAATCCTGAATACCTACGTTTTCCAGTTTCTACTAGTGGCCAGGGAGTGCTAACAACTCCAATTGCTTTCTAGGGTTCTGGATTAACGTGGAAGTTTTAGCTTTAGATTCTTTACTTTGCATCAGGCACAGCGTTTAGCTTTGGCATTTGACCCTAAAGTCACTTCTGCTTTACTACTCAATCCCCACACTCCAGTTAGAATGGGTTCATTAAAATTAATCAATGGGGGTAGAGGACTTGGAGATTTCCCTTATTTCTTGCAAGCTTGTCAATGCTTATTCAAATTCAACAGGATCCACTTATGGAACTCTTTCTTTTTCTTTTTGGTATGTGGGATCTTAGTTCCCTGACCAGGGATCAAACCTGTGACCCCTGTCCTGGAAGCATGTCCCCTGCAGTGGAAGCGTGCCCCCTGCAGTGGAAGCCCAGAGTCTTAGCCACTGGACCACCAGGGAAGTCCCTTCCTACTCATTTTCACTCCAAAGGAATTTTCCTTACTTTTTGCGGGTAAGGTAAACTTTGTATTTGAAAGGAATTATTTTAATACTTTACTAATAAGCATTTCTAAGTGTTATATAGAAGAATTTTCAGGTAATGGACTTTGTCACACGGCTAGAAATTTCAGGAGTCCTCATTTCTTCAAATGTGTTTAAATTAGATCTCTCCCATTTTATACCTATGTAGCTTTTCTATACCTACATGTAGGATCATGCATTTATCTATATAAACTTACCTTGTCAGGGTTGGAGAATTTTTCTAGTCTGTTGAGATCTTTTGAGTTCCTGTTTTCCAACAGTCCACCCCTTCACTCTGTATATGAACAGCCCATTAAATTTTTATTCCAGCAGTTATGTTTATCTGATCATTTCTTTTATTACCCATTGAGATTAAATGATAGGATTATATGTTTGTTATTTTTGATTTTTGAGAGCATGTTGGAATATATAACTCACAGGTGATATTCAATAAATGCATACTAAATGGATGTCCTTATGTAAGTTGCTGTAAAAATACTGAACAGGATAAGCCCATGGTCAGAGCCATGAACTATAACAGAGACCCTGTTCCTAGCTGTCAGTGATTCATTGTTTAGCATGCTTGGGTATGGCCATTCCACTAGTTATTCAATGATTCAATAAATATAAGACTGCATCAAATTTTACATTTCAGCCAATTAATCTGATGTCTATGAGGATATCCTGAAAGATTTTATCCAATGCTTCGCTGAAGTCCAGATATATTCTACAGCATTTCCCTTTTCTACTAGCCTTATTGCCTCATCTTAAATCCTTCATGAAGCCACTCTAAACATTCAGATCATACTGATTTCTTTAGTACTCTGAACTCAGCAACACACATTTTTACATTTTAACTATATGCTGCCTATTAACTGTTTAATGAGTTTATAACTTATCTTCCCATATTCAACACAGTGTTAAACATACAGCAAACTGTCAATAAATAACTGCCTTATTATAGCAGAATGCCTTTTAAATGTGTGATATTTGGGGAGAAAAGGAGAACTCTCATCTCTAGTCTTACCCTCACTGGAGGAAAAATGGGAGGAAAGAAATAGGATTTTGTATTTAGCTACCCTCAAGGGAAGGAAATAAAGAATGTTGTGTATGTTTAATAAAATTACCCACACTCTAATACTAAAATCTGCTTTTATATCCTTAAAATCGTATTCTTCAAACAGCAGAGCAACAAACACTTGTGAAAGAAATGTACTCAGTTACAGCAACCCAAAGAATGAGGGTCTATACATTTTACAGGTGATGTGAAATAGAATATTTTGAAACATACTGTCAATCACTGTAGCATACTAACACTCCAGTCCTAAATATTTTATCCAATTGATGATGTCCAAAAAGGAACTTCCATAAATTATCAACTACTTAATTACTGACAAGGCTGGGAAAGCCACATTGTGTGCCAGTTCTTGAAAACACAGTAAGTTAAATTTTTATATCTTTCTCGAAAAGTAACAAAGATGAGTGCTGAATATAACAGCCAGTGAGAATCCACGAAGTTTTTTAGTTCAGTGTTTCTCACACTATGATTCACGGACCTCTGGGGGTGACTGAGACTCTCTCAGGAGGTCTCTAAGATACAAGCTATTTTTATAGTAATATTAAGATATTATTTAGCCTTTTCACTGTATTGACATTTGCACAAATGGTGCACAAAGGCAACGGTGGATAAAACTGCTAGTAACTTAGTATAAACCAAGGCAGTGGCATCAGAGTGTACTAGTAGTCACAGTATTCTTCACTGCCACACACTTATTGGGAGAAAAAAAAAAACCCCAAATCACAGTTTCATTTAAGAATATCCTTGATGAAGGAAGCAGAAAAATTATTATCTTTATGAAATCTCAATCCTGAGGGCACTTTTAAAAACATTCTATGTGACAAATGGGAAGTATGCATAAAATGTTTCTACTGCATATCAATGGGTTTTCATGTAACAGAGTAAGGAAAGTTCAGACCCGGTTTCATTTTCCACACTGCAACTAATCTTCATGAAACTATCTGTCGAAGTATCCAAGAAGAATATCTATAATTATCTGAAAAGGTTATTAAAATATTCCTCCCTTTTCTAACTACTTATCTGTGTGAGGCTAGATTTTTTTTTTTAAATACATTCCAACCAAAACAATGTATGGTAACAGACTGAGTGCAGAAGTAAATGAGAGAATCTGGCTGTACTCTATTAAGCAAGATATTAAAGAGATTTAGAAATAAATACAGAACAATACTACTTTACTAAACTTTTGTGTTTTGGGATATTTTTTCATAAAAATGTTTATAACATACAACTCAACAGCAAAAAACCAAACAATCCGTTTTAAAAATGAGTAGAGGACCTAACAGACATTTTTCTAAAGAGGACATATAGATAGATGCTCAACATCACTAACCATCAGGGAAATGCAAATTAAAACCACAATGAGATATCACCTCACACCAGTTAGAATGGCTACTATAAACAAAACAAAACAAAACAAAACAAGAGACAGCAAGTGAGGTTGTGGAGAGGATGAGGAGAAAGGGGAACCCTCCTGCACTGCTGACAAGAATGTAAACTGGTACAACCACTATGAAAAACAGTATAGAAGCTCCTTAAAAAATTAAAAATAAAAACTACCATATGATCTAGCAATTCCACTTCTGGATATTTAGCCAAAGAAAATGAAAACACTAACCTGAAAAAAATATATGCACCTTCATGTTCTCTGCAGCATTATTTACAAAATATGACACACACACACACACACACACACACACAGAGGAATAAAGAAAAGAATGAAACCTTGCCATTTGTGACAACATGGATGGACTCTGAGGGCATTATGCTGGGTGAAATAAGTCAGATAGAGAGAGACAAATACCATATCATCTCACTTATATGTGGAATCTAAACTAAAGAAAGAAACAAAACAAATGCCAAGCTCATAGATACAGAGAATGCACTGGTGGTTGCCAGAGGCTGGGGGTGGATGAAATGGGTTAAAGGGACTCAAAAGGCACAAACTTCCAGTTTGCGTATGGTGACAGATGTTAACTAGACATTGTGGTGATCATTTCACAATATATACAATATATCATTATGTTGTACACCTGAAACTAACATAATGTATGTCAATTATACCTTAAAAAATTTTTTAAATGTTTGTAATGAGTTATGATTATTGTTAAATGAATTACACATTCTAAAAATTTTGCTTTAATTTCTAATCTGGTAAATATAAATCACATAAAAGCTCTTTGTAGTCCTCAGTAATCTTAGTGTAAAGGCGTCCTCAGACCAAAATATTTGACAACTGCTCCTGCAGTTGATAGAAAGCATCACCTTGGGAAGCCCTGTTCCACTTCACACACAACAGGACTTACCAACTACCTCATTTATCTTATTTATCAAGAAATACTTAGGACTACTATTTGCTACTTATACATCTTCTCCAACATTGCAATGATGACCTAATGAACTATTCTAAGGTGAACATCAGTCAAGTCCAGATACAGAACTCTGCCAACCACCCCAGAAGCCCCATCCCAATCACACCTTCCTTCTCCTGCTGTATATAACCATTATCCTGCTTTTATATTAATCACTCCCTTGCCATTTTCCTTTTACTGTATAATTCCCTAGACACTACAGTTTAGCTTTGTCCATTTAAAAAAAATTTGGTGTCTTCTAGATCTCTTTTAATCCACAGGGTTCTTTAGCTTCACTTTCATTTACATATAATGTATCTATTGAAGAACCCAGCTGTTCTACAGGACAGGAGCTATAGAGTTCCCCAGGTTTGGGTTTTGTTCATTGCATATTCTTGGTGCAGTTCAGCATGTTCCTGTTCCCTGGTATTTCTCAAAAATTGACAGATGGATTCAGAGACTGGATTAGACTCAGGTCCTTTCCCCCTTTGGCAAGATGATAGGAGGTATATAATAATGCCTAATTATCTTTCTTTTGTGATGTTAGGAGCCACTGATGCTTACTGCCACTGTCAGTGGGGATTACAAAATGGTGATACTTTAATTCTATAATTTCTTTTTCATTTATTTGTTGGAATACATTTATAAAGTGATTCTACCCTTCATCTACTATTTGATTATCTATTGGCTCAGTCCACTTAGAAAAGGAAGGGGTAATACTTGATTCTTTTCCCTTACCAGTTTTCTAGATAATGAATTGGTTTTCTATCATCCTCTGAAGGTGAACAATTATTTTTATTATTACTTTAAAAATACTATTAAGAATTAGTGGATTTAAACATATCTGACTAGATTCTCTGCCAAATTTTCAAATGGCACATTTTGGCCACCAAAGACTGGGCTTAACTATAGATTTAGTTGTGTAAAGATCAGCTTCATACCTGAAAAGGTCTATCACCATAAGCAAAGACATTGTAGTTATGGAAAAGGCTGATAACTAATTAGTTCTCAAATATATGACAAAATTCAGGGTAGATTTAAAAACATGATTTTCTTAACACAAATGCTAAGTTCGGACAAAATTAAAAAGATTAGGAAATGTTTGTTAATTATATTTTTAAAAATTCAATGACTTCGTTTTCAGAATAAAATGAAATCTCATGAGCTTAGTTCATAAGGCATGCCATGGTTTGGTCTCTTTAGCCTCATCTTTTGCCACTCTGTCACACACTCTAATCTTTTTGGGTAGTATACATTTTTTTTAAAAGTTGTCTGTTTTGCTGATGCTGTTTTCCTGATACAGTGTTAAAAAATTATTCATAAATATCTACAGAGTTTATATTACAATTATTTTATAAGAATCTGGCTCAGTTTACTTTCACATAAAAAAATATGACAACTACTGGAAGTAATTTCTCTAAAGCAAATTTTAAAATCCAAAAATAAGTTACTGCCTGAAAATCATGGAGCACATTCTATAAGGAAAATCTATGTCTATCTATATTTAACTTCCAGAGAATATGTAAGGAACAAAATAAAAATAAAAAGGGCTAAAAATGAAATTATTTCATTTATCAATTTGAAGTTTCCAAAAGGGAGCAAGTATTGTTCATGTTCCCAGTGAACAAAATTTGCCCATGCCCCTCATTCCCATTAGATACCCAAGACCTCAACAATTATATAAGACAGCACTCCTCAATTTGGGATCCTCAGATATAGTCTCAGTGCTCCATAAGTTCTCGATGAAAATTTTAATGATGTACTTTCCCTTTTATGATTGTTTTTAAAATAACATGAGCCTATTTTAGATCATCTGGCTAATGACCTTAATATTAAGTACTGCTTCATGATTTTGGTGCTCATGTACCTGTTTAGTGAGATACCTGGGCCAAGCAGTTATACTTGAATACTTGAGGGCTAATAAAAACAGAGCAGAGGTAGACTTAACATATAAATGATGCATTCCACTAAGTGAAGGCCAAGTTACAGTGTGAGGAATGTTTCCTCTGCAGAAAAATGGAGGGAGAACTGGGTCATCACGTGGCACACAACAGTACCGGCATGCTGAACTCAAAACAGAACTGAGAGAAACTTCTGAATGGGTATGGGGTTTCTTTTTGGGGTGATGAAAATGTTCCAGGGTTAGATAGTGCTAATGGTTGCACAACACTATGAATATAATGGAAGCCACTGAATTATATATTTTCAAAATGGTGGATTTTATATTATGTGAATTTTACCTCAATAAAAACAAAAGAATTTAGAGCACACCAGTCAGTATTATAGACATCATTACCTAGCATAGTAAATGTATGTTGCCAACTTGAATATAATTGGTCTTAAGGTTTGCTTTAAATTTGTAAAATCTTTATAGTTGTGATAGAGTGACAACCCTGTGAAATTTATGTCTAGTTTTATGTTTATTCATATCTGTTACATTAAAACAGGTTAAAACAGATATACTGATTTACATTCTAAATTAATACTGGGGATCTGTGAGACACCATTTGCCCTTAAAAAAGGGGCTATATGTTAAGAAATTTTAGAAAAACTGATATGTAAGACTAATAAACATCATCCATACCTTATTTCTCTGAAGCTTTAGTAATAACAGTTTAAAAAAAATGGGAACATAATACAAATTTTCTATCTGCTTTATAAATTAATCCAAGACCTTTCAAGATTCTCATTTATTCAAATAACATTTCTACTTGCAAAAACTGGATACCAATTTGAACACAGTAGCTGCTCAACAAAAACAAACTGCTTTAAGAAAGCAACAAAGATATCAAGAATCAGGCACTGAGAAACAGAACTGCAGATTTCCATGTTGGTCCAGGCTACTTCAGTTTCTGCTTGATCCTTTACAATTAAACAGAGTCAATAACTTCCAGTGATTTTAGTGAGCCTTTAAGTAATTAATACACTCAAAAAAGGAACACCTTCCCTGTTCTGACAACTGGTAGGCTGTTTCAGATTGCGACTCTGCAGTGAAAGGAACAGTGATGGGAATAGGACAGAAATAGCTAAGAGCTACTCCTCAATGCTAAAGAATTAGACAAGCACAGCTTGAAAAGTATACTAAGCTCAGATCCTGTGGAGTTAGGCAGCAAAACAGCAGATACAAGTCCTTCCAATTATATGAGTACTAAGAGGTTTAATCTCGGTAGTAGATGAAAAGTACTTCTGCCAACAGATCAAGATATTTTAAAAAGCAAATAGTTTAATGACAAGTGTATTTTGGAAATACATTTAATAAGCCCAAATAAGACTCATTCATTCATTCAAACAGTATCAATTTGTGTATGCTTTATGGTGGGAATTTATAATCTACCAATAATTACATACAGATTTCACTATGTCACTCTAAAATTTTTCTAGCCCTGTTGAAAATTCCAGAAAATATGTAAGTTAAAATTTTTTGAGCCCTTATTGTACTAGGCATTTAAAAATATAGTTCAATTTTGAAACTCACTTTTTTTTTTAAATAAGAAAATACATTTTTAATGTTATACTGCTTCCAATTTACGTATTACAAAAACTGGACAAAAATACAAAATGTTAACAGTGTTTATATCTATACTGTGGGACTACAGATGACCTAAAATATTTATTTTTTATATTTTCCTGATTTTTCACATTATCTTGAAATTAGAAATTTTAATTTTTTTTCTTAAAAAAATATATTTTTTTAATTGGCTGCATTGGGTTTTCGTTGTGGTACGTGGGCTTCTCACTGAAGGGACTTCTCGTTGTGGAGCACGTGGCACACGAGCTTAGTTGCTGCATGGCATGTGGGATCTTCCCCAACTAGAGTTCGAACCCGTGTCCCCTGCATTGGCAGGCAGATTCCCAACCACTGTGCCACCAGGGAAGCCCTGCTTTTATTTTTTAATATGACTCCTAAAAACTGAAGTATACTTGATTTACAATATTGTATTAGTTTCAGGTGTACAGCACAGTCATCCAGTATTTTTGCAGGTTATATTTCATTATAGGTTATTACAAGATAATGGCTATAATTCCCTGTGCTATACAGTATACCCTTGTTGCTTATCTATTTTATGTACTGTAGTTTGTGTTTGTTAATCCCATACCCCTAATTGTCCCTACTCCCTCCCCTCTGCTAAGGGGAAAACAAACAAGTTTGTTTTCTGTATCTGTGAGTCTGCTTCTGTTTTGCATATATGTTCCTTTGTATTATATTTTAGATTCCACATATAAGTGATATCATATAGTATTTGTTTTTCGCTTTCTGACTTATTTCTCTAAGCACAATATTCTCTAGGTCCACCCATGTTGCTGCAAATGGCAGTATGTTATTCTTTTTTATGACTGGAAACTCATAGATTTGATTAGTCAAAGCCTGAGTCTATCAAGAGTGACCCAAAGGTTGATGACAGAGTAAGTTTTCTATTTTGCTGAGGCTGGTATGTATAGGCAAGGCACTTAACAGAGGTAGCAAGTAGCCTAGTTAACCATTCAATATTGACCTCTTAACACTCATTTCATCCTCAAAACCACCCATATGGGAACTTCCTAGATGGCGCGGTTGGTTAAGAATCCACCTGCCAACGCAGGGGATACGGGTTTGATCCCTGCTCCAGGAAGATCCCACATGCCGCAGAGCAACTAAGCCCGTGTGCCACAACTACTGAGTCTGCGTTCTAGAGCCCGTGAGCCACAACTATTGAGCCCATGTGCCGCAACTACTGAAGCCCACGCACCTAGAGCCTGTGCTCCGCAACAAGAGAAGCCATGGCAATGAGGAGCCTGCGCACCACAACGAAAAAAAGTAGCCCCTGCTCGCTGCAACTAGAGAAAGCCCGTGTGCAGCAATGAAGACCCAACACAACCCATACATACATACATACATATATAAGTAAATTAAAAAACAAAAAACAAAAAAACACCATATGAAGTAGATATTATTCCTTTCAATTGAAAAAAACAGAAAATTCTACCTCCAGGGCAGTGAATGTTTCACATTGGCTACTTAATAGAATTACATGAATAAGACATTCCAGTTTGTGAACTGCCAAGTTAAACAAAGCAAAAATAATTTTTTAGCTCAATAACTTCACAAGTCCTTCAGTATGCAAATGTACACCGGGAATTTCTAAGAGAGAGATATAATATGCAAGTTTCCTAACTTCTAAGGTCACATAAACCTTTTGTGTGTGCAGAATAGGTGATAGACAAATGAGCCAGGAAATACTTAAATGAAATGCTGGTACTGTAGTCTCACAAAATTTGAAGATTCATGGAAATGTGGGAATTAAGCTTTTGAAACTATCAGAGAATACGTATGATTCAATTGTTATAATATTATTGGTCTGGACAGGCATCACTCATAATCATTCTCTACAGAGCAAAAGCCTAGTGATGTGGATGTTATGAAGGATCGCAGATTCTGAGATTCCAACAGCCTCTGTGAAACAGAAGGGCAAAAATTATTCTGTTGATTATATCTTCTGGACATAAAGAGAGGTCAAGGTGGAAGAAATAATTACCAGTGATCCCTAAATGACTGCTAACCAAAATCACTTGGGATGCTATTAAAAAAATTAAATTGCCACAATCAAGATTTTGATTCAGTAGGTTGAGGTGGGGTCCCAGGTAATTCTAATAAAGGTAGGGTTAAAGGATAGAGAGAAGAGATTAGAAAGCCTGGCTTTCAAGAGAAAGGGGAAGACGCTTCCAGCTGCCACTTCGGAAGGAAATCAAGAAACATTAGGTCATGGACCATAACCATTAGAACTTGGTAACCTCTGCAGCTTTAGTATACAGTGTATATTGCAGGATTGTATGAATGGAATAGTTCAGATTTGGGTTTGAATTCCTACTCCATAACCTACTAACTGTTTGAAACTGGACAAGTTATTTAAACTCTGCCTGTTTCCTCATCTATTGTGACGTTTAAATTAGATAACATATAAAAGCACTTAGCAAAGTGCCTGACATATGATAAGAGCTCAATAATACTGTTATTATAGTTGTTCCTGGTCAGTCTTCGAGTAGTGATAGAAGTAATACTGTTAGGAGAAAAAGGCCCTAGGAAACTTTCAGGGGGATATAGGCCATAAAACTGGTTGGGAAAAGAAAGCCCTAAGTGACAGAAAAGATGGGGGCAGCTAACAAACATGAAAACGAAGTAACAAAAATGAAAGGAGACTGAGTCCCTGGGGTTTGCAGAAACTGGAGAGAGAAAGGAAGATCCTGCGCATATACACTCCTCACAGGGACTGCAGGGGCATGAGAGGCGCCTGGGATTTACTCAGAAGGAAGTCCCAATTCCCCAGACAACATCGCCATGTAAGAAAATTAAAGCTCTGACGTTTAAAATTATTTGCCCAAGGTTACACTGCCATTAAATGAATTAAAATTTAGGTGTTGTTCCAAATCCGGTGCTCTTTTCACGAAACCATACTGCTTGAAAAAATAAATTCCTTTTTAATTCATAAAGAAGCAAAAGACAAAGCTATTTAGTAAAAACAAACACACACCAGTAAATGCATGAGTTTATATTATCTGTATTTAGTGGAAGAGAGGGAGTATTGGCAAGAGACCTAGACTTGGAGCGTAATACTAGAGTTTTAATCCTGGCTCTCACTGATTGTGACTTTGGGCAAAAAGCTCAATTTCCAATTATTTTGCTTGTCCGAAGGAAGCTTACACCTTGACATGAAAATCAAAAGAAATAGTGCATCTGAAAATACTTTGTAAATGAGGCTCATACTTCCAGTTCTGGCAATATGGCCAACTAGTCAGCTTCAAACCTTCCTGACACAAACATCTAGAGCTGCTATTTAAATAAGACAAAAATCATTTTAAATGCATGGCTGAGGTAACAAGTAGGGGGAATCAGCGAGGACCAAAAACTAAGAGAGAACTAAAAACCAGGGAAGTAAGCATGAAAGATAATCTGCGACTGTCCTGGTGCAGATGGGGGGTGGGGGTGGGGGCAGGAGGGGCTTTACATTTTGACAAGAGATGCTTTGGGCCTGCATTGGGTGGCAGCTGGAAGTGAGTCCCCAAGGATTCTTGATTCATACTAGTAAATAAAATATCTCAGAAAGAAGATAGACTAAAAAAAAAACATATAAAATATAAGTTCAAAACCTGCCTATCGTATAGGGACAATAAAGAAGCGTGTCTATCTTAATCTGGACTCCGGATAAAGGGAAAAAAGTCTCCTAAGAATCTGTAACCAAGGACTGGTGTCAAACTCTAGTTCAGGAAATCGCAGGTCAAGAAAGTAACATATAAAGTGACCTTGGGCCAATGATACTTCTTGGTGGGTGGAATCAAATATAAAACCTCTCCACTAGAGGGCACCTCCGATCCAGGCCACACAAGATTTCCACAGACAACTCTATTTCAGTTTATCTCATAATCTAAGACTGGAAACATGAAGAGAGCAAGAATTAGGAGACCAACAGCAGAATTAAACCTCTAAGAAATTCACATAACATGACAGAGGTGAGTACAGATACTGAAATAATCAAAACCTTAAAGACAACAAGATACTATGAACAAAAGAGGCAGATTTGAATAAAGATGAAATAAAACTTTGGAAAATATAAGCCAATTAAATCAAAAGCTTCAGTAAATGAGTTGAACAGCTGAGTAATCACAGCTGAAGAATGAGTTAGTGAACTAAAAGAAAAACCTGCGGAAATTATACAGACTAGGAAAAAAAAAAAAGACAGGAGATATAAGTGGTTAAGACATACAGGAGACAGACAAGAAGATCCAACATATGTCTAAAAAGGTTTGCAAAAGGGAAGATAGAGAATGCAAAAGGCAATATTCAGAGAATTTTCCAGAACGGATGAAAACTAGAAATCCCCAATTTCAAGAAATATAACATATATCAAACTGAATCAATAAATAATCAACTCACCCCACTTTGCAAGTAAAACAAAGAGAAGATCTTAGATAGTAAACAGAATGACCATATAATTTATTTTCCAAACGGGGACACTTTTTTTTTTTCTGAGACAAATGTTAAACCAGATGGGATCCCAAGACAACAGGAGTAAAAAATTGGGACTGTTCCAGACTATATGTCCCAGCCAAGTAATTTTACTAAGGAAATGATAGGATACTGAGAGAATACCTAACCACAAAAGACAGAAGACAACTGAATAACCTCTTCAATGGGTGAAAGTGACAGTATTGTATTTCTATATTTCTATATCCAGCTACACTATCTGTCAAAAGTGGGAGCTAAATAAAAACATTTTCGGACAAAAGCAGATGAAGTTTCTTACTCAAATTGCTGAAATGATTATTAAAAGATGCACGTTTCAGAAAGAAGGAAATTCACTTACAAAGAACACAGAAATTAAAAAAATAAAAATTCTGTGGACATTATATCAATTAATTAGAAAACTTTGATAAAATGGAAAATTTCAGAAAATCACAACTTACCAAAAATGACTCGAGAAAGAAAATAAACCTGAAAAGATCTATTGCCCCACCTCCAAAAACATTTATGGTAAATGCTACCAAACATTTAAGACTAATACCAATCTTATTTAAACTTCTCAACAAAAGAAAGGAAAGCAGGGAGGAAGGAGGGATGAAAAATAAGAAAGCTCCTCACCAGAGTCTAAAGCTGGTATAATCTTGATACCAAAACCAGACAATGGGAGAGCAAAGTATGACAAAAGAAAATTATAAGATGAAACCAGAAATTAATTACTGAGGAAAAAAAAAAAAAGAAAATTATAGGCCAATTTTCATTTATGAATAGTTACAAAAATCCTAAATAAAATATTAACAACCCAAATCAAATATAATAATTTTGACCAGCTGATCCTAAAATTCATATGGAAGAGAAAAGGGCCAAGAATAATAGAGACTATTTTGAAGAAGAGCAAGTTCGGGAGCACTTGCCTTACCAGAGACCCAAATTTATTATAAAGCTACATCGATTAAGACAGTACGGTATAGGCAGAGGGACAGAGAAATAGATCAATGGAATAGACAGAACACGCAGTAGAAAACTTGTTGTATCACAGTCATGGTAACACAGATCAGTGGAGAGAAGCGGAGTGGACCACAAATAAACAAGGTTGAGAAAACCCACCTAGGAAAAAGTGAAATTGGATCTCTATCCCAAAATGAATTTCAATAGATAAAATGAAAAGTATAATAAAAAATGTCTGTTTTTACTTTTTCATGTAAATAGCAATATATTCAGAATAGAATGATTTAACCAAAGGGCATTAAATATTCTTGGATAAAACAGTTTGATTTTTGATGAATACCAGAATAAATATTCCAGCTAGTTGGAACTAAAGTTACAAGGTTATATATGTGTAACACAATAAGGTACACACACACACACACACACACACACTATACCAAAAAACAACTTTTAATGTAAATAAAACTATTATAGTCCTTAGAGATAACAAATTATCTTGGGGAAAAAGGTACTTTATTCAAAAGACAGTCCCCATTTACTAACACAAATACACTTATTTTACTCATATCATTTCTCACAACTCTAACAAATAGCCAAACTGAAAACATAGGAAGGAAAAAAAAATCACATAGTTATTTATGATTTCCTTTGTGGTGTGCTTCCTTCTTGCTATCATAACCTCCACCCTTGCAACTGAAAATCAGAATTGGGACGCTACACAAAGTTTCACTCCTTGTTCTTTTCATTTAATTTACAGAATGGGCATTTTAATAAATCATTCAAATCTCTGAAAATCTGATTTGAATGCCTGCAAAGCAATCCATCAAATGCTAGGGTTTGCTAATCTCTGTAGCCTCATCTTTCCTGGTTCACTAAACTGCAGCCAGGATGATCTCTTCCAGTTCTGTGAGGGGAAGTCTTCCTGACCTCAGGGCCTTTAAACATGCCATTTCTTTTGTCTGGTACACTGTTCCCTTCCTTTCCTTAATATCCCCGTCCAATAATAAAATAAGAAGTCACCCTCACCCTTTTCCCTTCATATCGCTTATCACAAATTGTAAATATATACTTATTGGTACAATTTCTGAGTATCTAACTCTGAACAAGTACCACGTCTTATTTTCTTCACTGCTTTATCTCTAGTATTTAGTATAGTGTCTGTCTCATAGAAATGAGACATAATCAAAAAAAAACATTTTCTTGTCTAAACCTATTCTTATCTAATAAACCTTCCTTAAGCATGTTGACTCGTAATTTTTCTTTAATTCTGCTAACTGTAAAACAAAATTAAGATTTTAATGGTTGGAATAGTTAAAATTCTTGCATTATCTCTAAAAACAATAATATACAGCTAGCTATCCTCCAAAAAGAGGGCATGCAAATTTTAAAAAATTTTATCATCATGCTATAAGATTCTTTTTAGCTTAAAAATTATGTGATTCTAATCTCATTTCATTAACCTGGTAACAGTATTATTCTCATTACCATGGATCTGTAATACAATTATTGCATTAACTGAAACTTTATAAATACTCACTTGTAGATAAACAAAAACAGTACATTTAGTGGAGACATGTTAACTGGCTTTAAAACGCTTTCATAAATAAAATGTAGTATTAAATAGGAAGCAAGCTACTACTGTACATCATTAAAATAGTTGTCTATTTAAACACAGGGGTTAGGGCAGTATTCCAATCTCAAACAGACCTATACATGCGATTGGGGAACTCATGATTTATAAAGCCCCGAATCCTTGAATTACAGGAAATTTCAAAACAGCACATCACCTATTAAACAACAGTAATAATGATAACATCGGGCTTCCCTGGTGGCGCAGTGGTTAAGAATCTGCCTGCCAATGCAGGGGACATGGGTTCAAGCCCTGGGCTGGGAAGATCCCACATGCTGCAGGGCAATTAAGCCCGAGTGCCACAACTACTGAACCTGCACTCTAGAGCCTATGAGCCGCAACTACTGAGCCTGTGTGCTGCAACTACTGAAGCCCACGCACACACTTAGAGCCAGTGCTCTGCAACAAGAGAAGCCACTGTAATGAAATGCCCGCATATTGCAACGAAGAGTAGCCCCGGCTCACTGCAACTAGAGAAAGCCTGTATGCAGCAGTGAAGACCCAACGCAACCAATAAATAAATAAAAATTTAAAAAAAAATGATAACATAAGAAGACATTTTAGGGACTTCCTAGGTGGCTCAGTGGTAAAGAATCCACCTGCCAATACAGGGAACACGGGTTCGTGCCCTGCCCTGGGAAGATTCCACATGCCATGGAGCAACTAAGCCCGTGCAGCACAACTATTAAGCCTGTGCTCTAGAGCCCATGAGCCACAACTACTGAGCCCATGTGCCGCAACTACTGAAGCCCATGCTCCTAGGGCCCGTGCTCCACAAGAGAAGCCACTACAATGAGGAGCCTGCGCACCACTATGAACAGTAGCCCCTGCTCGCAGCAACTAGAGAAAGCCCGTGTGCAGCAACGAAGACCCAAAGCAGCCAGTGAATAAAATAATTAATTAAAAAAATAGCCTCATAAGATGTTAAAAAAAAGACATTTTAATAGTTTTCTAAAACCTCAGAATGTCATGTACACCTATACTTATAGCAGTAAAGTAGTACAGTATATCACATGCCAATTAATACTTTCTTGCCCTACAGAAATGCATTTTTGGTTCTCTAAAAGTCAACGTGTATATCAAATATATAATATACAATGTGTATAAGCCAACTTTCCTTGAATTCCCCCTTTTGTGTATTTCTTTATACTTGTATTTTACAGGTATCAGGAATGAACAGCTTGTAATTTCTGAGTATCACTGAGATTTAATATTCTGAGATATTAAGACAGCATTCCCTCTGGCCTATTGACTAGCAGTCTATTGTTAAAAAATGTTTAAAAGTTTGTCAGTAAGAATGAAAGAAGACTTAAGAAATAAAGAGAACAGAGAGTTTCTACTGGCCTAAAAGTCCAAAAGAAAGCTTCTCAGCTCTCCTTATCTCTTTTCCCATGAGAAAACCCCAAATACCATATACAGTCCCTTAGAAGACTCCACAAAAAAGCGTAAGAAGCTCAAAACAGAATATTAAAGGAAAAAAAGATAAAGGTAATCACAAATACTTAATCTTAGAATCCTGAACTTTGATTCAGAGAAGCAAGAATTTTAGAGTTCCATATTTACCCTCTGACAAAAAATTAAAAAAAGGAGTTTTAAGTAAATCTTTCTTAAGATGTTTTGGCATGCACACCCCATAGATGCCGGTTTTCTGATTCTCTGGAATTCTAAATAATTTTTCCCTTAACAGTTTTGTAAAATATCAATTTGTCTTTTAAGTTTACACACTATTATATGATCTATGAAAAAGGTTTTCCAAGAACTCATCAAGTCAGCAAATAAGGAAGACCAGGTAAGTTGTGAAATAGAAGATTTAGAAGAATCCCCAATAGAAGAAATAACAAATGTTTTTGTTTTTAAATTCTTTTCTGGATACCCCTCAAACACTAGTTATGATGGGGGATAAAGAAAGACTAATCTGGTTTTCCAAAAGATACAAATGGGATGGGGAGACAAAACAGACCAAGTGCTATAGATTTAGTTCAAGATCAAGCAGATTTAGTTTTAACTGCCTTAACAATAAAGAAACCTTTAAGAGGTAATGACGGCCAGAGTTGTCAACACTGTAAGGTTTACTCAAACTCCTTCGAATATGACCCTCTTTTTTGCATCACATGCATGCCAGTTTCACTGCTGATTGTCCAAAGTGTTTTAGTCCTGCTGCTAGTAATATAATCTGAGGCTGTTTCAGGAAACAAACTAGAATAAAATATCAGTTTCACTCAAGTTTTACAGTTGCTGAAAGACTTAGTAAGAAATATGATATGTGTATACTGTTAGCAGGTAACATTTTACATATTTACAGTATCTGAAGTCTACTGCAATGGAACTTCACTATGAAAACCTGAGTTTCAACCCAAGTTGATAACAGGTAAACAAATGCCTACTGGACATCTTCACTCAAGTTTACCAGCACCTCAAAATCTGTATATTCAAGACTGACCTTACTATCTTTTCAACATCTTATTCATTCATTCACTCAGTTTTGCTGCCCAGAAATGTGGGAGTCTGCCTTCTCACTTTCCACATTCAACTGGTAACCAAACCCCACCGTGTAACCTCCTTAGCGTCAAATCTCCTATTCTCCATCCTCACAGCTAAATTACGTTAGTTCAAGTCCCAATTATTTCTTGCGTAGGTAACTGCTTCATTTCCTACCTTGTCTACATCCAGTCAATTTTCTATGACATCATCACAGTGATGTGATCATTCTGTCACTTCTACTTAAAAACCTTCAACTACACATCTACTGTACAAATTCCTTATTAATATATAACAGGCTCTTCATGTTCTACCATTAGAGTCTCATTTCTCACCTTGCTCCCCTTTATTCCCTATACAGCAGCAATATTTCGTTGTTTTCACTTTCTTGGAATGTTCTATGAACATACACAGCTTTGCTTATGGTATTCTCTCTGCCTGGTATACACTTACCAACTGGGAGAACACCATGTCTTTTTTAGATTTGGCTTAAGCATTCATTACTTTAAGAAGCCTAATCTGGTTCTCCAAGGGAGGACTAACATTTATGTCTCATTACATTCTATGCATACATGTGTCACATCACTTCTATCACTTTACAGTCCTTATTGGTATACATTTCTAGCTAATCAGGTCCTTGAGCACTGATGCTGTACCTCACTTGTTACACATTTCCTTCTGTCTACATACAAGAATATCACTACAACACCAACATGCTATTTTCTCACTGTTAGCTGGTGCATTTGTTTTCTTACTTCAGCAAAACGTTTATTTCTAGGATGGATTATACTGATGTGACTAACCAGTCACCAAAAACTTATAAACACCTCTATTTATGTTAAGAACAAGATAATTCATCCACCATAATAATTATATTTTTTTTTGCTAAAGAAGAGAAAGACTGTTTGATAATATATTTATTGACCGCCACTTCATTATTTAGAATTGGTTATGCCTGCCCCCAAGAGTCGAACCCCAAAAATCAGTTTTCACTGACGTGAAGGAAAGCCTTCAATATAGTCTTAAAATAGGCCATCCCAACCATTTTAATTTGGAATATTTCTGGGTTATTTTCAAAGTTAATGCTATAATTATGAACAACTTTAAGGTCAATAATATTTTAAAATTAGTAGCAAAAGGGAACCAGAATTGCTAGTATATCAAGACTTAGCACCTTGAATAAGTAATGTAGTGGCTTAATACCTACCTCAATATTCTCCCTCCATCTTATCTGTAAAATGGTTACAAATAGAGGGGGATTTTAGAAGGTTTGTTTTTGCAAAGTGCTTTGGGGAAGAATACATTTAGGGTACTTTTAAAAGTCCCTAAAATACTACTTCCTATCAGTAAAATTCTGAATTTCTTTTATGATTTGACTGCTTCCTTTCACTCCCTTGGCTAAGAGAACAAACATATCATAGGCTCTTAGCATGAAGAGTAAGTAACCTTAAATAAGTTATTTAATACACCCATTTGCATTCACACACCTAGGAGAATGAGGATTTAGCTGATTTTTATAGGCACACAGGAAAGCACTTCTACAACCTATGTTCCACTTCTGTGTCCAATCTCTGGTTCTGTGGGAAATTTTTCTTATTCCAGAGTAGCACTGTCCAACAGAAATTTCCATGACAATGCAAAGATGTTATATCTGCACTGGGCAATATGGCAGTCACCATGTGACTACTGGGCACTTGAAATGTGGTCAGCTGAGTGAAGAACTTAATTTTTAATTTAATTTAAATTAAAATAGCAAAATGTGGCTAGTGGCTACCATTTTGGACAAGGCAGTATAAATGCCACAGTCAACAAGATGTATCAAGTCTGATCTGGTTCCTGTCAAATTGGGCTTGGGTTAGAACCATACTGGGCTAGCTAGCCCTCTCTCCACTCAGAAGTCAGGCAATAGATCTGAAGGGACATACCCCCAAGAGTCTGCAAACTTTTTCTATAAAGGCCAGATAATAAATATTTTAGGCTTTGTGGGCTAGTAGGCCAAACGGTCTCTGTTGCAGCTATTCAACTCTGCCACTGTAGCACAGAAGTAGCCATACACAATCTGCAAAGGAGCTCATACGGCTGTGTTCCATTAAAACTTTTATTTATGAACACTGAAATCAGAATTTCATGTAATTATCATAGGTCATGGAATATTATTCTCTTTCAGATTTTTTCAACCATTTAAAAATGTAAAAACTGTTCTTAGTTTTCAGGCCATACAAAAACAGGTTGTGGGGCTAACCCACCAGCCTGGTTTGTAAACCTCTGAGATACAAGAAAGGTCAGTGAGCACAGAAAGAGATACTCAGCACTGTTAGTCATCAAGGAAATGCCAACTAAAACCACAGTAAGATCCCACAAGAACGGCAGTATCAAAGGTTGATGAAGATATGGAGTCCTTGGAACAATTATACACTGCTCGTGAGAAAGCAAAATGGTGCAATCACTTTGGAAAACTGACAGTTTCTTCAAAAAGTTAAACACACCATAGGACCTAGTCATCCTACTCCAAGTACTTAACTCAAGAGAAAAGAAAATTTATGTGTACACAAAGTCTTCCATATGAACATTCATAGTCCCTTTACTCACAGGGACTAAAAACTGTAAACAACACAAATACCACTCCCCCCAACAGGGGTGAATGGGTACGTAAAGTGTGGTACATTCATACCATGGAACACTACTCAGCACTAAAAAGTAACCAACTACTGACACTATGCACCAACGGGAATGAATCTCAAAATCACTGTGTTGAGCGCAACAAGTGAAAAACCAGAGTACATAGTAAGTGCATTATATAAAATTCCAAGAAATACAAACTAACTTACAGTGACAGGAAGCAGATCAGGGTTGTCTGGGACTGAGGGAGGGGCAGACTGCAGTTAGGAGGAAATGTTCTGTATTTTGACTGTGGTGAAGCAGTCACAGGTATATATTTGTCAAATTGTACACTTTAAATGCATGTTGTTTACAGTACACATAAAAGTGATTTAAAGAAAGTCAGGATTCCCCTGGCATCAGATTTACCCACAGCAATCTCTGTGAACTGAAATACTCACTTTTGTAAGTGAATATTTGAGGAGACAGGTAAGTGAGGGATAGATAACTGAGTCTGAAGTCTCACACTGTCATTGTTGATGGCACATTAATAGTAACCCACATCGAAGAGCTTTGAATAGACAGGTTTTAGGAACTCTGTGAATTTAAAACCTTTCCTGTTCACAACATTCTGATCTCCCTGTTTCGAACACGTATTTTAAGTTAGACTAAAGTGTAGGATTCTAAGAATTAGTAAATAATCCTTTATGTTAAAACAACTCTTCATCTGTAACACCTTTGAGATACTGTCCTTATTTAAAAGCAACAAAACAAAACAACAAAAAAACCTGTTGCTCACATTCAATTTCTTAAAAAACAAAAAAACAAATATTTGTTATATGTCTTATGAAGGCTTGAAGAAACTTGCTCAACTCTGGAATGATGTTATCAATTCAAAATATTAAGAGGAAAGAAAACAAGGTTCCATTTTCTAGTAAGTTTCATTTGTTCTTTTAAATTCTAGGCTAAAAAAATAAAAAAATAAATTCTAGGTTAGTTTTTGACAAGACCTTACAGGGACTTGTTAGATGGGTCAATGACAAGTTAATGATAAAAAAAAAAATCACCTACTAACACAAAATAAATAATATTTTAAATAATTTGTGGCTATACATTGGGCAAAACTGAGATGGAGTTTTATTTTTTTAACTGAGTACAGGTATGTGGAATACAAATATGGCTTCCCAGATTTTTTCAGAGCAAATGATGTAACAGATTCCTAGAGTCAAATTAAATGTCATGCTTACAATGTCCTTTTGGAAAAGAGAAATAAAATACTAAAATTCAGGAGTTAATGGAGGTGACCCGGTTAAAAAGAACGAGATTTGAAATGATTTGCCAAACATATGACATATTCTTTCAAAACTCTGCAAACAATACTAAGTAGACTTAGAAAAAATTCTTTAAAAACACCCTGTTTTTCCCATTTCTGACCTTAACTACACCCCTTTTAACCATATAATTGACTCAAATTTTAGGGCATATGTCTAGCATTACTCTCAATTCTTTCCGAAACTACACACTTCAAATATAACTTATCATACAAAAGAGAAATGAGATCAGCTTTTGTGTCCAACATACGTTCATAAACACAAAAATTAAAAGACCACCACAGCTATAGGATCACAACTTGTTTTGTGAGGTATTTATCAGAAAGCATCTTGACTGCTTTTCATCTAACTAGTTTTTCTTTAAGAGAGGCTTAAACCCAGGGACTTTTAAGTGAGAATCATTTTTCAGTCTACAAGCATCAACATCTGACTAATAATGTTAATTTCTTAGCCCACAGAAAATGTCCTTCACTGCTTACTGTCCAACTAAGAGAACTCTTTACTTATTATTTGGAGTATAACAAAGAAGTGCTACAGACTATTCGTACCCCCTGCCAAAAAAAAACCACCTCTGAGAGTTAAGAAATTGGGAGGTGGGGTAGAGGAAGGAATATTTAAGATAGATGAAATGGAAATATTAGTATAGGCATAAATATTTTAGGAAAATTTACGACGATGTACACATGAATTGAGAATGTGGCAGTTTATTTGGGAGAGAATGGTACAGATGACAACTGGAAATCCCAGCCAGAATGCTGAAAGTATAAGGGACCTAAGAGACCACCTAATCCGGGTTCAAGGAGACTAAATGAGTTGCTCAATTAAATGGCATAACATGTACAAAGGGGTTTAGCATGGTGCCAGTGCATAACAGATGCTCCATAAATGTTAGCACCACCCTCTCGCCTACCCCCAACCAATGTGCCCCAACAGTAAGCTGTATAATCACCACCACCACAACCATCACCTACATCTTCCAACAGTTCTCCAGTCTTCCGGAGACACCAGGTCCTTTCATCAGCCTATTTCAAGGAACATTTCCATTACTGTTATCTCTATAGCACCTACCTTATAGAGTTGCTGTGAGCATTAAATGGGATTATGTAAAATGGCAAGCAGCTAAAAGTCCAATTAATGCTAGCATGAAATTTCCACTGCTGCCTTCTCTCAAACACATCCTTTCCATTTATGACAATAGGAGTGTGTGTACGTGTGTCTTTGTGTTCATGTGCACAAACACGTATGAAGGGATGAAGAGCCAGAGATGCAAATATCAGACATACTTAAGACCCAATTTTTGACAATTTCCCTCCTTTCCGCAAGAATTTGATATGACTCCTAGGTACCAATCTCATTCCATTGAGAACTTCCTGCCATACTGAGTCACTGCAAGTGTGAGGCGTGAACTCAGACGTACTGGAATGGGGGAAGAAGGTGCTGGGAGCAACAGTTCATTCAGAGACATGTTGACAAAACCAATAGCTCACTACAAATTCACAACTCAACCCAGGCTCACTCTCTCTCCAATTAACATGTAAGGCCCCTGAAAACAGGACATCACATCTTGTACTTTCTTGCATGTGTCAAGAACAGGCCATCAGATGCTTAACAGTCATTCATTGTTTTAATCATCCTCAAGAATTCAATTATTTAAAAATTCAGCCTGCATGTAACTCTCCAGGGACACACAGTGAGACCAAGAACTAGCCTTTCACACAGGTCAAAAGAGGAAGACTTGTAAATCAGTTTCTCAATAAAATGTAAGCATTTCATCTAAAAAGGAATGTATCTACTTGAGTTCTAAAGTTCATGAATGGCCTGAAACTGTAGGCAAATTTTTGTGTAGGTATACTCTCCCTAGAGAGCACACAGCTTCCATTACATTATAAAAAAACAAACCAACTCCTCTCAAAGCTGAAGAACCACTGCTCTGTATAGTTCTCCCCAGCTTTGAAGTTCAAGCTCTCATGGATAGGTCTTCCTCAGCTGGACTCCTAAAAGCATACTTAAAAATCAAATGACAGGATTGTACAACTGTTACCCTCAAGAGGAAGGATATATGGGTAGTTGTTGAGGGCAGGGGCATCAGAGGGACTTTTGAGGCACAGGAAATATTGTGGATTTGGGTGTTGGTTATAAGAGTGTTCACTTTGGTCTTTTTTTTTTTTTTTTGGCAGCGCTGTGGGATCTTAGTTCCCCAACCAGGGATTGAACCTGGTCCCTCAGCAGTGAAAGTGCAGAGTTTTAACCACTGGACTGCCAGGGAATTCCCAAAAGTGTTCACTTTGTGAAAATTCATCAAGCTGAACAGTTATGATTTCTGTACCTGTCTGAAGGTATACATCAATAAGAGGTTAAAAAAAATAACAAAGATGGGTCACTTATACATAGCAGACATCATTACATAATGTAAAAAAGAAGTCCTTAAAAATTATGTGCTAGGAAGGGTGCATGTGGTGAAGAGCTGAAACCTCCAGACAACAGCCAGTGAAGCAGGTGGCCCCCTAGCCCAACTGCCTGCAAGTAACTAACCGATGATACCTGCCAATGAGCTTGTGGGTGAGCTTGGAAACAGGTTCTCCATCCTCAGTCAAGCCTTGAGATGGACTGCAGCCCTGGCTGACAGCTTGACAGCAAATGAAAGACCTTGAACTAGAACCACCTAGTTGAGCCACTCCCGGATTCCTGACTGAGAAATCTGAGAGATAATATATGTTTCGTGTTAAAAAAAAAAAAAAGATGCAATATCTAAATACCATCTTTCTTACATATACTAAAGTGAGCAAAGTAGCCTTGGTAGTTGTATCTACAGAGACATCAGCTTATCGGTTTAAAGTGGCAACTTTCCCTTCTTGAAGGGCTGTGGTACAATATTGTTTTCGAAAACCAACCAAGAAAAAAGAAAATACAGCTGGTGGTTATGAACGTCAATTTCTGGATCATATGGAAGTTAATTTATCTGTAAGATACAGAACAGGGATCTTCTTAATGCTCCTTTCTCCTACCTCCCTCTAAATTAGGGATTCCATTAAAGTAATATATTTTGTTTTATTGTGTAACTGTTTGAATGACACCACATACATATATATATATCCCTTAAATTTTCTGAAGGTTTTTCTCACAAGAGGAAATAACACTAAATCAGAATTATCAAGTACATATAAATATGTTCTCTTAAAATACAGACATCTTATTTGTACAAATCCACAGAAGAGGTAGCTGGGGTGAATGAGGGGATGCAGCTATTCCCCCCCCCACCCCTCCCCCCCCCCATCCAACACAAATGTAGCACGTTTTGAAATCAATGTATTACTTCTGGTATTCATTTGTACTTCTGAAGCCTGCCCAAGAGAGCATCAGAATTTGACACTTCAGCAGTCTGGCTCCAGTATCTTTCTCAGCCACGAATCCTCTGCAGTGCCCAACACAGCAAAGGGCCTTGGCACATTAGGCATTATGGTATTAGCTTAACTGAAAGAAAGTTACAAAAGTAACTGTTCTGTTTTGTTTTTTTCTCTTATTTAAAATTCTCAAAAGTTGCACAGAATTCTCTTCTCAAAATGCACCACCCCTTGGTCCTATGTTTCCTTGCACATTTTTAAAAGCTAAAAAGACAACTATCTTTTCCTCTAATCAGACTAAACTTTTGCACTCTGTTAAATTTTAACCTGCCAGTTTTAATGATTCTTCTTGACTCCCTAGAGGTACACTGGCGGTCAATATTTAAACAAATATGACTATTTGCAAATCATATTTTCTGTTATTACACAGTCATAATGTAGAGACCAGTAAAGAATACTGTAAGATTCTGGGTAAGGTCCAGCATAACATAAAAATCCAACAAACCCCCAGAATTATCCTTCATTTAATATATTTATATATACTTACATGTTATAAATAATATGCTTAATATACAATTGTAATGTTATATGTTTTCCTTTTCCCCTCAAGAGCCTGAATACCAGCTAGCAAGATTAAAGCTAACATGTGATCCTTCTTAATTTTTTCATTACCATTGTACACTAAGCCATCTTCATTTCTTTACAATAACTAGCCAGCAAGTGAAAATACTGAATCATTATCTTCATCTAACTTTAGATATAAAAATAAAAAAAGAGGTGTGTTCATTTTACGAAGATAAATACAAATGAGTTTGATTTTTTTTTTAAACAGTTAATCTCTGCCTCTATGGTGGGTGTTAAAGTCATCTAAGACCAAGAATAAGAAACTCATCACAACAAGGAGATTCTTACAAGTCTCTCTTCTTAAGAGGCTTGACTGTGATATCAACAGAGCTAAAAGACAAATCAAATATTACCATTTTCCCATTACTACCATTTTGTGACTTCCATTAAACACTTATCATAAGAGATGCTCTGGACTCCAGCCTGAGAATCATATGACACTTGCTTAGTGTCAATAGAAAACAAAACAAACAAACAAACACAACTGCTCACCCTGGTGGTTCAGAAAAGCAGTAGAAAAATAATGACTCAACTATTTAGTATTACATGTGAAACTTTCAAATAATCACTGTCTTGAATCTGTGATAAACTCCTTTTTAAACTTCATGTTCCAGTCGTATTTTCAGAAAAATATTTCCCCTCAACACACTTCAGATTTGTCTTTAATCTTTTCATTTATTTACTCACTCCACACAGGAGAGAATCTTTTTCTTGGGAAGGTTTTCTGCTACAATAAAGTACCACATTAAAGTCTCCGAGTATCCAATACTAATTTAGTGGTCTAACAAACAAAAGCAATATGCCCCTTTCTATTTAAAGAGAAAAAATTCTCTCACGAACTTACCCTGTTGTTATGAAGACCATAAATTTAGAGAGTAACACACTACAACTCTCCACAGTCAAATAAAACACTGGACTGGTAGAGTCCTTTTTGGTTTGAAAAGTTAATAAATTCTTACTTAGGTAGATTTTTATTTTGGGGTGGGTGGGAAAAAAATTCCTTTACTAAAAATAAGGCAGACCCTCCTTTGAGACAAAATTGCTATGAAGACTGTCTTGACCCATCTTGACTCCTCTCGTGAGGAATAACAATCTTTTTGGTTCAAAGTGTGGGCGAGATCACATTAAGAAAAACTTTGCACGAGATAAAACAGACGTATATTCATAAAAGTACACGGACTTCCTCTCTTCCAAAGCATCATTCAGAAAGGCTATCTAGTCAAACCATGTTCTAGAATGCTCACAGCACTACTTTTTTTTCCCCCAATAGATAAGGGCACGGGACCCAAAGTCAAAAGCCTTTGATCCACATTAGCCTTACCCTCAGCAAATCTCATATCAGTTCTGTGCTTCGGTTTGTTTCTTCAAAGTGACAGGAGTGGTTCTTGCCTATCTACTCTTAGGATGGAAGAATTTAAAAAAAAAATCATAAAAAAATCCTTCACGCTTCTTAGAAATGGCTGCTATAAAACTCAGGGTGCTACACTATTATTATTATCTCCTTTTATCAAGTTTTACTGCTACTTCTGAATTAGGTCATGATACTGGTTTTAAAACACAAATCCTGTGGTCTTCAATCTGTGGTTACAATTTTTGATATAATTCAGTCCTGATAACTTGTACCTCACACTTCAAAGATTTACTCTACTGATCCCTGGCCTGAGAATTTATTAAGTCCCTTCCCTCCCAAAGAAACTAATAAAAGTCACACCACCCAGCTCCTTGTAGACATAATGTGAGGAATAAGATCATCCTTCTTCCTTTAGGAATGATAACTATACAGTACGCAAAATAAGGCCACACTTGTTATCTTCTCTACTTTCTACTTCCCACAACACAAAACCTGTGCGGTTACCTAGAAAATCGGAAGGTTCCTGACAACAGATCTGTAATAACGGTGTCATAAAAATACCAGATCTAAGGCATAGACAGCAAAACTTTATCGAGTTTGCAAGGAAGAACCCTGACTCCTCCAGCTACTATTAGGTTCGGTATGGGCTGTCCCTTCCTAGGGCCTGTGCCATGTCTTTGAAGAAAAGTGGCCTGGGCCCAAAGCACGCCCGGGGCAGCCCTGGAGCCCGATCAGGACCCTCCAGTGCAACGTCTGCACCCAACGTTGCATCTCTCGTTTCAGACACACCCCCTCCACCCCGTGTTTCAGAGGAGGTGTGGGCACTCAACTCCTTCACTGGGGATAGGGGGACCGGAGAGAGGGCGGGCCCAGGCCTGAGCACCCATTTTGGAGGACTGGGGAGCTCGGCCCTGCAGGCTGTGCGATCAGGAGTGGGGGAGTGCAGGGCGCATCCGTGGGAGGGAGGAGGAGGCCGGGGGGGGGGGGGGGCTCTTGCATTCGGGGGCGTGAAGAGCAAGGCGGCGGGAAAGACTCGGTAGAGCGAGGTTTATCAGTGCGAGGTATTCTTTTTGTTATCTGTTTAGAACTGGCGGGTGTGATGAGGAAGTCCCCCTCAGGACAGAGTCGCCAAGGGGTCTCCCTCCCTTCCCCGTCTTGGGGGGCACTGAGGACTTGCGGGAGGCCTCCCTCCAGCAGGAGGACAGTCACTGATAAGCGCTGTAGGCTGTGCCCGCCGGGGCGCGGATCCCTGAACCTCCAGCCCAGCGCGAGAGGCGTGGGACCGGGTGGGAGGGGATGGAGGAGGCCCCCGGCCCAGGAGGCGGGAAAGGCCCCAGAGCTCCGGGACGGGCGGCGGCCCCGGAGCCCCGAGTGGCGGCGGCGCAGGCCCGGTGAGCCCCGAGCCTGCCCGAGCCCCTTGGGCCGCGTGCGCCCCCACTCCCCACTCTCCGCGGCCGCCCCCTCCCCCGCGGCTCCTCTCACCTGCACATGATCCGCCATTTTGCTCCATTCATGCTCCTCTCCGGCCCCCCTCCCCCCCAGCGCGCACCTCGGCCGGGCCGCCGCCGCCGCCGCCGTCGCCGCTGCGCCTGCGCGCTGGGGGCTCGTCGCGCTGCGCTCGCGGCGTAGCGCCGCCCGGCTGCGCAGGCCCGGGCGGCCGGGCCCGCGGTTGGAGAATGCGCAGCGCCGTTGGGACGGCGTAAAGGCGCGGCAACGTCAGCGGCCCGGAGACGCTGGGGGCGGGTGGAGGAAGGAGCGGACCGGGGGGCGCGAGGGGAGGGGGCCGGGGGAACAAAGCTTTGTTTACATGGTTTTTAAAGGGGCCGTACTCGCTCCGGCGGGCGGGCGAGAGCGGCAGCGGGAGTTGGAGCTGTCTCAGCTCATCGGCTTGGCGAGGGCTCCTGGAGGGGCCGGGACCTGTCCCCGCCCAGACCCCTGCACCTGGCCGATTTTTCTCTCCCCGAGTGCCCTCACGACGTGCCCCCAGACGGCCCCCACCACCCTGTGGCCGCGCCACTGCTGTAATACCACACCCCCGGGGGGTCTTCCGGTGCGCCCACCGCCCCCAACCCCCACTTTAGGACACCTGCATTATTCTTTACTTTCCACCGCCAACGGGGGCCGAATTTGTTGTGCCTTTCTGGCTCTCTATTCCAGTGGACAGGGACCATTGCTCTCGGATCCTGGGTTTTACCAGCAACCCAAATCTCCTTGTTTCCATTTCTGTCCTTTTCTCTACGATAAACATCCATGGAAATAGCCGCCAAAATAGTGGTGATGATGGAAACATGCAGAAGACACGGTTCCGATCTTTCCCAATAGATTGTTATCTTAACCAGCGGTCTACGCTGCCTCCTGAGAGGGGTCAGAAGCTGGGGGAGGTGGTGGTGGGGAGCGATAAAGGGGTTTTAGGACTCCTGGCTTCACCCTGAGTGGGAAAGCCATCGCTCTGGGTCGGGTCAGGTCAGGCCCCGCCTGCTGAAGCCAATTCCAGTCTCTCACGCTAGGAGTGATCTGTGTTAGATAATGCCGAATCCTGTTTTCCACGGGATTCCACTCTGGCTTGCAGCCATGGCCCTCGGATTAGGTTTTAGTTGGATTTCGAGAATATTGGTTGTTTGAAGTTGGTATTTCTAGGGGCCACCACGTGCGATGGGGGTGATGATAGTAGTGAATGACGCACGCTTTCTGTTGTGGATCGAGAGAACTGGTACTCAGCATTCATTTCAACCTTCGTCCTCCGCGTGTGTCTTCCTGATGTGCAGAGATGGGACACCTGAAAACTACATTACCCAGACGTCCTTGCAGCTAGGGTTCTGAATGCAAGTTCGGCTCTGCCAATTAGATTCACTCAGAGAAGACTTTGGAGGCAGAGCTTTTGACTATTGATTCTGGCAAGCCTGGCCCCTGAGATGTGGGATGCTTCTGTTTTCCAACAACCTTCCAGTGTCCAGTCCTTAGCTCCCTGAGGGTAGAGAGCAGGGGTGGTGGGTCAGGTGCTTCCTTGGTATCTTCTTGGAGTGACGATTGCAGTGGCAGTCTTCCAATTTCCTACTTGCCTGATTGGGTAGAAATAACAGCTCCAATCCCCCCCCACCCCCAACAACCCTCCCCCACACCTGTTTCTCTCCCTGTCTTCCCTTTCTCAGTAAATGATACCATCATTCACCCAGTTGCTCAAACTAAAAACCCAGGAGTTGCCTTGATTACAAAGTTTCAACAGTCCCACATAGCCAATCCACTTACAAGTCCTGTTGAATCTATATCTGGTACATACCCAAATCTGGCCACTCTTCTCCATCGCCACTGCTAACACCCTGATCCAGGCCACCATCACATTTCTCCTGAGCTCTGATAATAGAGTCCTTGCTTTCCCTGCTTCCTGTCTTGCCCCCTGATAATCCGTGTTCACTATAGCTGCAGAACATCCTTTTAAAATCATGAATTAGATCATTCACATCCCTGCTTAAAAATCCTCAAGTGGCCTCCTGTTATATTTAGAATACCTTCCAAATCTTTGCTATAGCCCAAGAGGCCATGTGAAGAGACCATCTCTCCTGTGTCCCCTCTGGCTCACAATGCTCTGGTCATTCTGCCCTTCTTGCAGTTCCTCACATCCTGCCTCAGGGCCTTTGCCCTTGAAGGAACTTCTGCCTGGAATGTTTTTCCCTCAGATCTTTAAGTGGCTGGTTCCCTCTTATCATGATGTCTTAGTTCAGTTGTTATCTCCTCAGAGAGGCTTTTCTCCCTGGCTCTAATGAAAGTTGTCCCAAACCCCATCACTGCCATCCATACAGCATTGATCACTGTCTGTTCAAAACTATTTATTTAGTTACATATTTATTCTTTTTATTGTCTGAATCTCCAACTAGAAAGGAACTACAATGAAAACAGGGATTCTATATGTCGTGTTTATTCTCTGTCCCTCCTACCTCTGCACAGAGTAGATGCTCAAAAAAATAACTTGACTTATTCTTCCTAGCTCAGTCTCATTCTAGGGTGTATTTGGGGCTCTTATGAGAACAAAGAGAGTTTGAAGTTATGCCAATGTAACATTATTATTATGTTAATAATGATGTACTTAGAGGAGAAATGGTGAGGACTGGGAATGTAACTCAAGAGACTGGTCCTTCCTCCCTCACTGTCAGGAAACACTGAAGTGGCAAGAGGCAGGGACGCAATCTTTCAAGAACCTCGGTCACTTATTTCTGTGCTCAGTCGTCCATCCTTCTCAGGCCCCCACTAGCTCCCTGCCCATTCTATACTTTCTTTCCTGTTGTGTGTCCAGAATTACCCCGTGGGTAGATGCCCCCACCTTTTCATCCTCTGGGGGTTACCTAATCTCCAAACCTGCCTAAGGAATCAGACAGTCTCTTTTGTTCCTTCCTTTCTTACCCCCAAAGACAAGCCCAGAAGCCCTTTTGTATTAAAGATTTAGTGGCTAATCACTGGCGAGAATAGCAACAAAAAGTTGCAAAATTCCTGGAGCTGTGATCTCTCAATCTGTTTGGTTCCTAACTCCTGCGGACAGAAACCATTGTAAAGGAAAGGATCCTGGTGGCTTATATTGAGGCGCAAATGAGGTGTGGGGTGTCCCTTTCTAAGTAATGAGTAGCCAAGGGGCACCCCACCCCCGCTTGTGCCTCAATATAAACCATTGGGACCCTTTCCTTTTTGATGCTTTCTCTTCCTGTCTTTGGTGCCTGGGTAACCTAAGGGCCTCTGGTTCTCTGCCCCTTTGTTGTGTCTTGGAGCCATGCCTTCTGGGTCCCTGCTCACAGGGTTTGCCTGTGGCCAGGCAGAAGGTTACTGGGGTTAGTACTTCCTCTGCGGGGTTCCCACAAGTCCTGCTAGAAAAAGTGGGTGTTGCTCTGTATTCACTTCTGGTGCAGACAACAGCCAAAGGAAGAGCTTGCACAGGCAAGGGATGACATGGGGATGTGTGTGTCTGAAATTCCTGGGGCTCAGGCCTCCAGGTTTAAATGGTTTCCAAGTAATCTGGCAAGCTTGGGTGCCCCCCTGTGGTTCCGAGTGGAATGTGTCCAGTTGACCTTCGGGGAAGGCGATCAGAGTGGTGGGGGGAACATCCTCTGTTGTCTTGCTGCTCAGAGTCAGGTCTGGTCCACCCACCAGCAACATCAGCATCTCAGGTCTCACTCCAGATCTATTGCATCAGAATCTGCACTTTTAACAAGATCTGCACATTAAAGTTTGAAAGGCACTGCTCTGTCAGCCCCCAGGATGGCCCTGAAAGCCCTTCTTTTCTCACTCCATAAGGAGATGCTGAGTCGACCACAGACCATGCGGCCCCGAGGTGATGTTGCCTCCCCTAAGGGACTAGAGAGATGGAATAGGCCATCCATTACCATACTCCTAACCACTTCCCAAGGAGCTTTTCCCACACCAGCATCCTTGGTTCCACCTTAGTCTCTGGATTCACCTGTTCAAATCCAGGCAGTTGGGCTGAGTGCTGTGAGCTTTAAGTGACTCAGTCCTCTCCCAGAGCTCATAGCATTTCTCTTTTAGAGCTGTTCTGGTCAAGCACATGGCATGTACAGCAGAAGATCTGAGCTGTGCACTGCTCTGCTCTCCTTCCCAAGGCAACCAAACCCTGTGGTAGAGGAAACGGCTCAGTTACATAAGCACCCATTATGGGGTTACCCCAAGAGTGCAGGTCTAGTTCTCTGGTTCCCCCAACATTTCTGCACCATGCTTCCATCAGATTGCTTCCCTAAACCATCTGGCTCTAAGTTAAATATTCTCTGAGGAGCTTAGATTTCCCCAAAACAATGTATCTTCTTACATGGAGTCTGGATTCCACTTAGGGGTCAGCAATAAAAACACTGTGGAATTAAAGCTCAGGTGCCCTGGTACTTCCTCCTCTGCCCCTGTGACTTCAGGAGAGTTGCAGACAGGTGTGTTCATACCTGCCCTTCCTTCTTCCAGGGATAGATGGTGTGCTTGGAGACAAAGTGTGCTTGGAGACAAAGTGTGCGTGGAACCTTTGGTAACTATGAAGCACTTTTGATAACTATGAAGCTTTTGTTTTTTAAATGTAAGAGATTGGTACTGTAACTTAAAAAGATAACCTCCAGATGGACCTCAAGTGTGTTTACAATGCTCACAAAGGCTTGAAAGAAGGTGATGTTGCAGTGTGGGAATGTTCATGTTTCTAGACTCTCAAGGTGGTGTAAGTGTGTCTCGTTGTGGGGGGGAGGGAGTGCTCCCCACAGAGTGAAGCTGTTGCAGCAGAGTGTGTGAAAGTGGTGAGGCTGATGTCCAGTGTGTGTGTGTGGCTCAGCTCCTACTGAGTTGAGAGACCTGGGTTCTGGTTTGGTGGCCTTGAATCCATCCCTCAGAACTTCCTGAGCCTCAGTCTCCTCATTTTTATTTTTTTCATTTATTTTAAAATATTTATTTATTCACCTGGCTGCACCAGGTCTTAGTTGCAGCACGCCAGGTCTTCGTTGGCGCATGCAGGATCTTCCTTGAGGCATGCGGGATCGTCAGTTGTGGTGTTCGGGATCCCTAGCTGCAGCACACGGGAATTTTTTTTTAGTTGCAGTGCGCAGGATCCCCTAGCCGCAGCATGAGGGATCTAGTTTCTGGACCAGGGATCGAACCCGGGCCCCCTGCATTGGGAGCGTGGAGTCTCAACTGCTGGACCACCAGGGAAGTCCCAGTCTTCTCATTTTAAAATGCAGGACTTGGGCTGGTTAATTTCTAAGTTCTCTCCTAGTTCCGTCATGCTAAGCATCCAGCTTGAGCGTGGGGGCCTTTGGTTGCTGGTTTTACTGTCGAATTTCATTTCTGGGTCTCTGTTCCAGCGGGTCAGCCACTCTGTGTTGGTGACTCCCCACACCAGCCTCTGTACCTGGGTTGCTGTTCACCAATACGCTGGAGTTTGGCTTTTTGGAAATTTTCTCTTACTCAGTGAAAACGCAGGAAGCTTGAGCATGAAACTCATCAGAAAGAAAACACACACACACACAGAGTAAGAAACCACAGGGCCTATCAGCCTGTCGTCATCAAGCAGACGAGAATAGTGCAGAAAACTCTAGGCAGAGAGGAAATGAACTTGAGAGAAGGGGGAACATAGGGCAGAGAGGAGAGAAAGAGGGCGGGAGTGGAAGGAGAGAGCTAAAGCTCAGGGGCCCGGGATGGTGGGAGGATGGAGGACGTGGCGGTGAAGCAGGGCTTCCTGTACCTGCAGCAGCAGCAGACTTTTGGGAAGGTAGGTAGAGCATGGCTGGGCTGGGGCTGGGCTGAGGGGCTGAGGGGCTGCTAGAGACACCCCGGGGAGGAGAGGAGGCCCGAGGATGTTCCAGAACCCTATGGGATGGTGGAGACTGTGCCACCTACCACATTTGGCCCAGAGCACAAGCTCAGGGGGGCTCTTTCCTTAGCAGCTGCTTTCCTCCCCGAGCAGGCCCCACACCGTGCTCTTTGCTAACAGCTGTCGCCCAGGAGGAGGGGGTAATGGAGGACTCTGGCTCTGCCTCTCTTGCCTTTCTTGTTCTGTGATGACTTCTTTTCACCGGGACACCTTAGGGGGGAATGGAAGGCACCGTGGAGGGGATATTTCAGGATTGCTGTGAAGGTTCCTTCCTCCTTTCCTGCCCCAGTGGGGTACATTTGGCTGCCATTGAACTTGATCTGGGGTCTCTGGGAGTCAGGGCCCCATTGCGTCCAAACTCCTTTTCCTTCTTTGGCCTCCTTGAATGAGGAAGTCTTCCTTCCCTCAGCAGATGCACCCACCCAAGGGTTCCTCTCTCTCTGTCTCTCTCAGGGCCTAACTTGTCAGAGGATGAGATGGGAAGCTTTGGGAGGGTCAGCTGAAGTTCCTGGGGACAGGGCCTTCTGTGGGGTTCACCCCTCTGGGATCCCCTGGGTTGGGCCTGTCTGGCCTCCCCGCAGTTGCCTCCATGGGGCTCACTCTTGTGCCTTTTTTGCCTTTGGCTTCCTCTCTGCTGTCATTGCAGGCCTCTTTCTGGGTTGCTTGGGGGTGCATCTCCAGCACTTTCTAACTCCTAAGGCCTCCGTTAGGCTCTCTGCCTCCTTGGGTCTCTTGTAAGGATCACCTCCGTCTTCACCTCCTCTCCCCCCTGGTCACCATCTCTCCATCTCCCCACCTGCCATGCATCTGGGGGCAGAAATGGCGCCGGTTTGGGGCTGTGCTGTACGGAGGGTCAGGCTGCGCCCTGGCCCGGCTGGAACTCCAGGAGGGCCCGGAGAAGCTGCGCCGGGGAGAGGCCCCCCGGAGGGTGATCCGCCTCAGCGACTGCCGGCGGGTGGCCGAGGCCGGCGGGGAGGCTAGCAGCCCGCGGGACACCAGCGCCTTCTTCCTGGAGACCACGGAGCGCCTGTACCTGCTGGCAGCCCCCACCACAGAGCGTGGCGACTGGATGCAGACCATCTGTCTCCTGGCCTTCCCGGTGAGTCGTCCAGGGCTGCAGAGAGGGCGTGGGGCACTGATGCTGGCTGTGGGCAGGTGGTGCGAGTGCCAAGGTCAGGATGCTGGAGGTGGTTCCCGGATGGGGGTGGGGGATCCCAGTTCAGAATAAAGATGGGGCAGCAGGCTGAGTGTGTTTTGAAAGAAAGCTTGGGGTGGCCGGAGGTGGGGCTTGGGATTGGTGATGGTGGTGAGCCTTGGGCCTTCTCCCCAGGGCCAGAGGAAGGAGCTGCAGGGGAAGGGCGGCCGTCCTTGCATGGAGAATGAATTGTATAGCAACATGACCGCAGGTGAGGGTGGCTGCCTCTGCTCTCAGGGTGCTCTCTCCAGGGCGTGGTGGGGAGGAGGTGAGGGCTGGCCGGCTGCCGGCCCGAGTCTTCCTGCCTTGTGGTTGCCTCTGGCCCGGCCAGGCCCCTTATCAGTCTCTCCACATCGCTTCCGGCACTGCCCAAGGTGGGGGAGGCTGGCCTGCCTTAAATGTCAGCCCTGCACCCTTGGCATTCTCCCTCTTGTCCAGGCCCTGCTGGTGGGAAAGGGTCCAGCTGAGGGGTCCAGGTGAAGATGCTCCTCTTGAACCCTCCCTTGTTGGGACCTGAGCAACTGTCTGTAAAAAGAATGGTTTTCTTTCTGTGGATTTAAGGTGGCCTGTGGCAAGGGAGCTTTTTGCTGACAAGGCAGTCCCCCTCCTACTATCTTTCTAGCCCTCTGGTGGGTGCATGGGGAGAGCAGGTGGACACGAGCTGGGGAGGGGAGAGACATCCAGGCTCCACCCCTCAGAGGGCACCTGATGGCACGGGCAGGGGTGGGTAGGTTGAGAGCTGGGAGGCAGGGTAGGCTGCACCTGCAGCTGTGGCAGCAGGAATTGGGGAGGCATCTGGGTTGGGGTGCGAGATGAGATGGAGGAGACAAGGCTGTGGCTCTGGCAACAGGGGCAGGAAGGATGTGGGCACAGGGACGGGGTGCGTGTGGCTGGGGCATGATGCCTCCTGGGGGAGGGGGTGGAGGTTCCTGGCATTTTAGGGAGTCTGACCTGGCACAGGGCAGCTCAGCCTTCAGGACGCAGGCTGCAGGGTCATGGGGCCATGGACAATACTTTTTCTGGAGACCCAGCATGCTTATGTAGAGCAGGGCAGAGTTGAGACAGGTTGGCTGCTTCCCATGTACTGTTTCCTCCTCTCCCCCCTCCTCCCAGGGGGGACCTGCAAGGAGTTTGCTGTGACCATGAGACCCACAGAAGCCAGTGAGAGATGCCGGCTCTGGGGGTCCTACACCCTCCGGGCTGGGGAGAGTGCCCTGGAACTGTGGGGAGGGCCTGAGCCAGGCACCCAGCTGTACGAATGGCCGTACAGGTTCCTGCGGCGCTTTGGCCGGGACAAGGTGAGCATGGGCTGTGGCAGCAGGAGAGAAGAAGGATGAGCTGTGAGAGAAAAGAGAGTGTCAGGGAGAGGGCGAAATGGCCCTCAAAGGAAGGAGAATGGAGGAGGAAGAAAACACTTCTCTGGCAGAAGAGAAACAGCCCAGCCCAGGGGCTGGAGGAGAGAGCAAGGGGAGGGAGAAACGGTGGTGGAGGTCGCGGAGAAGGAAAGGAGAGGAAGAGGTAGAGAGAGGCTGGCAGGTGGAGGGTGGCTGGCATTGTGAAGGATGAACTCTGTGCCAAGGTTCATACTCAGACGGATGGAAAGAAGAAGGAAAAAAGGTGAGAGCGGGCTTTGCTTGTAAGAAAAAACATGGAGGGAGAGAGGGGAGGCAGCTGGGGGAGAGGGCTCGGCAGTTCCTGGCGGAGGGAAGTTGGAGGTGATGGGTTTGTGGTTGGGAGCTGGGTCGAGGAGCAGCCAGCAGCCCTGCCCAGTGACCTGGTGGTAATTGGCTTTCTCCTCCACCCAGGTAACCTTTTCCTTCGAGGCAGGCCGGCGCTGCGTCTCAGGGGAGGGCAACTTTGAGTTTGAAACCAGGCAAGGCAATGAGATCTTCCTGGCCTTGGAAGAGGCCATCTCTGCCCAGAAGAACGCCGTCCCTCCTGGGCCCCAAATCCAGCCAGTCCCCATCCCCACGGTTTTGCCCCGGCCGGAGAGCCCCTACTCCCGACCCCATGACTCACTGCCACCACCGTCGCCCACCATCCCGGTGCCTGCCCCCCGGCAGCAGCGGGGCCCAGAGGGGGAGTATGCGGTGCCCTTTGACGCGGTGGCCCGGAACCTGGGGAAGAGCTTGAGGGGCATCCTGGCCGTCCCGCCCCAGCCCCTGGCTGACCCTCTGTACGACAGCATCGACAGCATCGAGGAGCACCCACCCTCACGACCTGAGCACATATATGACGAGCCTGAGGGAGTGGCTGCCCTGTCCCTGTATGACAGCCCACAGGAGCCCCGGGGTGAGGCCTGGAGGAGGCAGGCTGCAGCTGACAGGGACCTTAGTGGCCTCCAGCACATCTACACAGCGGGACAGGACTTTGCTGCCTCTGGCTGGCCACAGGAGACCGAGTATGACAATGTTGTACTTAAGAAAGGCCCAAAGTGATGGAGGGCAGAGGAGATGCAGACTCCATCGAATGTCAGTGCTGAAGTGGTCCTGTGCATGTTGGGCCAGGGTCAGAGGCTGGTTAGAAGGTGCCAGAGGGGCAGGCAGACCTCCCTTTCTAGCTTCTGCTGGCGACTCCTTCTGGCCACCGCATCCCAGGAACCTCCTTCCTCTCCTTCGAGAACCCTCGGCTTGGCCGCCTTAGTCCGATCTGAGGAATTGTCCCTCCCAGGGCCTGCTGGGTGAGTCACCATCCCAAAGCAGGAAGAGTCCCTTGAACAGACCCACCCTTCTCCTAATCCTTTTCCACTTCCTCATCCCCCCACCGGCTACCCGCCTGAATGGAACTTCCAGCATTTAGAGCAGAGGACAAAAGGATGTCAGCAAATCACCCTGGTTCCTTGGCTTGTGCAGGCCACCTGCCTGCTGATGTCCTGCAGGGCCAGCCATGGCTCCAGGCAGCCAGGAGGATGGCTGCAGCTTTCTGCAGGCTTCAGACTTCTCTGTGGTATTAAATGTTCCTGAAATATTTCTGTCCAGCATGAGCGTGTGAGGCGGGGATGGGACAGGCACAGCCCTGCTAGGGTTTAATGCTTCGACTGGCCACTGCCTCCTCTCCCAGCAGCAAGGTCCTCTCTGGGCATAAGCTCCATCTGAAGCATCATCTGTCCAAAGAGGTAGAGGTCTGTGCTAGTTGGGGCACCCTAGGAAAGATCTTCATGCATCTCTAACTCTTTGCTAGGATAGAGTCGACACCAGAAAAATAGCAGGGAAGCTGTGTGTGTGTGTGTGTGTGTGTGTGTGTGTGTGTGTGTGTAAACCTGGACTGGAAGATAGGCAAGAGTTGAGCCTCCTCAACACTAGAAATGGGACTAATCCCATTCAATCCCTTGCCTTCCTGAGAGTTGCCCTCTTTGTCTGCAAATTGAGGGGGTTCCTCCATGTAGGCACCGAGAACCCTTCCTGCTCTGAACTTCCTCATTGGCCCTTGTATCCCATTTCCCCCCAGGCAGGCTCTGTGCTGTCTCCTCTCATCAAAACCTGCTACTGGCCAACTTAGCCAATACTGTGGGGGCACTGTTTGTAAGGCCTGCCCTCGCCTCGTGATGCTTACGGTCCGGAGGGGGCTGGGATGAGGGCACAGACGTCTATCACCAAAGGGGGACGTAAGTTTCACAAGAGGTGAATCGAGGCCCTGGGGGTCAGGGGAGATGTTCATTGGGGAACGAAGAAAGGCTTCATATCAAAAGTGGCAGTTAAGGTTGACCTTCAAGGGTGGGAAGGGATATGAAAAGAGCATCCTCGGTAGAAGAACGTGAGTGGAGGTATGGGGCGAGGTACATATACGCTCAGGAATAGAGTCCTGCATTAAGAATGGAGGGAGTACGGAACAGTCTTGTAGGGAAGGCAGATCCTCACCATGTTGTGGAGGCATTTGTACCTGATTAAAGGGGAAAGGGGAATGACGAGGCTTTTTTTTTTTTTTAACTTTTTTATTATGGAAAATTTCAAACATACGCAAAAGTAGAAGAAGTATAATAAATCCCCATGAATCTATCAATTCACTTCAAGAAGTATCAATACATGGCCATTCTCACTGACAAGGCTTTTGAGCAGAGAGTCCCATACGAGCTGTGTTAGGTCAATAACCCTGACAGCCCTTGGAAAATGGTCATGGTCTGGGGGCAGGATGAGCTAAACTGGGAGGGGAAATTCAGAAAGACCGGGGATTCAAATACCATTGTAGCGATAGGGCTTGCAGCTCTTGGAGTCACATTCGATGTGGAACACAGAGGAACAGGGTTTCGGGAGAGATTCAGGTTTGCGGAAGAAGGTGAGCTTAGGTTCTGACTGTTTGAGGCTCAGATGGCCTTACTCTATCCAGCTAGAGAAGTCCCAGCAGCAGCTGGAAAGGGGCTCCAGAGCTGGGAAGGGAAACAAGATAGAGACCTATGGGCTGCCCAGCCTCCTACGTGGGTTGTGGTCGAGTTTTATCTCACACCATGCCTTTGCCCTTTATTGAAGGAATTTGAGGCAAGGGGTGAACAAGCTGGAGACAGAGGGGTAATCCTTCCAGGAACCCTGACTCTTGTCTGTGCCAAAGGGCTATTCCTGCTGCCACCACCCAATCCCAGCATTAGAATACACTGGAGGCAGGCAGGCCTAATGCCTCTAAGGGTTTCAGTACTTCCCCTCTCCAGGCCAGGGATGGAAGTTGGGGGACTCTTAGGCAGGGATGCCCCCTTTCTAATTTCCTTCAGAGAGCACTTGAGGCGGACATCCCAGCTCAGCCCAGCAGGGGGCAGTGTTAGCCTGTGGAAAAGGCCACTGGGGGCTTAGCCGCTGCCAGGTTATGGGGGCTTGGTCCTGAAGGAGAGAACTTCAAGATTTATTGCCCCCCAAAATGGGGGATAACTGGAAGAATCTGCATTCCAGAGCTCGTCCCTTCAGATCCTCCGAATCCCGCTTGGAGGACTGTGGATCCTGCCTCCGAGAGGTGTTGGGACCCTCAGCTGACTATCGCTCCTCTCCTGGACGCTCTCCTCCCTGCTGGGATCGGGGCACTTCGGAGTTTTTCCTTCTGAAGCTAGCTTTGCTCGAAAGGGGAAGTGGTAGATTGGGGCCCTGGGGAAAGGTGGGGTGAGGCTGGTGGGGGCAGGGGAGGGGAGCATTTAGGGAAGTGGGAGGGGCCGTGAGAGTCCCGAGAATGCTGACTAAGCCCACCGGGTCCCTCTCAGAAGATGTGGCCTCCGGCAGAGAGCTGGGTCCGCCCATCCCCAGTGGCACCGTTGCCTCAGACACGTGCATCATTCCTTAGCTCCCGCTGTGGACCAGCCCCGCCCCCCACCTGCGTGGAGCCTGCATGCAGAGTGGCTAGACAGGAATGGATTCATGCAGGCGTGAGTCTCGGGGATGAGTCTCTGCAAACAGAAACACAGAGGTGAAGCCCTTCTTAAAGTGTTTCTCTGCAGCCTGTTGTCAAGGGGCAGATTCATAGATGAGGAAACAGATTGGTGTCGAAGGGGACAGGACAATGTAAGACCAAAAGACAGCTCCACCAAGAAAGGGTCTCTTGGCTCCAGGTCTGCTACCTGGCAGCTGTCGATATTGTGAGAACTCTGCCGTGACCAGGGCACTAGGAGACTGCTTTTATTTGCTAATTATTATGCAGAGATGACATCAGGGCAGGTAAGAATGGCATCATGACTGTTGCCCAGCATACAGATGTGTACACAGATTGGTGTAACCGTGTGTGCACACAAGCATGCTATATCATTCTTCATGCTTCCTTTTTCCCTCTCTGCCCGGCCCCTTGTATATTTTCTTTTTTCCAGAGCATAGGAGTGGTGTGGTGTGTGTGTGTGTGTGCACACGTGCGCACGTGTGTGCATCTTGGCCTCTGGTCCATCCCATAAGCCTGCTCCCAGGCTATGGTGGGGGTGGCCAGGGCCCTCTGGTGAGTTCCCACCTTGGAGCTTCAGAATGAACCAAGACCCAGATTGCCTGGGCCTCTCTGCTTGCTCAGACTCCTCCCTGATGACTGAGCTCAAGCTGTTGCTGCCACCACCTTTCAGCCGTGATGCTAACCAGCCTCCTGCCTCCTGCCTTGTGGGCGCTGATTCAATTAGCCAAGGTGCCCACCTCCTGCCGGGGCCATTTATAAAATCAGCAGGGGCGGCTGGAGATCTCAGGGAGGGTGGAGCTGGGAAGCGAGGGGGGAGGTCAATGAGCTGGGAGGGGGAGGTAGAGGAATGAGGGGGTCTGCGAAGGGGTGTTTCATCAGGCTGGCTTCTCCCTGGTGGGCAGGGCTGTACATCACTGCCCTGTTTCGCTCCTTAGCTCCCAGGCCCGTCCAATGCCAGCCAGTGCGGAGCAGGGCCTATCTATCTCCAGGCTCTGGCCAGGCCTGCCTCTCCCCTCCTTTCTCCCTCCCACCTCCAGAGCCCTCTTCTTGACACCAGCTCCCAGATCCCTGGGCCAGCGGGGGCTGGTGGGTTCACGGAGGGAGGACCAGGGTCTGAGGGATTTGTGGGGGAGCTGGAATAAGTAATCCTGGGACCTGCATCCCAGGACTGGCTCAGCCTTGTCCTTTCAGGTGTCTGATCAGAGAAGGCTAGGTGGTGCCTGAGGTGTGCCTGTGGGGGTGACAGAGTTTGGGTAATAATAATGTTCTTGAGTTTGTACTGCTTTCTCTTATTTATAAAATGCTTTGGGTGGGTGGGGGGACTTCCCTGGTGGCACGGTGGTTAAGAATCTGCCTGCCAATGCAAGGGACACAGGTTCAAGCCCTAGGCTGGGAAGATCGCACATGCCGTGGAGCAACTAAGCCTGTGTGCCACAACTGCTGAGCCTGTGCTCTACAGCCCGAGAGCCACAACTGTTGAGTCCACGTGCCACAACTACTGAAGCCCTCACGCCTAGAGCCCGTGTTCTGCAACAATAGAAGCCACCGCAATGAGAAGCCCACGTACCAAACGAAGAGTAGCCCCTGTTCATGGCAACTAGAGAAAGCCCATGCACAGCAACGAAGACCCAGTGTAGCCAATAAATAAATAAATAAACAGTGCTCTGGGGGCAGTTCGTGTAGTTGGTTAGGCACAGACTGTAGCCTGACTACCCACATTCAAATTCTGGCTTTGTTCCTTGCTAGCTGTGTGTCTTTGGCCATCTGCATCAGTTTCCACATCTGTAAAATGGAAATAATGTTTCCGGGAGGCTTGTTGTGAAGACTGAATGCATCAATGCGCAGCTCCTAGAACAGTGCCTGGACCACAGAGCTCCGTGTTACCCACGACTGCCTTTTACCTCCCAGGGGCTCTGCCAGGTGGGCAGGCAGAGACATCTGTTTCATAAGCCAGGGGATGGAGACCCAGAGAAATGGAGTCCTTTAGCTTTGGGGTAAACTCAGTCTTTGTGGAAGTGGGAGGACCTGGTTGCGATTCTGATAAGAAGGAAGAAAACCAGGCGAGCATTTGAGGAGAGGGGAGGGGAGCAACATCAAAGGCATTTCAGCCCCTGGCTGGGTGACTCCTGGCTGGCAGACTCTGTATACCTGGGCAGAGCGGGGCTTGCCTGCACTGTTAAGCCCAGAAATGGGAGAGCTTGGGAGGGAAGCTGTTTCCTAGACTAGGAGGCCTTTGGCTTCAGGCAAGGCCGGAGAGCAGAAGCCACAGGGAGATTGATTCCTTTCATCTGAGCTGCTGCATCCCTCTGGCCTGGCAGCTGGCATGTTGGGGTGTGGGGGCAGGAGCACCTGGGGGTCCAGTTGGCACAGCCTGCCATCGAGTGCGATCACATACCCCCGGGGCTGCTGCCCTGCAGCAGAAGGAGGCTGGGCAGGGGGTGGGCAGGAAGGAGGCTCACCGTCTCTCTTGCCAGACTGCAAATGTGCTAAGGCGGGGATTCATTCTTAACCTGATTCATCCTTGTACCCCCAGCACTTAATGCACTGCTGGGCATGAGGTGGGCACAGATAACTATCTCAGGGTGGAAAGAATAAATGAAGCCCACTGTACTTGGGGTGGGTGGACACAGGTACTCCCTGGCATGTAATGATTTTGGAGCCGTGGGAGGACTCCCCATCCAGAAACATTTCCCCCACGGGCTCCAGAAATCCCATCTTCAGCATTTCGGTCAAAGGCCCCCTTCCTCCCCACCCCATCCCTAAACTTTCCCAGCAGTCCTCTTTTATTTTTTTATTTTTTATTTTTATGGGAATTTTATTTTTCATTTTTATTTCATTTTAAAATGAACTTATTTTGGCTGTGCCATGCAGCTTGCGGGCTTTCCGTTCCCTGACCAGGGATCTAACCCAGGCCACCTGAAAGCCTGGAATCCTAACCATTAGGCCGTCAGGGACCTCCCCAGGCCTCTTTTAAAATGCAGATGCGCTGGGGCAGGTCTTCACTGGAACTGCTAACAATCTTTGGGAGAGGGAGTGTGAAAAAAGCCGTCCTGGGACTGGTGGCAGGAAGGAGGGCTGAAGGTGAGAGGCCCTGACCTGCGTCTGGCATCATGGTTGGTTGGTGCTGTGCCTCTGATGCAGCCTGGAAGCTGGCAGCCAGGCCTGCAGGTACAGGAGGTGCCAGCAGGCCCTCGGCGTGGGGCATGCTTCTTGGCAGACCAAACTCTGAATAGAAGCGTGAATTGGCAGGTTTCCCCCAGCGGATGCCTGCCTGTCTTCCTGTGCCCCTCTCGGAGCCACCGCAGCCCTGCTCCTCCACAGCCAGGGCCCTGGGGTGCCCTGGGGGCTGAGAAACCCCCCTTCCATGACACTTCAAGGAGCAGAATGTCTGAGCCAGAAAGGGGCCTTAGCAATCCTCTCGCTTGAGTCCTTATCTTCCTCTTAAAGAAACTGAGGCCAAGTTAATTTTTTAATCCCTCTCAGATGTATTTACATTTTATTAGAATTTGTTTACAGTTGTGCTTAATCTGCAGGAACAAATCATTAATGTTGACACTGGCAACATCCACAGGGAGATCCTTTTTAGCCTTTTAGGTGGGTGGCTAGGGACAAAGGGGAGGGGACTCTTGATTCCCCTACTTTACTATCTCCGAGCAAGGCTTCCTTCCCTTCTCCAATGTCACCATGCAAGTCCCTGAGCAAATGCCCAGGGGCATGAGCCAGAGGCCCAGGTTAATTAAGGGCAGCTTAAACCGAGGCTGTTCATTTTCTGTGGGTTACCTCCCTGGTCCATACGGGAAGGGATGCTATGGAGTCCTATTCCCGTTCTATTTTCCTGCAATAACTACTACCTCCCCACCCCCACCCCAAAGTTGGTCACCCATATTATCCTTGATCCTGATTCTCAGAGGCAGCTTTCCTGCCTAGACATCTCCAAAGCAGGGTGCAGTAGTCAGCTCCTGGCTCCCAGGCTCCTGTTTCTACCTATAGGCAAGAAGGACTTGGTCTATGAGTGAGTAGGAGATGAGGGCAAGGGAGAGGTTGAGGCAGAGAAGACGGAGGATGGAGAGGAAAGATGGGATGGGTGGGAAGGTGGACAAGAGAAGGAATGAACTGAGATGGAAACTGCACGGGGAAGCAGAGGTTCCAGCAGGATGGGAGGAGTTAAGATGGAGGAGTTATCTAGGGCATCTTCGTGGAGAGCAACTGGGATAAGACCACCCTGCCTGGTCACAGAAGAAGAAGCGTCAGTAAGCACTGTAGCTTTTGAAAAGCAGAGTGGTTGGTGAAGCAAGGTTCCCATGCTGCTGGGTGGCCTGGGAGGTTGGTTTGTCCAAACCTGCGGTTATGCCTGAGAAATAGTAAGAAAAACCCTGGTTCTCTCCAGGACTGTTAGCTGAGAAGGAGTGGGAACCTGGCTGGCTCTGGGGTGGGAGGTGATGCTGGGGGAGGGGTTGAGGGGGTTGAGGGGGTCAGGGGAGTGCGGCCAGGCGGGGTGGGCTCAGCTCTAGAGGACTCATCAGGTTTTGGTGGGCAAAGGCTGGGAGACTGGTGATGAGCCCGCAGGAAGTAAGAACAGGCACTCAGAGCTAGGCATCCAGTGTCTGGGGCCCGCAGGGCCCGCGGAGAGAACTGACCAGCCACGCCCAGCCTGAGCCTAAGGCAGAGACTGGGCCACCTTCCTGTGGGGCATTTGGACCTTCAGGCTTTGTCAGACCCTGACAGCCAACCTGTGCTCTCCTGGTCTTACCTTCTGGTTCGGCTGGCCCAGCACAGGATCCTTCTTCTCAGTAGACAAAATAGAACTGCCTCCTTAAAAAAATAAAGCCTTTTGATTTCTTTGATGGTGAAGGCGGCAAGGCCAGCAGTGCTGTAGAGGCCTCTGTGCTTGGGGAACCTTTGCTTGGTCAGCATCTCTGTGCCCTTAACCTCCATCTGTCCACGAGGAGGGATGCTAGACAGAGCACTGAGCCAGGAGCTCTAATCCCTGCTCTGCCACTAACTGGCTGTGGGCTGTGGGATGCTGGGCAAGCCTCTTCCCTTCTCTGGGCCTTATTTTGTCATCTGCTAAACAGCAGAGCTGGATTAGAAGATGTTCAAAGTGTCAAAGTTTCCCTTAACTGTACAGTCTTTTGTTTGGGGGGAATCGCCAGGACAGCAACGAAGTAGAAATGACTTTTATAAGAGGGAGCATGGAAAATATGGCTTCAAAGTATTAATTTAAACATGCAGTGGGGCCCACTGCTGGGATTGAGACTTGTTTGGAGAATTGATGGGGTGGGTCCCATCCTGTGAGGGACATAGGCGCCTCCTGGGAGAGGACTTACCTTATAGGAGGAGATGGCATTGCAGGATCTTGGTACATGGTTGTGCAGGTTGAGCAATGAACACCTCTAGGGGGCACCATTCATAATGAGGGCTCAGGTGAGCCTGACATACTTGACCAAGGAATAAAGCACAAGTTGTCAGAGAGATGGTGTGCTTTGAGGAGTGTATTGTGTCTATAGGGGCATCACATACAGTGGCACAGGCTGTGCACTGCCTAAGTGCAAGGGGTAGCATTCACATAGACCACAGTGGAGCCATGTCTGGGTATCTATTTCTAAGACTTGTCTCTCAGCATCCCTGCTTTCACTTAGAGCCCTGGCTGCATGCTTGGGCATTCTTATAGTTGAGGCTGAGACAGAAAGGAAAGGAAAGGAAGAGTTTCCTTGCTTTGCTACAGGTTACTAAGCACTGCCAACAGATCCAAGGGCTCAGTGCCTTAAGGGTTTTTTGTTTTGTTTTGTTTTTTGTTTTTTGCCATTTAGAATATCATGGATGGCCCTGGAGGGTACTAGGCTTAGTGAAATAAGTCAGACAGAGAAAGACAAATGCCGTATGTTATCACTTATGTGTGGAATCTAAAAAATGAAACGAAGGAATGAATATAACAAAACAGAAACCGACTCACAGATATAAAGAACAAATGAGTGGTTACCAGTGGGGTGAGGGAAGGGGGGAGAGACACGATAGGGGTAGGGGATGAAAAGGCACAAAATGCTATGTATAAAATAGATAAGCCACAAGGATATATCGTACAGCACAGGGAACATGGCCAATATTTTATAATAACTTTAGATGGAGTATAATCTATAAAAATATTGAATCACTATGTTGCAATATAATGTTGTAAACCAAGTACACCTCAATTTTATTTAAGCTCTTTATTGGAACGTAATTGCTTTACACTCTTGTACCAGCTTGTGAGGTACACCAAAGTGAATCAGCTGTATTTATACATATATCCCCATATCCCCTCCCTCCGACGACTCCCTCCCACCCTCCCTGTCCTGGCCCTCTAAAGCATCACCCATCATCGAGTTGATCTCCCTTTGTTATACAGCAACTTCCCACTAGCTATCTATTTTACAGTTGGTAGTGTATCTATGTCTATGCTACTCTCTCACTTTGTCCCAGCTTCCCCTTTGCCATCCCCTCCCCTAGCCCCGTGTCTTCAAGTTCATTCTCTACATCTGCATCTTTATTCTTGCTCTGTCACTGGGTTCATCAGTACCATTTTTTTTTAAGATTCCATATATATGAGTTAGCATACAATATTTGTTTTTCTCTTTCTGGCTTACTTCGCTCTATATGACAGTCTCTAGGTCTATCCACTTCATTACACCTCATTCAATTTCATTCCTTTTTATGGCTGAGTAATATTCCATTGTATATATGTGCCACATCTTCTTTATCCATTCCTCTGTTGATGGGCATTTAGGTTGCTTCCATGTCCTGGCTATTGTAAATAATGCTGCAATGAACATTATGGTACATGTTTCTTTTTGGATTATGGTTTTCTCTGGGTATGTATCCAGTAGTGGGATTATTGGGTCATATGGTATTTCCATTTTTAGTTTTTTAAGGAACCTCCAAACTGTTTTCCATAGTGGCTGTACCAGCTTACATTCCCACCAACAGTGCAGGAGAGTTCCCTTTCCTCCACACCCTCTCCAACATTTATTGTTTCTAGATGTTTTGATGATGGCTATTCTGACTAGTGTGAGGTGATACCTCATTGTGGCTTTGACTTGCATTTCTCTAATGATTAGTGATGTTGAGCATCTTTCAATGTGTTTGTTGGCCTTCTGTATGTCTTCTTTGGAGAAATGTCTATTTAGGTCTTCCATCCATTTGTGGATTGGGTTATTTGTTTTTTCGGTGTTAAGGTGCATGAGCTGCTTGTATATTTTGGAGATTAATCCTTTGTCCATTGCTTCGTTGGCAAATATTTTCTCCCATTCTGAGGGTTGTCTTCTCATCTTGTTTATGGTTTCTTTCACTGTGCAAAAGTTTTTAAGTCTCATTAGGTCCCATTTGTTTATTCTTGATTTTATTTCCATTATTCTTGGAGGTGGGTCAAAAAAGATCTTGCTTTGATGTGTGTCATAGAGTGTTCTGCCTATGTTTTCCTCTAGGAGTTTTATAGTGTCTGGCCTTACATGTAGGTCTTTAATCCATTTGGAGTTTATTTTTGTGTATGGTGTTAGGAAGTGTTCTAATTTCATTCTTTTACATGTAGCTGTCCAGTTTTCCCAGCACCACTTATTGAAGAGGCTGTATTTTTTCCATTGTATATTCTTGCCTCCTTTGTCAAAGATAAGGTGCCCATATGTGTGTGGGTTTACCTCTGAGTTCTCTATTCTGTTCCATTGATCTACCTTTCTGTTTTTGTGCCAGTACCATACTGTCTTGATCACTGTGGCCTTGTAGTATAGTTTGAAGTCAGGAAGCCTAATTCCACCAACTCCATCTTTCCTTCTCAAGATTGCTTTGGCTATTCGGGGTCTTTTGCATTTCCATACAAATCGTAAGATTTCTTGTTCTAGTTCTGTGAAAAATGCTGTTGGTAATTTGATAGGGATTGCATTGAATCTGTAAATTGCTTTGGGTAAGATAGTCATTTTCACGATGTTGATTCTTCCAATCCAGGAACATGGTATATCCCTCCATCTGTTTATGTCATCTTTGATTTCTTTCATCAATGTCTTATAGTTTTCTGCATACAGGTCTTTTGCCTCCTTAGGCAGGTTTATTCCTAGGTATTTTATTCTTTTGGTTGCAGTGGTAAATGGGAGTTTCCTTAATTTCTCTTTCTGCTCTTTCGTTGTTAGTGTATGGGAATGCAAGAGATTTCTGTGCATTAATTTTGTATCCTGCTACTTTACTAAATTCATCAATTAGTGCTAGCAGTTTTCTGATAGAATCTTTAGGGTTTTCTATGTATAATATCATGTCATCTGCAAAGAGTGACAATTTTACTTCTTTTCCAGTTTGGATTCCTTTTATTTCATTTTCTTCTCTGATTGCTGTGGCTAAAACTTCCAAAACTATGTTGAATAATAATGGTGAGAGTGGACACCCTTGTCTTGTTCTTAGAGGAAATTCTTTCAGTTTTTCCCCATTGAGAACGATGTTCGCTGTTGGCTTCTCATATATGGCTTTTATCATGTTGAGGTAATTTCCTTCAATGCCCATTTTCTGAAGAGTTTTTAATCATAAAGGGATGTTGAATTTTGTCAAAAGCTTTTTCCACATCGATTGAGATGATCATATGGTTTTTATCCTTCAGTTTGTTAATATGATATATCACATTGATTGATTTGCGTATAGTGAAGAATCCTTGCATTCCAGGGATAAACCCCACTTAATCATGGTGTATGATCTTTTTAATGTGCTGTTGGATTCGGTTAGCTAGTATTTTGTTGAGGATTTTTGCATCTATATTCATCAGTGATATTGGCCTGTACTTTTCTTTTTTTGTGACATCTTTGCCTGGTTTTGGTATCAGGGTGATGGTGGCCTTGTGGAATGAGTTTGAGAGTGTTCCTCCTTCTGCTATATTTTGGAAGAGTTTGAGAAGGATAGGTGTTAGTGCTTCTCTAAATGAAAATGTTTGATAGAATTCGCCTGTGAATCCATCTGGCCCTGGGCTTTTCTTTGTTGGGAGATTTTTAATCACAGTCTCAATTTCCGTACTTGTGTTTGGTCTGTTCATATTTTCTATTTCTTCCTGGTTCAGTCTTGGAGGATTGTACTTTTCTAAGAATTTATCCATTTCTTCTAAGTTATCCAATTTTTGGCATATAGTTGCTTGTAGTAGTCTCTCATGATCTTTTGTATTTCTGCAGTGTCTGTTGTTACTTCTTTTTCATTTCTAATCCTGTTGCTTTGCATCTTCTCCCTTTTTGTCCTGATAAGTCTGGCTAATGGTTTATCAATTTTGTTTATCTTCTCAAAGAACCAGCTTTTAGTTTTATTGATCTTTGCTCTTGTTTCCTTCATTTCTTTTTCATTTATTTCTTTTTTTTTTATAAAGCTTTTTTTAAAATTAATTTATTTATTTTATTGGTTGTGTTGGGGTCTTTTTTGCTGTGCGTGGGCTTTCTTTAGTTGCGGTGAGTGGGGGCTACTCTTCGTTGTGGTGCATGGGCTCCTCATTGCCGTGGCTTCTCTTGTTGTGGAGCATGGGCTCTAGGCACGTGGGCTTCAGTAGTTGCAGCACATTGGCTCAGTAGTTGTGGCTCACGGGCTCTAAAGCGCAGGCTCAATAGTTGTGGCCCACGGGCTTAGTTGCTCCATGGCATGTGGGATCTTCCTGGAGCAGGGCTCGAACACATGTCCCCTGCATTGGCAGGCAGATTCTTAACCACTGCACCACCTAGGAAGCCCTCTTTTTCATTTATTTCTAATTTGATCTTTATGATTTCTTTCCTTCTGGTCACTTTGGGGTTTTTTTGTTCTTCTTTCTCTAATTGTTTTAGGTGTAAGGTTAGGTTGTTTATCTGAGATTTTTCTTGTTTCTTGAGGTAGGACTGTATTGCTATAAACTTCCCTCTTAGAACTGCTTTTGCTGCATCCTATAGGTTTTAGGTTGTTGTGTTTTCATTGTCATTTTTTTCTAGGTACTTTTTGATTTCCTCTTTGATTTCTTCAGTGATTTCTTGGTTGTTTAGTACCATACTGTTTAGTTTCCATGCATTTGTATTTTTTACAGTTTTTTTTCCCTGTAAGTGATATCTAGTCTCATGGCACTGTGGTCAGAGAAAATGCTTGATACAATTTCAATTCTCTTGAATTTACTGAGGCTTGATTCGTGACCCAAGATGTGATCTATCCTGGAAAATGTTCTATGTACACTTGAGAAGAAAGTGTATTCTATAGTTTTTGGATGGAATGTCCTATAAATATTAATTAAGTTGAGATGATCTAATGTGTCAGTTAAAGCTTGTGTGTCCTTATTTATTTTCTGTTTGGATGATCTGTCCATTGATGTAAGTGGAGTGTTAAAGTCTCCTACTATTATTGTGTTCCTGTTGATTTCCCCTTTTATGGCTGTTAGCATTTGCCTTATGTATTGAGGTGCTCCTATGTTGGGGGCATAGATATTTACAATTGTTATATCTTCTTCTTGGATGGATCCCTTGATCATTATGTAGTGTCTTTCCTGTCTCTTATAATAGTCTTTACTTTAAAGTCTAATTTGTCTGATATGAGTAATGCTACTTCAGCTTTCTTTTGACTTCCATTTGCATGGAATATCTTTTTCCATCCCCTTACTTTCAGTCTATATGTGTCCCTTGGTCTAAAGTGGGTTTCTTGTAGACAGCATATGTAAGGGTCTTGTTTTTGTATCCATTCAGCCAGTCTGTGTCTTTTGGTTGGAGCATTTAATCTATTACATTTAAGGTAATTATTGACATGTATGTTCCTATTACCATTTTCTCAATTGTTTTGGGTTTGTTTTTGTAGGTGTTTTCCTTCTCTTGTGTTTCCTGCTTAGAAAAGTTTCTTTAGCAATTGTTGTAAGACTGGTTTGGTGGTGCTGAATTCTCTTAACTCTTGCTTGTCTGTAAAGCTTTTGATTTCTCCATCGAGCCTGAATGAGATTCTTGCTGGGTAGAGTATTCTTGGCTGTAGGTTTTTCTCTTTCAGGACTTTCAGTATATCCTGCCACTCCCTTCCAGCATGCAGAGTTTCTGGAGAAAGATCAGCTGTTATCCTTATGGGTTTTCCCTTATATGTTATTTGTTGCTTTTCTCTTGCTGCTTTCAATATTTTTTCTTTGTGTTTAATTGTCATTAGTTTGATTAATATGTGCCTTGGTGTATTTCTCCTTGGATTTATTCTGTATGGGACTCTCTGTGCTTCTTGGACTTGATTAATTATTTCCTTTCCCATGCTGGGGAAATTTTCCACTATAACCTCTTCAAATATTTTCTCAGACCCTTTCTTTTTTTCTTCTTCTTCTGGGATGCCTATGATTTGAACGTTGGTGCACTTAATGTCATCACCAAGGTCTCTGAGACTGTCTTCCATTCTTTTTATTCTTTTTTCTTTTTCCTGCTCTGTAGCAGTTATTTCCCCCATTCTGTCTTCCAACTCACTTATTCGTTCTTCTGCCTCAGTTATTCTGCTGTTTATACCATCTAGAGTATTTTTAATTTAGGTTATGTTGTTGTCCATTACTGTTTGTTTGCTCTTTAGTTCTTCTGAGTCCTTATTAACTGTTTCTTGTATTTTCTCTATTTTGTTATTGAGATTTTGGATCATCTTTACTATCATTACTCTGAATTCTTTTTCAGGCAATTTTCCTATTTCCTCTTCATTTATTTGGTCTTGTGTATTTTTACCTTGTTCCTTCTTCTGTGACATACTTTTTTGTCTTCTCATTTTGCCCCCGCTTTGGATGGGTGGGATTGTGTTCCTGTTCCACTCGGTGTTTGGCCTGAGGTTTCAAGCACTGGAGTTTGTAGGCTGTTGAGTATAGCTGGGTCTTGGTGTTGAGGTGAGAACCTCTGGGAGACCTCATTCTGATGAATATTCCCTGGGAACTGGGTTTCCCTGTTAGTCCAATGTTTTGGACTCAGAGCTTCCACCTCAGGAGCTCAGGCCTGACCCTGGGCTTGTGAATCAAGATCCCACAAGCTGTGTGGAACAGGAAAATGGAAAAAATTAAAAAAAAAAAAGTAGGAGAACAGCAGGACAATAGCAAGATAAAAAATACAATAAGAATATGAAACTAACAGATGTATAAGTGAAAAAAATTTGTTATGTAATGAGGTGGATAGAACTATAATCTGTCATACAGCGTGAAGTAAGTCAGAAAGAGAAGGACAAATATTGTATGCTAACTCACATATATGAAATCTAAAAATGGTACTGATGAACTCAGTGACAAGAACAAGGATGTAGATACAGAGAATGGACTGGAGAACTCGAGGTATTGGGGGGGGTGGGGGGTGAAGGGGAAAGTGAGACGAAGCGAGAGAGTAGCACAGACATATATATACTACCAACTGTAAAATAGTCAGTGGGAAGTTATTGTATAACAAAGGGAGTCCAACTCGAGGATGGAAGATGCCTTAGAGGACTGGGGCGGGGAGGGTGGGGGGGACTCAAGGGGAGGGAGTCAAGGAAGGGAGGGAATATGGGGATATGTGTATGAAAACAGATGATTGAACCTGGTGTACCCCCCCAAAAAAATAAATAAATAAATTTAAAAAAATAAATAAAAATAAAAATCCTACAAAATAAAAAATAAAAAAAAAATAAAAAATAAAAAAATAGCTGGGGCAAAAACTTGAAGGTAAAACAACTGCAATAGCCAAAGTGAGGAGGTGGGAAGAAAAAAAAGAAAAAGAAAAGAAAAAAAAAAGCCAGAAAAGGCCTTGACTGTGGGGGAGGGGCTTAGATGGGGGTGGGGGGTGGGGGGGGGTTAGGCAATGGGCAGGGCCTACACTTAGAAAAGGCCCTGCGTTTAAAAAATGTAGAAGCAGAAGACAAGCATGCTGGTTTCAGCGCGGGTGGTATCAGTACTGGAAGACAGCCGGCCAGTACCTGGGGACATCCATAAACAACACCTGGGAGGCACTTTCCATGGACTGGGGTCCTTCATTAGCAGATGCCTGGGTTGTGAAATCCTACTTCCCCTTCCTTGGAAGCTGGCCTCAGAGCTGTCCCTCAGTCCAGCCACCTCTTCTCCCTCCCGTGGTCCCGAGCTGGGCTCACTCTAGTTCTGGTCCAGGAACATCTGTCTCTAGGTCCAAACTATCGCTGATCTGAACCCTTCCCTGCTCTGTGTAGCTGTCTTCCTTGCTTCTCTCAGCCATAGGCCTGGTCCTCTTCGTTCCTTTCACAAAGGGAATCATGAGAGGAAGACCGTAGCTTTTGTTTATGGAAGTAACGGTCTTCTGTGGAGGCTGCTGTGTCACAGGAGGTCACATTGTGTCAAGAAGGAGGGTGTGGGTGTGTCTGGGGGTGTGGTGACCATGGCTCCTTTCCTGAGCACAGGGCTTCCTGGAATCCAGAACATTCCACGTTCTCTGTCCCTCTCCAAGCAGTGGGTGCTGTTTATATTTTACAAATGAGGAAACTGAAGTTCAGACTTGAGACTCAATGACTTGCTCAAGGTCATCAGGCTCCTGTGAGGCCGTCTTGGGCTTAGCCGAGCCCTCTGCAGCCTGTCAGAGCACCTGACGTGGTGGGGTGGCACCAGGCAGCTGCCTCCCAATGCTATTCATTACGGTCCTTGCAGGAAAGTCCTATGTGACTTGAAGATTACCAAGAGGCAGTGTGGCAGTGTGGAAAGAAAACTAGGTCCTGGACTTGCCCCTGACAACTGTGCTACTTTGGGCAAGTCACTTCACTTCTCTGGGCCTCGGTTTTCTCATCTGTAAGATAGGGTTAGTAATACCCATCAACCTCATGGGGTTGTTGGACAGTTTAAATAAGTAAGATCACAGGGCTAAGTGGAAATTGTGTACCTCTCTTCAATTGTATCATTATCATCTTCCTGGGTCCCCTGTGACAGACAAATGCCTAAGTTTTTTTTTTTTTTTCTGCTTTGGGTCTTCGTTGCTGTGTGAGGGCTTTCTCTAGTTGTGGCGAGGAGGGGCTACTCTTCGTTGGCATACACAGGCTTCTCATTGTGGTGGCTTCTCTTGTTGGGGACTTCAGTAGTTGCAACACATGGGCTCAGTAGTTGTGGCGCACGGGCTTAGTTACTCTGAGGCATGTGGGATCTTCACGGACCAGGGATTGAACCCGAGTCCTCTGCGTTGGCAAGGGGATTCTTAACCACTGTGCCACCAGGGAAGTCCAAATGCCTAAATTCTTATCACTTCATGTCTCAGGAGTCATCTGAGCTTCCAGGAGGCATCAGACTAAGAGCAGTGGGAAGAGGACACAAGATGGCCCCATGGAAAGGATGAGGGGTAGAGAACTCTTGGATCCATCTGTTCTGAGCTCCACCGGCTCCCTCTGAAGCTTGCTGGAGGCAGCACAAATGGCAGACCCAGGTCAAGGTCCCAGGACAGAGGGAGGCTTTGGTATCTGTGGGCAGCTGATCCTTTAAGAGCCTGCCCCTTCCTGCTGATCCAGGCAGGTGGACAGATGATGGATGGCCTGAGGAGGAGGAGACTGGAGCTGCAAGAAGAACTGGGATGGAGAACTGATCTGTTGGCAAAATCTCCAGCAGATCAATGGAGTCCGTCTAGATGGAGGGGCTGCACTCAGGGCCCAGGTGGTGAGTGTCTATGCTCCCGGGAGCCTGTTATACGGTACCATGCCTCCAGAGGAGATGGCAGTTCTGGCTGGAGTTCCAGTGCCCTCCCCACCGCCCACCTCAGGACAGTCCAGAAGTCCTCCCTGCTGGCCCCACCCCAGGCTAGGCTCTGTCTGAGTGGGGGTGTGGTCTCTACCTGAGCTAGAAGTTCAAGGTGCCCCAGATAACGCTGATGAGGTGGGGCTGAGACAGTGTACTTCTCCTGCCATATCTGGATGTTGTCACGTTCTGAATGTCCCAGGCTTGTCATTGCTGGTGCCTGTGGCCACCCTTAGGTCACTGCTGGCTTGGTCTTCTGGGTCTCCTCCTGCCTCCAGATGGCAGGGCTGTAGGAGGGAGCAGAAGGTTAAGCCATCAGCTCCTCTTCCAGGATGCCTGAACTTGGGATGGGCCCACATTCAGAGAGCCCCCAGGAGAGGTGATCAGACTGGCCCAGCCAGCTGGGGTCCCCAGATGGGAAAGCTGAGATTCCAGCCACACGGGATCTTCCTAAGTGAAGGGACAATCTGAAGGACTCCTTTTGTTTTCAGGGCTAGGCTCTAGATGAGCCAGTCCCCTAAAGCAGCCCTAGCCCTGGTCAGATCAGAGCTGATGGGGGTTCTGGGGGCAGGTGACAGTGGCCTGGGGCATGGGATGTTCCTCTCCCTGGGGCCCAAGCATCTGGTTTGCATACATGAGATGCTTGGTAAAGAGGATTTCCTCGATCGACTCACAGACCCCTGCACTCTGCAGGGTCTCTGCTTCATCTATAATCATCTGGCCTTTGCTTTGGGGGCTGTGCCCACAGCACTAGCCCACCAGCTCTTCTGGACACCAGAGGTTCCTGGCCTAGTAACACAGCTGAAATGCGGGGGGCCTGGCCTGGTTGGGGATGGCTGCTCTAGATAGCCATGCTTCCCTGCACTCCAACTCCAGGCCTGGACAAAGCTAAAATGAGGCCTCAGTGGGTGACGGGGAGCCATCAGTCAGGATGGCTGATACAGCTTCCTCAGGAATCAGGGAGCTGGAATGGGCTTCAGAGGGGGCGTGGTTGTGGGCTGTGTGATTTGGGGGCCCGACTTTCCCCTCTATGCTCATCTGCTTTGAGGTACTCTGAGTAGGGCAGAAGGGGCCCCCAGATATCTCCCCCATATAATCCACCCATTATGGCTTCATTGCATTTGCTCATGAAAGATTTGATCATTTCTAAAGGCCTCCCTTATAAAATGCAAAGACCTCTACAAAGTGGTTGTGCATTAAGTTTAATTATTATTCTAGCAGGAAATAGATGAGAGCCAGAAATTTGGTCTGGATAGGGGTATCAGTGTATGGGGTGTGTGTGTGTGTGTGTGTTTGTGTGTGTTGAGGGTGGGAAATGTATTTTTCCATTCGTTCAAATATTGATCAAACACCTGTGAAGAGCCAGTGTTCTCCGTCATGGGGATGCAGAATGAATGAGAGATGAATATACTTGCCCTCGTGGAGTTTACATCCTTTTGGGGAAAGGGGGACAATGAACAAACACAAAAATGAATACAATTTATGGGATGTCAGATGGCAGTCTGTGCCATGGGGAAGAATAAAGCAGGAGAGGGGGAGGATTACAGCTGGAGGAGGGTGCAAACCTCTTTGCAGGGGGCTTGGCTATGAGGGAAGGACTAGCCTCTTGGCCTTCGCAGGTGCTGGGACTAGGGGACTCTTGCTCTCAGGGGTGTGCAAGTGCCCTGGGGCCTGCTCTCTGTGCTTGCCGGCCTCCTCCTCCACCCAATGCCCCAAGAGCCACAGAGCTCTCCAGTCCCAGTGGAGGGGACCCTAGGGAGTTAGCCCCCTGGCAGGCCACCAGCTGGAAACGTTCCCTGATCTGGCAGGAGGAGGGAGTGCGTGGAGCTGGCAAGCTCTGGACCAGCCAAGATTAGTGAGGAATATGGTGCTCACCCGGCATGGCTCATTACCCAGCCCTAATCTGGGTGATTTCTCTTTTTTCACACCAAGATTTGGAGGGAGCAGTGCAGCCGTGTGGAGTAACAGGGGTCACTCTGCAATAGAAAGTCAAAGTGAGGGATGGTGATGTATGGGGAGAGGAGGGTGTTGTGGGGGGAGGGAAAGGTGTGTCCCTTCCTCCCTCCCTCATTCCATTCCTCCCTCATAGGGTCTTCTCTGGCCAGTAAGGGGGGAGAGAAGAAAACAATAAATTCCTGCCTCAAGGAGTCTAGTGGGAAGATGGGCAGATGCTCAAGGCTAAGTGTTGGGGGGTGGGGGAAGGCAACAGACACAGCACAGGAGTGCAGGCACCCGACTTGAGGAAGGAGGCATCAGGGAAGGCTTCCTAGGGGAGGTGATGCAGCAGCAGCAGCATCCTGTACTGGGGAGAAGAAAAGGACGCTCCAGGCCGAGAGATGGAGAGTTTGGTCACTAGATAGAGGGCACCATGAGCGTGATTAGTGAAGGAAGGGCTGGCTGAGAAAGGAAAGAACCTCTTCTCAAGAAGGTACCCTGAAGACAGCATCCTGGGTCCAGTGGGCAGGGTGTGGAGGAGGCCCAGAGCGGGCATTCCTCTGACAGCTGTATTCATCACGGGTAGACCCAATGGGATCAAGGGACACTGGCTCTAGAGAAGGGGAGGAATCTCAGATATGTTCTAGAGGTGTGAGAGGGCTGCCCAAGGCCCGGCAGTTACAGACCGGGAGGTTCCCCTCCCAGGGTGCTCCTCCGGCGCGCCTGACCCGCAGTTGAAGTAAAAGCAACAGTAGCCATCGCTGATGAAGGATAGTGCCAGGCGCCGTTCTAAGGGCTTCCTATGGATTAACTCGTGCGTCTGCACAAAGCCCCTTGAGATAGGGACCATGGTTATTGCAGACGAGGAACCCGAGGCTGAGTAGTTACTCAGAGTCACATGGCTAGCATGTGGGAGCAGGGATCTGACCCCCAAGTCTGCCCCAGGGTCCTTAGCCCTGGAGGTGCCGCAGGGGGCGCGATCCAGCTGTTCTTCTGAGCCTCACGCAGGCACTGCGCATGCTCGTCTCCATCCCGGACCCCTCCACACTCCCAGCAAGTCTTCTCAACTTAACTCCCCAGTCTCCTTGTTGCTTGTGATTTTCTGCAGACTCTCCAGCAGAGATCAGGTGGTAGAGACTACCGTCTCTGGGGACAGGAGGTGGGGATGCAATCATTTGTAGCATTTGCTGATTTCCGTGGTGTACATATTCCCACTCTGGCCGCTTTCAGCTATCACTCTGACATCAATTGGCCTGCAAAATTCCTGAAAATCTCCCTATCAGCTCTCAGTACGGGCCACGCGCAGCGCTCCAGTGCAACCGTATCCTCCGCTCGCGCGCCCCGCCCCGCCCCGCCCCGCCCCGCCCCGCCCCGCCCCGCCCCGCCTCCCTTCCTTCCCAGTACTGCCGGAAACCCCCTGTCTCCCTTCCCCCGCCACCTCTCACCGCCTCTGATTAGACTAGGTTCATATTAATGGGCATGCTTTGAAAGTTCTCATCTTGGGAGGTTTGAAACTGTTTTATTTCCTCCGCTCAAAAAGAAATAATAATAAAAGATTCATGGAGTGCTTCGCACTATAATCATTTCCTGGAAGGAACCTTGGTGATTTAGTTCAAATCTTGGTTTTAAAGATACGGAAAGTCCGCCCAGGAGCGGAGGTTCTGGCCCAAAGGCACAGAGCCAGTAACTCATATCCACGGCGGGAAGCCGGGTTTCCAGACTCCTGTCCCCTGGCTCTTCCTTGTCACACATCTCAGCACTGTTCCAGGTTCGGGGCGGGGGTGGGGGGGGACTGTTGATACGAGGCAAGAGGGCGTTTGGCTTTGCCACATACCAGCGGGTGGCTTTGAGTCAGTATCTTAAATGTTTTGAGTCTGAGCTTTATCATTTAAAAAATGTAGATCTTATTAATATTTGCCCTCTGTATTTCACAAGGGTGTTGTGAAGACCAAAGGAGATAAATGGGTAGTAAAGTACATCTAAGGGAAGGAAATACAAATGGCTCTTAAATGTATACCATAGTGTTCGAGCTCACTCAAAATAAGAGAAATGTAAATTAAAATTACACTGATAAATAATTTTTTCCTATCAGATTGGCAAGGGTCCAGAAATTTGAAAACATGCTCTAAATGTTGAAGTTGTAAGGAAACAGGCACTATTGTAACCTCCACGGAGATCAATTTGGCAGGAGCTATCAACGTTATAAATACACATACCTTCTGACCTAGCAATTTCACTTTTGGGAATTTATCCTACAAATACACTTGTGTAAGTACAACAGGTTTATGTTTATGGCTATTTGTTGTAGCATTGTTTGCAATGGGAAAAGATTTGCAACAACCTAAATGTCCACAGGGAGGAGTCTCTTTACAAGACTGGGGTTGGCCCACGTGATGGAGTAGTATGCAGCTGTAAAAAGGAAAGAGAAAAAGCTTTGTATTTATTGTAAAGGCATATTGTGAAATGAAGAAAATCAAGGTACAGAACAGTATGAACAGTATGCTACATTTTGTGCTTACAAGAGGAGGAAATAGGAGTATTTGCTTGTAGTTACATAATGAAACTCTAGAAAGACCGCTGAGGGACTGAGAACAGTGGTCACCTGTGTGTATGTGTATGTGTGTGTGGTGGGGGGTGAGGCTGGGTTCTGGAAGGGCAAGAGATGGGTAACAGGGAGAGTCTTCACTATTTGCCTCTTTATATATATATATGTAATTTTTTGAACCATGTGAGTGTGTTAACAATGCGACCTGCAAATTAAAGGTGGCTTTGTAAACTGAAAAGCACTGTGCACATGCTAGTTACTTGGGCTATTCCTAACATTAAACATCACCTAGTTGCAGGACTAGGACCGGTGTCTGCAGGGGGCGCAATAGGAGAATGGCTGGGGGTTCTGCGGAGGGCAGGAGCAGTCGGAGTGGAGGCTCTTTAGGGAAAAGTCTGCCTCCGTGTTTTACTGGAAAGTGGTTGTTGGCATGAGGTGGCGGGCTGGGGGTTGGTGATGAGGATTGCGCTTCCCGCGCAGATTGATCAGATGGGCAGTTAGTTGTCAGTCCCAGCCGCGCTGTCTCCTGCGAGGCACGCAGCTTAGGTGGGTGATGGTGCCAAGGCTCCACAGATAGCTGAGGAGTGCCGGCTCCGGAGCTCTGGTCAAGAGGGGCACGCAGGGCTCTTCCTTGTCGAACTCTTACTGTGCGCTGGACGTGGGTATAAGTGCGCTACCTGTGTTAGCCCTTTACTTCTTTTTTTTTGGCTGCACTGTGCAGCATGTGGGAATCTTAGCTCCCTGACCAGGGATGGAACCCGCGCCCCCTGCATTGGAAGCGCAGAGTCGCAACCACTGGACCACCAGGGAAGTCCTGTACTGGCCCTTTAAGTCTTCTCCCCGTCTCTCTCACCTCAGGAAGCAGAGGTGGGTACTGTGATTATCTCCACTTTACAGATGGTGAAACTGAGGCCCGGAAAGGTCAAGCGCTGTATCCAAGGTGCCCCGGTGGAGGGGCTGGGCCGTGATTCCAGGCCGTCTGGCTGTGGGGCGGTCTTCCCGACTACTATGGGACACAGCCTCTCTGGAGAAGGCCCTTGGCTTCCTTGCCTCCTCCCTGCTGCTGCCCCTAGCCGTTTTTGTCCCTCCTCCCTCTGTCTCTGGATTAGAATACCATCGCTGGATCAGAAAGGCACCTCTGATTCTCTCTTAGGTGGTGGGGATAAACATCACCAGCGGGAAGGCCTCTTTGTTTCTCCTGGATCTCATTTAGGGCCAGCACAGCGTAGGCCCATCTGAGGCTGCTCTGTCCAGTGTCCTGCTTCTGTCTCTCCCCTTGGAGGAGCACTTGAGCATTCCCTGCCCCCTTGTATCTCTGAGGTCCCAGAAACAAATCCTAGCAGACAGAGGCCTCTTGTCAATTAGAGGGAGGCAAGGGCCTTGCTATCTGTGGAGGGATCTGGGAGAGAGGCAGGGCTGCCTGGCAAAGTGAGACCATCATGTCTCCAATTAAAGTTGTGCGGATTCATCTTCTAACTCAGCCCCCCTCAGAAATTGACATTTATTAGGTTGTCAAAGCTGATTTTTCTCCCTGGCCCTTTCCTGCCCCCAACTCTCTGTGTGTGTGTGTGTGTGTGTGTGTGTGTGTGTGTGTGTGTGTGTTTGTACAAATGTGCATATAGATAAATACCTACATTTTGCTTTTTAAAATTATACATGAGGTATTCGGCCCTATTGGACATTTGGCTTTTTGATTCCTGATAGAGTGGAAGGCAGAGAGCCTGGGGGCAGGGGCATGCCCTGTGGGGGAGGAGGAGGGGTCTGAGAGGATTGTAGGTCCACCATCTGGGGGTAGGGCCAGGCTCCTGTAGAGACAGAGGTTGCCTGCTGTGTGATTTGAAAAGTGCCCCATCCCACCACCCTGAAAATCTCTCTCCTCCATGTGCTGCTGAACCTGGAATTCCTCCATTGGGGAATCCTTCCTATGAATTTAAAGTGAAATAGGTGTCCCTAGGAGGGAAATGCATTAAATGACTAACATCCCAGAAGCATAGGTTTCAGAGACTGAAGATAGTTTTATCTTTTCTTGTGGAGAGGAAGCTGAAGTCTGGGGGGGGACTAAGGGATTTGCTCAAGGTCACTTATCATGTTAGTGACAGTGATGTGACTGTCACCCACATCCTTTGACTCTAAATTCAGTGGGATGTAGTTTATCAGATCAGTTTTCTTTGGAGACGAGAGGGAGCCTGGCCGTATGTAGGCCCTTGCCCCCAAATGAGGGAAGGCCAAGAAGGCAGGTGGGGATGGGGTGTGATGGAGAAAAGGTGTAGAAAAGCAAGACCAATGCAATGACAGTTTCGCTGCCGTATCTTTTCTAATCGTATGTGTTGTCATTTTCATTTTATCCATTTTGCATTTATGATTCATGACAGGCAGCTCTACAGTGGCTAGCTGGGCCTGGCTTTCTGTGAGACTATCTTCATTTACTATTCCTACCTTTGCTATTTCTGTTACAGTTTTATTCCACTTTTATTAATATGACATACTATTTTTCTTTAAATGAACTCTTTTTTTTTTTTTGAATTTTTGGCTACATCATGTCTCGGGATGCGTGGGCTCTTCACAGCGGTGTGCAGGCTTCTCTCTAGTTGTGGCATGTGGGTTTTCTCTCTCTAGTTGTGGCACACGGGCTCAGTAGTGGTAGCACGTGGGCTTTATTGCCCTGCAGCATGTGGTAACTTAGTTTCCCGACCAGGGATGGAACCCACATCCCCTACGCTGGAAGGTGGATTCTTTACCACTGGACCACCAGGGAAGTCCCTAAATGAACTCTTTTTAAGCTTTATTTGTTTAAAAATGAAACTTTGTTTTTCTATTGTGCGAGGAAAACCAGTTATCACTTGCCAGAAATAGATGGTAATCATCAAAATAAATGTAATGAGATCAAAACAAGGTTATTAAAATTTAGTTAGCTGCTTTTCCTGCCAAAAGCTCTTAGCCCGAGGACTGTTTTTGCTTTGTAAAAAGGAAAATTAGCAAGCGTTGGAGAGGCATTAAAAACCAGCTAGCCCCCGATGAGACTTTCTCAAGGTAATCAGGGTCTGCATCAGTTTCCTAGGGCTGCCACACACTGGGTGGCTTAAAGTAACAGAAGTTTGTCATTTTACAGTTCTGGAAACCAGAAGTCCAAAATCAAGATGTCAGCAGGGCCGTGCTGTCTCTGAAACTGTAGGGGAATGCCTGTTATAGCTTCTGGTGGATAACTAGCAATCCCTGCTGTTTCCTGGTCTCTATGTAGCTGCATCGCTCCAACCTCTGTCTTTGTTATCCTCCCTGTGTCTCTATCTCCCAGGGCCATCTTCTTATAAGGACAACAGTCTTATTGGATCGGGGTCCACCCGACTTCGGTATGATCTCATCTTAACTAACTACAACTGCAACAACCCTATTTCCAAATCAGGCCCCATTCTGAAGTCCTGGAGAGTTAATGTATCTTTTTCAGGAGGCACAATTCTTCCCATAACAGGGTCTTTGAAAGAGAAGCAAAAAAAAGAACGTTTTCATTGTGTGGTAAATGCTGTTGAATGCCTTGTCCAAGGGTCAGCAGTGGGACTTGACCCACACGTGGGGAAATAGTGCATTAAGGGGGGTGGGAAGTCTGTGAGGTGCCCCCTGCTTCTCCTTCTGGGCGGAGGAGCATGAGATCTCCTTAGCTCTCAGGAGCAGGTAGTGTTGCGGTCTGAATGGGCCTTTGATAAGTCAGCTCTGGGGCCAGTAGGTGTCCCAGAGTCGGAGTGGGTGTATTTACCGAGGACACTCAGCCACCTCCTCCCCAGCCTCATGGATCCAAGATCAGCATCATAGAAACCTCCCTGCAAGCAGCCAACATTTATGAGATCCCATTTAATGCAAAGCCCTGTGGGTTCCTGGACGTTGTCCTGGAGTGTCTGGTCTCATGGGCCGGCCGCAGGCAGCACCAGGCAGAAGGACCGTGGAAAGGGCCAAATGGGTGGGTGAGGTGGGTGGAGGTGGGAGGGGTAGTGGATGCTGTGGCTTCTAGGAAGGAGAAGCAGCTGCAGGCCCCGGGGGCGTTTCTCAGAGGCAAGGGTGGGAGATCTCTATTGGGTACCACGGTGCACGGAAGTGGAGAAAGCTCTGGAGTTCTACTGGGTAGGGGGAGGGGGAAACAGACAGCTGCTCCACCAGGTGGTGACAGTGCTAAGGAGAAAAATAAAGCAGGCTAAGAAGACAGGGAAGAGGATTCCTGGCAGAGGGAGCAGCAGGCATAGAGGTGGGAGTGGAATAGCAGAGGCCAGAGGGACTGGAGCAGAGTGAGTGGGAAGAAAGAGGCAGGAAAGGAAGGTAAGAGGCTGGGGGCGGGGGCAGGTCTTGGGGGACCTGGCAATTCCATGTAGGTGAAGATGTTGTATTTTATCCTAAGTGTCAAGGCAGGACTTTGAGCAGAGAAGTCAGTCATCAGACTTAATTTCAAGCAGATCACCCCACTGCTGTGCTGAGAATAGACTCTGAGAAGCAAGAGGAGAAGCAGAAAGGAGCTCGTGCAGCAAGTAACCCAGATGAGGTGATGCTGGTTTCGACCAGGGTGATGGTAGGAAGGTGATGGCGAGTGGGGAGAAATGACTGGATTCGGGATGGTCCTTAAAAGTAGATCCAGTGAGATTTCCTGATTGGACGAGTGATGAGAGAGAGAGGTGTCAAGGTGGACTCCAAGGTGTTTGGCCTGAGCTGCTGGGAGGATGGAGTTTCTGTTTACTGAGATGGAGAAGGCTGTAGCATGTGTGGGTCTGGAGGGAAGATCAGGGGTTCTGAGTGGGATAGGTTAAGGTGAAGATGGGACTTTCAAGGGACTTTCAAGTGAGTGGGCAGATGCAAATAGGAGCCCGGAACTTAGGGGAGAGTCTGGGCTGGAGAGAGAAATTTATGAGTGAGTTAGTAGAGTTTAGATGGTATTTTAAAGCCGTGAGATAGATGAGCTTACTCTGAAAGCGACTGTTCTTAAGAAAGATAAGAAGGTGAAGAATTGACCTCTGGGGTCGCTGCAATCAGTAAGACTATGAGGACAGATCAGCAAAGACAACGGAGACGGGGCAGCTGGGGAGGTGAGAGAAGCACCAGGAGAGAGAGTGGTCATTTTGGAGGCTGTGGGAAGCAAGTGTCTTCAGGAGGAGGGGGTGGTCCATCTGTTAATGAGATGTTGCTGATGGGTAGGTGACTGTCACAGGAAGGAAGACAGGGAGAGGCAGGATGACACACCCCCCGGTGGGAGCCCATGGAACTCTCTCCTGGTCGCTTCTCTGTCCTCAGTGAAATAAGAATCATGGTTGAGAGTGAGCGGTAGGGAGATGGTGTTGGAAGCTTTCTTAAATTTACATTTTTTAGTTTTTAATTTTTTAAGATTAATTTTTATTGGAATATAGTCGCTTTACAATGTTGTGTTAGTTTCTGCCGTATAGCAAAGTGAGTCAGTTAGACATACACATACATCCACTCTTTTTTAGATTGCCTTCCCATTTAGGTCACCACAGATCACTGAGTAGAGTTCCCTGCGCTAAACAGTATGTTCTCATTAGTTATCTATTTTATACATAGTACTGTGTATATATCAGTCCCAATCTCCTAATTCATCCCCTGCTTCCCCCCTTGGTAACCATACATTTGTTCTCTATGTCTATGACTCTATTTCTGCTTTGCCAATAAGTTCATCTGTATCATTTTTCTAGATTCTACATATAAGCGATATTATACTATATTTGTTTTTCTCTTTCTGACTTACTTCACTCTGCAGGAAGTTTAAATAGAGAAGAGAAAGTGGACTCAGGAAACATAGGGATTGCACCAAGGGCTGCCTTGACAAGTGGCAACTCCAGAATTTCCATATTTAATGGATGTAGGGGATATAGAGCTGGTCAGAAGGGGAGCTTGACAACGAACTTGCAAAGCATCCACATAAGACTGAGAAACTTCAGTCATCCAGATCAAAGAGAAGGGGAACCGAAGGGGGAGAAAAATAAGACCAACTCCTTAGAACCCCCAGGTAGGTCCTACATAAATAGGGGAAGGGAAGGGACAGACTTCCAGGCCAGCTGAACCTTACAGCTGAGAACCAAGCCATCCTCTCTGTCACTAGCTGTTTGCAGCCACCAGAAATGCAGCCAGTGGGATGAGAAGGAAGGGGCAGGACTAGATACGAGGGTACCAGGTGATGTGGTGGTCATGCCCCCTCATCTGTCAGGACAGGAAACTCCTGGGACCCCCATCTTCTTGCTCCCAGCCTTCTCAAAGTGCCAGGTCAGACATTTAGGTAGATTTTTCTAAGAGTATAGCCTGCATCTCTATTTTTAAATTTTTAGTTTATTTTATTGAAGTATAGTTGATTTACAGTGTTGTGGACCTGCATCTCTAAAGTACCTTGGCTAATTAAACACACACACACACACACACACACACACACGTTCACACATCAAAGTAGTCATCTTGGGCCATGAACTTCTTGCAAAGATGTTGCCATGACACAACATATTCCTGGAACTCCTTTTTGGGAAATCTAACTGAGCATATGACACACTGTTCTCTGTTCTCTGTGGGGAGTCACTCTTTGCATTTCAAGGGTGGATTTGATATCTGGAAACAGCCTAAAGTCATCTAGACCAAGTGAGATGGCTAAAATTGGGGATTAGAGTGTTCATGGCCACCAATGAAATTTGATACAGATAAAATAAAACTAGCTTTGTCTTGTTCAAAAGAGGACAATACTTCTTTTCCAGGATTTAATGAGGTATGGTGTGTAAAGTGCCTGCTGTAGCTTTTGATCCATAACAGGCGGTGCATAATTGGCAATTATTAATATTCCTAAAACAGAGATCCTGAAATGAATTGTTGAAATAAGCTATTCATCCCCAAGGTGATGGCTTTGAAGGGACAGACTTTATTTAGAATGATAAATTTTGCTAGGTCAGTTAAAAAGCAGATTCATAACTCTGTAATCTTATCTGTTAATTTCTTTATCAACCTTGCAAGTCAGAGGAGAGAGGGCCCCGTATCACAGAGAAGAGCAGCTGGAGGAGATCCTGGGGAGATGAATAATGCTGACCTCTTGGTCACCCCTTATGAGCACCCTTGTCTACTGGTGGCTCCTGGTTAACTGGCACTAGACACAGTGAGTCATCAGGTACCAAAGAGGTCAAGTGTGTTCTCCCCTCCCCCACTGGTGCCCTCAGTGCTTCTCTGCTGCTTTGCTGATGCCAGGGAAAAACTCTAGGATGAGAAATTCTTGTCTTTGGCTTAAACTTTCAATCCTTCAGAACAAGAGTAAATAATCAGAAAGAAGATAGGATGGGAGTAATTTACAGCTTTGTGTGAAGGAGGATACGAACTCTTTTCCTGTGATCGGGTGTTGATAGTGGGAGAGGAGAGAGGCCAGAAGGGCCACAGGTGTTTTTGCAAAAGGGGTGGGGAAGGAGGAAGCATCACCGAGCCAGACTTGCTCTGTGCTTCCCTCTCCTAGGGGCACACAAGGAAGCCTCCCAGCCCAGGGCTGTGCATGGTGAAGTCTCTCAGTGCTGCCTTGCTGACGCGGGGAGCAACAGAAAGTCCTAGCCCTTGTCTGGACTCTGCTCTAGCCAGGCCAGAAACGTTGGTTGTCCTCCCTCTCTGGACTTCAGGTTCCCATGAAAGAAAATGGTGACTTGGGACTCTATCACTATAGTGATATAGTCTTGGGACTATAAACACTATATCAGTGTTTCTTAGCCTTTTTGTTGTTGTTTTCGTTTGTTTGTTTTGTTTGGGGTCTTTCTGGCCAAGCTGTATGGCTTGTGGGATCTTAGTTCCTCAACCAGGGATTGAACCCAGACCACAGCAGTGAAAGCGCCAAGTCTTAACCACTGGACTGCCAGGGAATTCCCTCCTAGCCTTTTTGTTTTATAATCTTGATCTGCAGTAAAAAATATGTTTTACATTGAGACCCAGTATATATATTCATATTGCGTGTGTATATGAGGATGGAGATATATTTATCTATTATCTCTCTCTCTCTGTTCATCTATCTCTATATATCTCCTATTCTGTTTCTCTGGAGAACATTGACTGATACACACACACACACACACACACACACACACACACACACACACACACACACGTATATATGTTTGTGTGCACTTTTCTCTATCATCTATCTATGTATCTATCTACCTATCATCTATCTATCTAACTGGACAAAAATTATAAGACTTGCACTTTGGAAAAGCATGAGAGTAGGTGTTCGATAATGCTCTTTCCAATTTTGCTATTTTAAGCTTATTTCTAAGCCGGTCGTTGCTTGATTGATGGAATATGTAGTGGAAGGTTATCGGCGTGTGTCCGTGTGGAGCCGTTAGCACAGAGTACCCCTCATGGTAAGTACCCTGTGACTGCCTGTTGTTACTTTTGCTCTCATTACCTGCATTGGCGTCAACACCTTGAAGCCCACCTCACTCTTCCCCCTTTGGCTTTTCCCTGTAGGTAGTTCTCATTTCCTGCTGTATCCTGTAATTTTTGATTGTGAGATCATTTCTTATTTCCCCAAGCTTTATTAAGGTATAGCTTACAAATAAAATTGTAATGTATTTAAAGTGTACAATGTGATGATCTGATGTATGTACACGTTGTGAAGTGAGTCCTACAGTCAAGTAAATGAACACATCCATCATCTCACGTAGTTACCCTTTTTTTTTTTTGGTTTGGTGAGAATGCTTAAGATCTACTCTTTTGGCAAATTTATACAATACAGTATTGTTAACTATAGTCACCATATGTACATTAGATGCTCAGAACTTATTCATCTTAATACTGAAAGCTTGTACCCTTTTACCAAACTTTCTCCATTTCCTGACTCCCCAGCCCCGGCAACCACCGTCCTACTCTGTTTCTATGAGTTCCATCTTTTTTTTTTCATTCCACATGGAAGTGATATCACAGTATTTGTGTGCTTATTTCACTTAACGTAATGCCTCCAGGTTCATCTGTATTGTTTTAAATGGCAGGATTACCTTATTTTTAAAGGCCAAGTAATATTCCATTGTATCTATATATACTACATCTTTATTCATTCATCTGTCAATGGAGACTTAGGCTGTATCTACATCTTAGCTATTGTAAATAATACTGCAATGAACATGGGAGTGCAGATCATTCCTTTAGTGTTTTTTTATAGAAATTCTTTGATGTCTAAGCTTGAATGGTGTTCCTACAGAGAGGGTCTGTGTGTTTGCTTTTTTCCAGCAAAACCACTTTAAAATAATTTTTTTTGTTGTGATGCTTCACAGCTGGTACAAGCTTCACCTCAAATCCATATAAGGGCCATTTTCGGGTTAGGAGTTATCAGCGGAGACTGTATCCAGACCAGAGACAGACAGGTGTCCCTACCATCTCCAGGTGTGGGGTAGGTTTATTTAAGGTGTAGAGGTGTTCTGGCTTTGTAATGGAATCTCTCATCTGCATTCCACTCTTCTTTTTTTTTTTTTGGCCACGCCAAGTGGCATGCAGGATCTTAGTTCCCCGACCAGGGATCAAACCCGTGCCCCTTGCAGTGGAAGCTCAGAGTCTTAACCACTGGACCACCAGGGAAGTCCCTCCCGCTCTTCTTGAGCCCACATTTTGTCTTTCGAGCTGCTCCCCTTCATGTTGATCCATTAAAACTCAAGCTTCAGGTCAACAGGGATCATCTGATCCCCCCCTCACCCCACCCTGGGCTTTAGTGGGCACTTACCTCTTGAGATGGGGCTTTATGATATTTTTGATCTTTGGGGATTTTTCCTTCTCCCAGCTCAGTTGTACATTTATGCAATTAATTGATTTTTGTTACCATATTTTTGGTGTTCTTTACTAGGAGAATTTCCTGAACATCTAGACTGTCATATTATCTGAAATGAAAGGTCCTAATGGTGCTTCTCAACAGAGAAATCCTACACCTCTTTTACAACACGGAAAGAAGGATGCAGATCTGGGGTTTGTGAAGCAGTATGTCCACCAGATGGGTGGGGTATGGTCGGGCAGTGGAGTAATTTGGGCAACTTGAAGGAGCACCTTGATTAAGAGCATAGCTTTTTTTTTAGATTAATTAATTAATTTTTGGCTGTGTTGGGTCTTTGTTGCTGCGCACAGGCTTTTCTCTAGTTGCAGCGAGTGGGGGCTACTCTTTGTTGTGGTGCGGGAGCTTTTCATTGTGGTGGCTTCTCTTGTTGCGGAGCATGGGCTCTAGGCACGTGGGCTTCAGTAGTTGTGGCACGTGGGCTCTAGAGCGCAGGCTCAGTAGTTGTGGCACACGGGCTTAGTTGTTCCACGGCATGTGGGATCTTCCCGGACCAGGGATTGGACCCGTGTCCCCTACATTGGCAGGGGGATTCCTAACCACTGCACTTCTGGGGAAGTCCCAAGAACATAACTTCTTGAATTCCTGGTTACTTATTAACTATGACAGTCAACTCAGACACTTATGCACTGGCTGACAGCTTAACATCTGAAGTCCTGTCTGTGTGCTGGAGATAATATTTGGAAAATTAAGTGCTCTTGAGTGTCTAGCATGGTGCCTGGCACGTACCAAGTATTCAATAAACATTGGCTGCTATCGTTTTATTTCCTTTCTTCCTTGGCTGCCTGGTGGCCATGGTATTTCCCATCATCTGAAAAGGCTGTAGTCTCTGCACTGGGAGCCTGGGGACCAGGGTCACTGTCTAGCTGTGCGAACTGGGGCATGTCACTCCATCTCGCTGTTTTCTCACATGTAAACATTTTTCTCATCTGTGAGATGAGGGGGTGGACTAACTGATTTCTAAGGATCTTCTCACCCTCACAGTCTGTGATTTGAGTAAGAATGGTGTGAAAAGCAAAAACCCCTCAAAACACAACATTTTTCCAGGCAGCCCTCAGCGTATTAACAGACTGTACTTCCCAGAGCTGATCTGTAAAAGTTGGATCTGCGGAACTTGGCGAGCATTTTCCCACAGGGGTCGTTTTTAAGTGGTGATTAGCTTCCTGGGCTAGCTTATAAAGCCCAGCTTAATCCACAGTGAAGCAGAAAACACTGTGCATTTGCATTGGAAATGGTAGAAAACAATACTGCCACAATACTAGTAATTAAACAAAACAAGAAAACAATTCCATTGAAAAAGAACTCATTTTTTGTTTATCTAGAATCCTGGTGCTTGAGGGAAGCAGGTTAATTTAGAAGAGGAGGAGATCTATGGAGATGTACTGGGGAGAGTCTGCAGCACTTCTTCTCGGCTCTCTCGAGGGATTGAGGATGATGGCATAAATTCTTTAAATGTCTGATTTCAGCGAAAAACTCAAGGATTTCTCCGAAACCACTTTATCTCCTCCTTGAGATAGCGTTGACCTAAGTCCTCTCACGTCTAACAGTCGTTGTAATCATTAGGCCTTAGCAAGTAGAGAGGGAGAGAGAAAAAAGGAAAACGGGAGACAAGAATTATCTCAGCATCACAAGCTGCTGACTCTCAGGCATGTTTTGTTGAGCCTGTTCCATCCTGTCCCACCTAACAATTATTTTTCTATTTTTTTAAATCTTATTTTTCCATCTTTATTGAGGTAACATTGACAAAGAAACATTGTATACATTTAAGGTGTATGACGATGTTTTGACATAGTATACATTGTAAAATAATCACCAAAATCAAGATAATTAACATATTCCTCACCTTGCATAGCTGCCTTTTTTTGTGTGTATGGTGAGAACACTTAAGATCTACCCTCTCATCAAATTTCAGGTATACAGTACAGAAGCCACATAGTATTTTAAAGCTTAAAAGAATTACTTGCCAGTATATTAAAATATCACTTAAAAATATCCAGATTTCTGGCAATGGGAAGCCCTAGCAACCTGGGCTTGCGGCACGAAACTTCCACAGGGGGAAAGTAGGCTGGTGCTTACCCACCAGGTCTCCTTCACTTAATGAAGATATTTTCTGCTTAGACCCTGTAGGCGTTAGAGTTTGAAAACCCCAAGTGATGTACTTTAATAAGAGGAAGGGGGTTAAAAAGAATGTGTGTGTACTTGCATGAAAGAGATGATCTGAGAGGGAGTCAACTGACAGAAGTAATGAAAGAGAAAAAAGAGCAAAGGGAGGAGAGTCATGCATCATCCGTGAAAGCCAGGAAGAGTCAGACAGTTCCTCCTGTGGCCACCAGGTGACCGTGCAGCCCCAGCACTGCTTGGTTGCTCTTTGAGGGGACTTCTGATTGGCTGGAAGAGGCAGTAGGCAAATATTCAGGGTACTTTTATGTACATGAAGTTTCCAAGTTAAGAGTCAAGATTTCCATGCTTAGCTGGTTACTGTTATTCTCTGAGCTAAATCCTGGGATCCCCAGTGAAGAGGGTGTGCCTATATTTCTGATATAAGGGCACTTTGGCTGTGATACTGATACTCTTTTGATCACTAGGGTGGACTTGGCTGACTTTGATGAATGGGTGGCATCCACCTCCACTCTCACTGTTCCCTGTGAAACTGTCCATAAGCTCTGTGCTGGTCACAGGTGGTGGACTGCCTCCCCTACCACGTCACCATTAGATACTGCCTCTCCCTGTCCCGGTGTCAGGAGTTTCTACCACAGACCTCTGGGGCATCACTCTCAAGCTTTGGACTGGACCAGTTCCACTTGGGGAGCTTATTAACATGCTGGGTCCATCTCAGACATTATGAAACAGACTCTCAGGGTGTGGAGTTTAGGAATCTGCCTTTAAAACAAGTAGCCACGGGGGTCCTTAGCCTGTCCTTTGAGAAATATCACTCTGAAAGAGTTTGGGTTATGGGTTCGTAAAAGCCAGTAGCACATGGCATGGAGACCAGTTACAGTTTATGGAAATCATTTTCCTCAGTTTTCCTATCTGTAAAATGAGGGCTTTGGATGGGCTTGTCTGTAGGCTCCCTTCCAGCTGTGCAAGCTGGAGTTTGATAGTTTGGCCTTGGTTTGGGTGATTCCCAGATGTGGATATTCATTTCCCCTCCTCTCAGACCCACTTCTCTGAAGTCTGTGTTACTTCCTGCTGCTCCTGGACCATGTGTACCCCCAGCCTCATCTACAGAACTGGGGAAGGGCTAAAGGGGAAGGCTCCTGAGTACCAGGGAAGAATCTGCCTGGTAACCTTCCTGCATTCTGACAGCCTTTCTCCTCCAGGAGCATATGCTACAGGCCTGCAGAAGGAAGCTGTGTCCAAGCTGCACAGCCACTAGGACCCTGCAGGGGCTGCTCCTGGGGTGAGTTTGACATGAAGCTTTTTCTGTGTTTCTGTGTCCTGTGCCCCAGAGCTTGCCTCCAGCTCATTGTATGGAGGTGTTCCAGACTGTGTCTCCCCCAAATTTATATTGAGCCCTAACCCTCAATGTGACTGTATGTAGAGACAGGGCCTTTAAGGAGGTAATTAAGGTTAAATGAGGTCGTAAGAGCGGGGCCCTGATTCAAAAGAACTGGTGTCCTTATAAGAAGAGGAAGAAAAATTAAAAAAAAAAAAAAGAAAAAAAAAAGAAGAGGAAGAGACACCAGATCTCTCTGTCTCTGTTTCTCTCTCTCCCTCTATCTTTCTTTTTTTCTCTCTCTCTGCATGAGCACATAGGAGAGGCCAGGCAAGGACACAGTGAGGTGGCCGTCTGCAAGTCAGAAAGAAAGGCTTCACCAGAAACCCACCCAGCTGCCACCCTGAGCTCAGACTTCCAGCCTCCAGAACTGTGAGAAAGTGACACGCCCCCTATTGTATTTTGTTATACACACATATCTTGTTTAATTGTGCCTTTTACAGATACTGCGTTTTTGACAAATTGGAGGTTTGTGGCAACCCTGCATTGAGCAAGTCTATTGGTGCCATTTTCCCCACAGCATTTGCTCACTTTGTGTCTGTGTCACATTTTGGTAATTCTCAGAATATTTCAAACATTTTCATTATGATTATATTTATTATGGTGATCTTCTTTCAGTGATCTTTGATATTATTATTGTAATCGATTTGGGGCATCACAAACTACACCCATACAAGACGGTGAACTTAGGCAATTAACGTGGTGTGTCTCCTGGCTGCTCCACTGCCTGGCCACTACCCCATCTCTCTCCCTGTCCTGGGACCTCCCTAGTCCCTGAGACACAACAATATCGAAATTAGACCAATGAATAACCCCACAATGGCCTCTAAGTGTTCAAGTGAAGTGTCAATCGTTGCGGCAAACTTCATTTTTGTCTCATTTCAAGAAATCGCCACAACCACCCCAGCCTTCAGCAGCCACCACCCTGAGGAGTCAGCAGCCATCAAGATGGAGGCAAGACTCTCCACCTGGGCTTCCCTGGTGGTGCAGTGGTTAAGAATCCAGCTGCCAATGCAGGAGACACGGGTTCGATCCCTGCTCCAGGATGATCCCACAACTAAGCCTATGTGCCACAACTCTTGAGGCTGTGTGCTGCAACTACTGAAGCCCACATGCCTAAAGCCTGTGCTCTGTAGCAAGAGAAGCCACGGCAATGAGGAGCCCACGCAGCACAACAAAAAAGAGTAGCCCCCACTCGTCGCAACTAGAGAAAGCCTGAGTGCAGCAACGAAGACCCAACACAACCAATAAAGAAATAAATAAAATTAAAGAAAAAATACTCTCCACCAGCAAAAAGATAATGGTGTGCTGAAGGCTCATGTGATGGTTAGCATTTTTTAGCAATAAAATATTTTTAAAATCAAGGTTTGTACATTGTTTTTTTAGACATAATGCCATTGCACACTTTATAATAGAGTATAATATAGTGTTAACTTTTATATGCACTGGGAAACCAAAAAACTCATGTGACTTGATTTATTGCGATATTTGCTATATTGCCATGGTCTGAACCTGCAATATCTCTGAGGTCTGCCTGTGGTAGCCTGAGCTGACTAAAGCCTGAGGAAACACTCACTCACATAGGTGTAAGCGGTCCCACACGGACCTACACAATGAGGCTGTGGGTGTGCCTGTGTGTTCAATTACTCTATACAGTTGTTCACATAGAAAAGACCAGATTCGGAGTCTGAAACCCTGGGTCAAAACTAAGTTTTGCTTATCAGCTGTTATCTTACACAAGATGGCTTAATTTCTTTGGACCTCAGTTTCTTCCTCTGTAAAACAGGGAGAAAGGAAATGTTTCTCAGAGGCGAGTTGTGAGGCCTACAGGGGAGTGAATGTGGAATCCTTGTAAGCTTACAGCTGCCTACTGATATGAAGATGCCAGAAGCTCTCCTCCTCAGAGGTTGTGTGGCCTGGTCCTACTCTCTGACTGTCCCTCCCATGGTCCCTTGACTCTGGTGTCCCCCAGAGGAGACGTGACCTAGGCTGGACGTCCTCTGCCAGGCCTGGGCTCCCACGGCTGTTGGTTTGCTCTGTTTTCTTCTCCTCCTCCATGTGCCTGGCCCTGGCCCATACTGGGTCCTCAGTAATCATATATGAATATGCGTAAGTGAATGAATGGCACGTTGTAGACAATACCAATTACTGAATGGGACGAGGTGTCTTGTGGGGCCTGTTGAAGCATCCTGCCTTGGTTCTTGTTGGCCGGAGTGGAGGATGAGGACAGAAACTAACATTTCTCAAGTGGTTGTCTGCTGAGGAGGATGCTAATCTACCCCTCAATATTTGAGCAGAGAAAGGGAAAGAAAGCTCCCTGAGGATGTACGTGAGCCTAGTGTCCCCTAAGTGTCCCCAGTGCCAATAGGGAGGAAAGCAGATGATCAGAGAACCGTCATCTCTCTTCTACAGGGCCCTTAATAGCTTCTGTTTATTGAACAACTACTATGTACCAGGCACCATGCTGGATGCCGGGGTTAAGGTCATGACCCACACTGACCGTTAATTATCTCCCAAGACATCATTATCTCATTTAATCTTGAGAACAGCTGTGTGAGGACCAGGTGAAATATCACACAGGAAAAGAGTTTATAAACTATAAAGTGCTATAAAATGTCAGGATTGTTATGGGGATGATTCGTTTTCCTCCCCCACCTCTGCAGCTTGCCCGGCAGCCTCCCTCCCGGTGCGGCGTTGGCACCCACCTTGCCTGTCTCCTTCCCAGCTAATTGGGGAGGCTCTCCAGGCCTGATTTATGCGGACACTCACACGTTCTCCCACTGAACATTATTCTAATCAGACACCTCATTATTGGAAGCCTGCCTCCTCGGGCTGCCTGGACAGGGTTATTACAGGATATTATACAGACCATTTGCATGGCCACCTTCAGGTCATTTCCATCACTTTAAGCTACTTACAGGCCCATTTTCTTCCCCATAATATTTGCCTAATTCGATTACTCCGTGGCCTCGGCTGGCTCAGAATGGAATTAGAAGTTATACTTGGGAGCAAAGTCCATGGGATCCTGACACGCCCTCAGTACTTTGGGGCCTACCTGGTCCCAGGTGACTGGTGTCACAACCAGGCTTTCAGATCCGAGGGGGCACTTTACAAGCCTGGTGAGGAGGGGGCTGGGGTGGGGAATGGGCAGCTTGTTAGGCCAGTATTTTATAGTTTGAGATGATACAGAGTATCCTATGCCAGTCCCAAGTTCATCATCTTTAAATTCATTCAGGGCCTCCTGTACTTAAGTCATAACCCTTAACACACTTTATTGTAATCGATTGTGTAATATCTATTTTCCTGCCAGAGATTTAGCTCTGTCGGGGCAAGAACTCTGCTAACCTACTTGATCTCTGTGTCCTCAGCATCTAAACCAGCACCCACTGTATACTAAATGATCGATAGATAGATACATTTGTTGATTGGCTGATTGAATGAATGGGTCCTTCGTTGCCTTTAACCATCCCTGTTAGGAATGTGTGTGTCTGTGCCTGCTCAGCAATTAGTCTTGACTTGGGGTCAGAGCCTCTATTCTCGTTATATTGTCCACGCTTCCCCTGGTATCTCTTTTTCTTTGCTTTTTTTTTGTTTTTTTTTGGCTGTCTTTGGTCTTCGCTGCTGTGCGCGGGCTTTCTCTAGTGGTGAGTGAAGAGTGGTACTCGTCATTGCAGGGCATGTGATTCTTATTGCGGTGTCTACTCTTGTTGCAGAGCACGGGCTCTAGGCACACAGGCTTCAGTAGTTGTGGTGCATGGTCTTAGTTGCTCCACAGCATGTGGGATCTTCCCGGATCAGGGATCGCACCCATGTCCCCTGCATTGGCCGGCAGATTCTTGACCGCTATGCCACCAGGGAAGTCCCTGGTGTCTGTTTCTGAAGGGCCCAGTGTGCGACTTCTGCTCATGTCCTGACACTGTGCTGGGTGAGAAATCTAGAGCAGTGCTTCTCAGCTGGAGGCAAATGTGCCTCCAGGTGGCTTTTAGCAATGTTTGGAGACGTTTTTGGTCGTCCCGACTGAGGGGACTCCACGGGTATCCATTGGCAGCCCAGAGATGCTGCCCAACAGCCTGTACTGCACAGGACAGCCCCCTACTGCAAAGAATGATCCCGCCCAAACTATCAATAATGTCAAGGTTGAGAAACTGTACCTTAGTGTTAGCCCAACATGGTCAACAAAAGGAAGGACGTCGCGGGTCCCCAGCGGTCAGGTGGACTCTTGTGGCATTTGAGGGGATCTTTATGTGACACCTTCTCTTCCCTGCCCAAGTTCTGAACCATGAATCGGGCAGAAGGAGATCAAAATACCTCCTTTATTACTGAAAACCGTTGGAGAACAGTTTAGTCTGTTACCTCAGAGAGATAACAGTCCTGAATTGAATGTACGCATCTCCCTTGAAAACACCGGCCTCTGAACAGGGCCTGGCATGGCAGACAGAGGCAGAGGCCATGCAGCGCTTTGAGCCATGGGTGCCTGGTCCCCCTCCCCACTCCAATAAACTCTTCTTTGCCTAAAATGACAGCCAGAGCAGCGCAGCCCCAAATGAGGTAGAAATGGAAACCCCACTGCAAGACGAAGGTTCAGACTCTCCTCTCGGGGGACTTCCTTGGTGTCGCAGTGGATAAGACTCCGTGCTCCCAATGCAGGGGGACCCAGGTTCGATCCCTGGACAGGGAACGAGATCCCACATGCCTGCCACAACTAAGAGTTCGCATGCCACAACTAAGGAGACTGCCTGCCACAACTAAGGAGCCCCCATGCTGCAACTAAGAAGCCGGCTAGCCTCAACGAAGGAGCCCACGAGCCGCAACTAAGACTCAGTGCAACCAAATAAATAAATAAATAAATACTTAAAAACAAACAAAAGAAAACGAACAAGAAGAACAAAGTCTCTCCTCTTGGGGTCTGACCCCGAGCATCACCTTGTGGGTATGCTGTGAGGACCTGGTCTTCAGTCTCCTTCCCCAAGTCTCACTGGCTGGTCAGTGTTTGAGCTTTGCTTTCCAAATCTACAAAATAAGGACGATAATAGATATTTTTTTCGGTTTTTGTTATAAAAACCAAAAGAATCGTGATTGAGAAAGTGCTTAATATCAGTATAGGACGCTGCCAGGCCAAGCCCTGCAGTGACCACAAGGGCAGGCAGAGCGCTGTTTGTGGGCTGCAGGGAGGTGGGCGGCCAGCAGTGCTGCAGAATCACACACAGAAATAACCACAGCCCAGACGGAGGAGGCTGGGGAGACGTCCGACGCCCACGGGCTTTCAGGGCAGAAAAGGCTCACGCGTTCAGCTGCGGGGGAGCAGCACGTGGAGCGAGAGGCTTTGGATTTGGGCCCGGAAGAATGGTAGACATTTTCAAAGTTCATAACTTACTCTTTTCAATTATTGCCAAAGCAATTCGTGTTCATGTAGAAAATTGAGGAAACACGGATAAATCAAACAAAGCAAGTACAATCCCTTTCTAATCCCACTGTCCAGAGATGATCATTGGTAACATTCCCTAGACTGGCTAAAAATATGATCACGCCAACCTTCCTCTTATAAAAGAAAACCCAGTATCTCCATCCTGGGCCTCCCCCTCCTCCTGTCCCTAGGGGGGTTTAACTTAGACTAAAGGGTCAATCTGATCCCAAAGCCAAGCAGATTGGCACAGGAAAGCCACCCCACAGGCTGAGGACTGTCCCTTGCCTGGATTCTAGGATTGCTGCTTTTAGTTCACACACACACACACACACACACACACACACACACACACACACACGCTTAGCCGTTGTATTAGCTTGCTAGGTTTGCCATAAATACCAAAAACCGGGTAGCTTAGACAACAGAAATCTATTTTTCACAGTTCTGGAGGCTGGAAATCCCAGATCCAGGTGCTGGCAGTGTTGGTTTCTTCTGAGGCCCCTCTCCTTGGCTTGTACGTGGCCGCCTTCCCGCCGTGTCCTCACATGGCCTTTCCTCTGTGCACATCCCTGGTGGCTCATCCTCTTCTTATAAGGACACCCATCACATTGGATTAGGGCCTGACCCTTATATCCTCATTTACCCTTAATTATCTCTTTAAAAGCCCTCTTTTCACAAAAGTCCCATTGGAGGGTTAGGGTTTCCACATATGTATTATGGGGGAAGATAATTCAGTCTATAGTAGCTATTTCCTCCCAAACTCAACAGTATGTCAGAGTAGTCATCCAAAGGGGCTTATACCCCCAGCCTCATGCTGTTTTGGAATTGATGGAAGTTTGGGGGGGGTGACTCAACCCCAAAGGCAGCTTCCTGCTGTGGGTTTGGGGTGGCAGTTCTCTGTGGGTCTCAGGGACCTGCACTGGACTCACACAAGGACTTGGCAGGTGGCTGGATCTCTGATAGGGTAGCTTCTAGATTCCAGGAGACAGAGCTAAGAGATGTAATCTTGGAAATTCTAAGTCTGGCATGGAGGGCGTGGAGCTGGTGTCTTTGAAAAGACCATGGCAGCTGGGACAACGGGCATCTCAGTGGTACCCATGACAGATGGAAGTTCAGTGCCTCTTCCCCCTCTTGTTTGAATGTATAACCTTCCCAGGGCTTTAGTATGCGCTTCAAGAGGGAGGGGGCCCTCCAAATCATGACTAAGATTGAATTTTTTGGCCAATCCTGGGGAGTGGGGCCTTGTTGCCAAGTTTAGCTGGATTTAGACAAATGAGTAATGTGACATTTTTTGCACCAGAGTGTTGCAGAACAAAGTCATACCTGTTATATTAGCCTGTATCAAACATTTTAATCTTTTGTCAATCCGGTGAATGAAAACTGTGTACTTCTCTGCCACAGCAAAAGGGAGAGGAAATTTGTCCAAGTAGATATTGTAAGGTGCTAAAGACCAACAGGGGAAAATATCAACAAAGGCCAGCCTGAGACAGAGGAGGGAAAGGAGGGCCAGGGGAGTCACACGCCTACCTGCCAGCTCCGTCCCCATCCACCAGAGGCTGGAGCCCCATCCTGACCCCACGCATGCGACCCCGCCTGCCTTGTAGGGTTGGTGCTCACTATGAGGAGGGCTTGGCGAGGCCCACCCAAGCTCATCCCAGCCTGTGACCCCTTAGTTTGTCACCGTTGCTACCCAACTCCCATGCACCAACCCTCTTCTTTTGTAGTTATAGTGAAATATTTCAAGAAAACAAAAGACAGAGAGGCAAATAATATAAGGAACGTCCATTTATCCATCATTCATGTTGTCAGATTTTAACCTTTGGCATGTTTGCTTCACATTAAAAAAAAATAAATATTACAGATCTAATAGAAAACCCCTGAGTACCCTTCCCCAAACTCATTGTCTCATCTTCTTCCCCAGAGGTAACATGTCTCTTGAATTTGGAGTTTATCATCCTTCAACTCACCGTTTTAAACTTTTGCTACATATGTATGTTTCCATATACACGTGTATATAGCATATACACGTAGAGGATATACACATGTACCTATAAAGTTTTGCATATTTTAAAGTGTATACAGGCAGTTATACTATATAAATCTGCAAATTGTTTTTTCCTCCCACAGCACTATTGAGGCTTATCCATGTGATTCTTGTAACCCTGGTTCATTCATTTTTAACTGCAGTACAATATTCATTGTATGACTATACCAAGCTTATTTGTCCATTTGTCTGTTGATGGACATTTAGCTTTTTTCCATTTTTTTCATTGTAACTTTTGGGCAACTAAGCATTCATTTGTACAAGAAGACACAGGTCTCCTTATGCCATGGGTGAGAGAATTGTTCTAAGACATGTACCAAGGAATTGAATTGCTGGGTTGTGGAGCATGTACATCTACTTTACCAAAGAGAGCGAAATTGTTTTTCTGAGTCATCTCCCATCAAACTGTATAAGAGTACCTGTTAGTCCATCATCACTTGACGTTGTCAAACTTAAAAAAATTTCTTTTTTCATTTGTTGAGTATAAAATAGCATCGGGACTTCCCTGGCGGTCCAGTGGTTAAGGCTCCATGCTCCGAAGGCAGGAGGCACAAGTTTGATCCCTGGTCAGGGAACTAAGAACCTACATGCTGCATCGCACGGCCAAAAAAAAAGCGTCTCCTGTTATTTTAGTTTATTTTTCAGCAATTATTAATGAGGTTAAACATCTTTCATGTTTATTAACGTTTGGGTTTCTTCCGTGATTTGCCTTTCTGATTTCTTTGCCTATTTCCCCATTGGGTGTATAGGGATTTCGTATATATTGTGACTACAAATTCATTCTCCAATGCGCACATGGCAGTCGTCTATTCCCAGTCTGTGGAGTATCTTTTCATTTGCTCATGGAGTCTCTTGTTCTGAACAGGTCTTTTTATCTTTTCAATTTAAATCAACCATTTTCTTTGCTAGGGGAAGTCAAGGGCTTCTAGAGGATGGTGATCAGAGAAAGAAAGAACATGGGCTCTGGGGGCAGGGGAGGCTTCTGGTCAAAATGAGGATGTGTGTGGGTCTGGGCTGGAAAGGCTCCCTCAGGGCAGCGTGGGTGGGGGCTGCGTGACCTCAGCCCCCCCAATAGAGCATGTGTTAGGGCCTCTGGGTGTCGCAGGTCACTGCCCAAAGATCCTTCCAAGTAGGGTGACCATATAATTTTTCATTTAAACAGGAGACTTTTCTAATGCATCTTTATTGGAGTATAATTGCTTTACAACTAATTTTGTGTTAGTTTCTGCTGTACAGCAAAGTGAATCAGCTATGTGTATACATATATCCCCATAGCCCCTCCCTCTTGAGCCTCCCTCCCACCCTCCCTATCCGACCCCTCTAGATTGTCACAAAGCACTGAACTGATCTCCCTGTGCTATGCAGCAGCTTCCCACTAGCTATCTATTTTACGTTTGGTAGTGTATATATATGTCAATGCTACTCTCTCACTTCGTCCCAGCCTCCCTTTTCCCCCATGTGTCCTCAAGTCCATTCTCTACGTCTGCGTCTCTATTCCTGTTCTGCCACTAGGTTCATCAGTACCATTTTTCTAAACTAGGAGACTTTCGAGGGTGTAAGGGAACACCATTAATAATTATGGTGGGACAGTAGAAGTAAACTGGAACTGTCTCAGGGAAACCAGGATGTAAGGTCACCCTGCTTCTGGAATTTGCATTCATAGTCCTTACTTTCAGTCTGCCTCTGCGGGTTTCTGTCAGTCTCTGCCCACCTCTGTGCCTGCACTTTCCCCATTGTCCTAGAGGGCTTTGGGGTCATCTTCTAGCCTCCTCAGAACGGTAATATCACATCTCTCCCAGTCCATTGGAAAAATCCTCTTAGAGGGACCAGTCTTCTGTTGTCCAAATTCCACTCTACCTAAGGTCCCCTGCTGGCCACCAACGCTCGTAGTCAACTCTCCTTTGAGTTCCTATAGCACTTGTTCTGCATGGCTTATTTGGATATTTAACTTCTAAATTTCTTGTGCATTGCCTCCCCCCATTAGCTTGTAAGAACCATAAAAACAAGGACATGTATTACATTTCTCTGCCTCAGTTCTTCAAACCTGCTCCCCACAGTCTGTTCCACTGCTCAGGTTGGGGGGGGTCTTTCCTCCTTTAGGGAAGTGTATTCTTCATCATTTCTCCCCAAAGCACATCATCTTGACTGCATTCTTAGCGTGTCTCATCTACACCTCCATTTTTTGTGGTCATCTCTCCCCGCTGGGGTGCTTTCAGGGGCAGTTTTCCAGAACCTGGCATAGTAGACGGTTTAGCACATCAGCATGTGACAGTGCATCTTCAGACTGGAAGATAAGCACATAGTCACAAATGCTGAGCAGGGCCTCTAAGTTCAGGAATGCATACATTGTGGCATAATTAAGAGGGAAGGCTCATCGCCGTCCTTCAAAAAGATTTGCAAAAAGAGTTTATAATTGCAAGGACATAGAATTAGTTGTAAGGCTTCTTGACCTTTGTGATAATCTCTAGGGCTTCTTTATCAGTTTGTGCCCAGATGATGTTGCTCTCAAGTCAAAAGCAATTGGCTTATCAGTTCTCGTTGGCATCTCATGGCTGAGCACAGCCCGGGCGGGGTTAGGTGGAACATCGCTGGTCAGAAGTGGCGAATTCTGTGTATTATAACATCCTGGTGTGGACTTAGAGCTCCATAATGGCTTGACATTCCTGGAAGCATCTCCTGGATGGTGAGTCCAACACCACAGACATCTTCTTAGTAGGAGTTAAATTGCTTTTATGATTGTTGCCTTTCAAGGAAAGAAACCATCAGAGAGATGGCGTTGCCTCACTAAGGCTGAAAGTTATTGTTTAGTTTTGAGAACAAACACAACCTGGATTCCCCGGCGCTGCTTTGTGGTGGGAGAGGCGAGGGGTGGCTAGCTGCAGCCCTGGTGGTGTGGCAGTCTGAGAAGGTGGCAATGAGGTCCAAAGTCACATTTCTCTCCTATTTGCTTAGGATGCCTGATGTGTGCAGAAGGTGTGGGATCTCATGAAAACCTCTTGCGAGTTTATCTTCTGTTGATTTCAAGATTGGGGCAATATCAGAATGTGGTTCTCCACCCGGAGTTCTTGATGCCTGGGGAGTTCTGGGCAGCACAGGTCTTGCATTTTAAGGTGCTTCACTCCGGATGTTTCTCAATGAGTGATGGTGATTTGTGGGTCCCTGGCAGTATGTCTACGGATTCCTTCTCCATGGGCTTGGACGAGGTCCACGAGGGGTGAAGCTGACTCCCTGCTGGGATGGCATGTGCATGTCCTACTGAATCACATGCCTCCATCACGGGGCACTGAGGTCTCCACGGTCTTACGAAACCATTAGGCATTAGCAGCGACGATGGTACTCACTGACTTTGTGAAATGTTTCCAGATGACCGGATTTAATGATATTCCATACTTTGCCTTTTCAAAGACACTTTAAAATTCTGTATTCTAAAGATCTCTAATTATTCATCCATCAGACAGGGAGTGGGTGCTCGGGACATGGCAAAGAACAAATCAGCCATGGCCCCTGCTCTAATGGAGCTCCCAGTTGAGCGGTGGAGACAGATATTCAACAACACAGCATGATGCTGGCTGGGAAGGAGGTGAGGAGAGAAAGCAATGGGTGCCTATTGCAAAGTAGCCTTGGCTGCGATTTCTGCCCCAAACACCCACCTCTCTGAGGCTATTTGAAGAAATCTATTGTTACTGGTCTCTGGTTGGGCTGTTCTAATGCAAACCTAGACCTCTGTTTTCCTTTCCAAGAAGCTTTGGCTCTGCCCCATGGCTTCTCCCAGAGGCGGTCACGCTGCAAGTCTCTGAGGTTGCTGCCGGCAACACGAGCACCAGCCTGGCCTTCTGGATTGAGCACTCTGGCCCTCAATGGCTGTGCCCAGGGTGGTGGGAGGAGCTGGGGCAGGCACACTCACTGGTCCTTGTGGGGCCCTGAGCCCAGCTGATGGCCACCTGGGAGCCACACCACTGCTAAGCACGACTGGACATACTTCTCATGTGCACAGCTCATGGATCCTGACAAGTTAAATTGAAGGCCTCCAAGTGCCAGGTGATGTGAACAGCATCTGCAAACCCCGTACTTCCCTGATGGGACCCTAACAGTGGACGCTCTCGTGGTTGTCCTTCCTCAAGGACTCTGAAGCGCAAGGCGAGTGCTGGGGTTGCTGTTTTGGGTGCTGATGCAGACACCTGGGGTGGGCACTCCCTGAGTCCTGCTGCCTGAGCCCCGTGCACTGTGTCATAGGGATGGTTTTTATAG